>NC_085141.1:66293674-66623674 GCF_024139115.2 Armigeres subalbatus
AAATCTCTTCGGCATATGCAATATTTTACTCAATCTCTCAACATCTTACTCTCAATCTCTCTCTCGGGACGGTAGAAAATGAGACGTAAACAAAATATGCACGTTCCACGATACCGTGATGCCAGATGGTATTATTCATAATAATTTTTAATTGGTTGAGAAGATATATGCACTCATCCAAATTCCTTCCAAATACTTGAAAAATATTGCTTTTAGTCTTTGAAATTTAGATAATTATAAATAACATAAAAGCGTCAACGTTTTAGACAGTTTTCCTATTAACGACGAAGGATTATCTTCATACTAAAATAAGACTCATGGCCTTTTGGCAGCACTGTACAGCTAGAAGTTCTTGGGCCGAGGTGATTTTTTGTTAGGTTTGAGGATACATTTTAAATGTATTCTAATATGTTTATATAAAATCTAGTGATACGAAAAATTAGAAAAGATTGAAGTGCGTGATATTAGCATTTTTGTGTGGTGATAAACAGCCTGAAGCAATGGTTGTATCGAGCACTGTGAAGATTTTCAGGTAGGTGTTTATTTGATGATACCGTTTTGTAAAAGAGGAAAGAATCACTCCGGCTCAGTGGTGTTGCAACGAAGAGTAAAAGTTTGAAATCTACATTTTTAATTTCTATAATTAGATCGATTAGGAGTGAAATAAATGGTTGAAAAATATTGAGTATTGTGCGCGATAAATAGGAGACATTTTAAAAAATATCAATCATAAACCTACGGCTACCAAACAGTACAAATAATTAGTTTTTTGTGCAGTGAGCCGGGAATGGGGTCCATAGGCCCAAGTAGTGATTTACCCTATTTGGCTTCAATTCCCACGCGGCAACCACTGCGCTGCGCCGGCCGGCCGGCTAGAGCTATCATCATGAGTGCTTGTTTATAGCACAACGCTCAACCAGCGGTCGGCGGTGCGAGTCGCGCTCAAAACGCACATGCATAAACACACAGTGTCCTTTCCTTGCATCGCATATTGGTCTCGTAGCTTTCAAACTTCATCGGTGATCAAACGTTCGTGTGAGAGGATTTTACTTAAATTGTTCATTATTGTTTCTATTATTCCTAATTATTGACTTATTTAATATGCTTCAATAATCAATAGACTAAATAGGAAAAAGCTACAAATGCAATATAAAAATAATGTGTTTTTCATGTCAAATCTATTAATTATTATTATTATTACTAGCAGACCGGACGAACTTCGTTTCGCCTAAAATTGATTTATTCTCTGATTAATTCTCGAGTTATGAAGAAATTTATGTATCATTTGTATGAGAGCCCCCCTTTCCAAACCAGGGGCCAAGTCCCCTTTCTCGAACCATCTTAAGAACCTTCCCCGCTTCCAAAAACCTCAGCAAACAAATTTTCACGCCGATCGGTTCAGTAGTTTCGGAGTCCATTAGGTTCAGACAGACAGAAATTCATTTTTATGTATATAGATTATTATAAGACTTATTACGATATAAAATATTATGTTGAACATTTAAGTGGAATGTCTTCACTTGTCATAAGACGAGTTAGTTCATACTATCCCGTTTAACTCCACCACATGAATGTAACTTTACAGATACGTATTGCGATCTCAACAGTAAGGCCGTCTTCAATGTTTCGTACTTGACTCGACTTATTCGTAAGACAAGAGAAGAGGGGGGATTTGTTATATTTCTGATAGATAAAAAACCAAATGTATGCATTATTGGTAGCGCATACGCGTGTTCTGTGGAACTCTGAGCGAGTAAAAGGTGTGGAGAAATAAAAAAAAATGTGTACACGTATTTTGTTTGACACACAGATTTCCATCATTGCATGACATAGAAGAAAGGCCATTTGTGATTTTATTAATTATGAAGCAATGTTAATTTCTTACCGTTTTTCTTAGAAATGAGGCCACTATGCACTAGCAGGAAAGCCGGCGATGATGATATCAGCTGCAGAATGTTTTTGCAATCACTCGCCGATGCGGTTGCTTTGCTCTTGCTCAGATCAGCTTTGGTTTTACCAATCCAAAAATAAACTGGACCGTAATGGGATTTTGGTGAATCCGAATGGTTTGAATTTCCTGGTAATATGAATTTGCTTATTTTAATAACGTGGATATGACCTAGGTATCTGGGAAATATGGTCAGTGGGTAGTATACCGCCCTAGCTTTGTCTGAGCAAAAATAGAAGGTGAATGTTTCTATGGAATATTGTTCTTGCCACAAAAGTACATCTTTGTCATCATTTTCCAAGCAGATCAAATGTGGGTATTTGGTAACGTTTTTTTTTGCCATTCTCGTACAACTAAGTTGTACCGAAAGACTATCGTTTCACTTCAAGAACGTGAATAATTAATTCAATATTCGAGAAATTTTGAAAGTATCCTTAGTATTGAAATGATTTTCATCAAAATAATTGCTTGGGGGTCTTAGCCCTTCCTAGAAAATAATTAGTCCTCCTAGGATTTTAAAAGTTAGTTAGGAATGATATCGATTTTTAACATATAGCATAATGAATTACTGAAAAGGTTGGAAGACAACAAAAAATATCTCCCATGTTCATCCTATCATTGTGAAATGAGTGAACAAATTAGCTTGTTTCTGAGAATGATTTCAATCAGCATCCAAGAAGGATTCTCATCAAAATTCGAGAGGAATTTCCATCAGAATCTGAGAAGAATTTCTGAAGAATTCATTTCAGGATCATTGAAGAATTCACACTGGATTTTTTCGGTATGATTGCGGAATTCCTTGAAGATTTAATTCGGAGTCTCTCGACGTTTTGCCTCGGAAACCCTTAATTATTTGCTTCGGAATCCCTCGACGAGTTGCTTTGGAATCATTCGACAATTCGCTTCGTCGAATACATCGACGGTTTGCTTCGGAATCCCTCGAAACTTTAGTTCGGAGTCTCTCGACGAGTTACTTCCGAATCATTCGACGATTTTCTTCGAAATCCTTCTATGATTTGCTTTGGAATCCCTCGAAGACAACATCCCTGAAGGGTTTCTTTCAAAAACGGTGGAGGATTCTTTTTGGAACACCTGGTGGATTAATTTGGAGTCCCTCCACAGGTTCCTTCGGAATCCTTCGACGATTTGCTTCTACATCCCTGGAACATTGCCAACAAAATCCCTGGAACATTCACGTAGGAGTTCCTGGAGGATTTCCGATGGAATCTCTAGGACATTCCCTTCGCTTCTCAATCCTCCCTTCTTCCTTCTTTCTTATTTCTTCTTCCTTCTTCCTTCATCCTTATTCCTACTTCTTTTTTCCGTCTTTTTCTTCCATCTTTCTTCTTCGTTCTTATTTCTTCTTTCTTCCTTCTTTCTTCTTCATTCTTCCTACTTCTTTATTGCTACTTTCGTCTTCCTTCTTCTTTCTTCCTTCCTTCATCTTTTTTTTCTTTCCTTAATATTTTTCTTCCTTCTTTCTTCTTCCTTCTTTCTTCTTCCTTCTTTCTTCTTCCTGCATTCTTCTTCCTTCTTTCTTTTCCCATCTTCCTTCTTCATTCTTCTTTCTTCCATCTTCCTTCATCCTTTTTCCTTCATCCTTCTTCCACCTTCCATCTTCCATCTTTCATTTTCGTTATTCGTTCTTCTTCGTAATTCGTTCTTCCTTCTTCTTTCTTCCTTCTTCCTTCTTCCTTCTTCCTTCTTCCTCCTTCTTTCTTCGTTCTTTCTTCTTCCTTCTTCTTTCTTCCTTCTTCCTTCTTTCCTTTTCTTTCTTCCTTTTTCCTTATTGCTACTTCCGTCTTCCTTCTTCTTTCTTCCTTTTTCCCTCTTCCTTCTTTTTTTTCTTCTTCCTTCTTGCTTATTCAGTCTTTCATCATCCTTATTGCTTACTCTGCCTTCCTTCTTCCTTCTCCCTTCTTCTTTTTTCTTCTCTTTTCCTTCTTCCTTTTTCCTTCTTCTTCCTTGATTCTTCCTTCCTTCTTCTTTGTTCATTCTTCATTCAGAGATAATCCTGCTTGGTATTGCTTGCTACTCACTATCTCACTGATCACTTCTCGCTACTCACTTCACACACTTCATAAGGACGTTTCCTTATTTCAACTATTCGGCCAAACTACATTCAACCAAACGGCATTCGGTCAAATGATCCTAAGCCACCTCTGCATCCCCACGATTTTGTTAGTTACAAAGGATAATTTATCTGGATTCACTTCGGTAAGCGATGCGATCTAAGGGATGATTATACCCCATAAATCATTATTATTATTTATTGAGACTAAGGCCGAAGTGGCCTGTGCGGTATATGAGAGTCTTCTCCATTCGGCTCGGTCTACGTCGCCAACCACGCAGTCTACGGAGGGTCCGCAAGTCATCTTCCACCTGATCGATCCACCTTGCCCGCTGCGCACCTCGCCTTCTTGTGCCCGTCGGATCGTTGTCGAGAATCATTTTCACCGGGTTACTATCCAACATTCTGGCTACGTGCCCGGCCCATCGCAGTCGACCGATTTTTGCGGTGTGAACGATGGATGGTTCTCCCATCAGCTGATGCAACTCGTGGTTCATTCGCCTCCTCCACGTACCGTCCGCCATCTGCACCCCACCATTGATGGTACGCAACACTTTCCTTTCGAAAACTCCCAGTGCGCGTTGGTCCTCCACGAGCATCGTCCAGGTCTCGTGTCCGTAGAGAAGATAGTCAGTTTGGTACGGCGGCGAACTCTATTCGATCGGAGCGTCTTGCGGAGTCCAAAGTACGTACGATTTCCAGCCACTGTGCGTCTCCGAATTTCTCTGCTGGTATCATTTTCGGCAGTCACCAGTGAGCCCAAGTACACAAATTCTTCTACCACCTCGATTTCGTCACCACCGATGCAAACTCGCGGTGGGTGGCTCACATTGTCTTCTCTTGAACCTCTTCCTATCATGTACTGCGTCTTCGACGTGTTAATGACTAGTCCGATCCACTTGGCTTCCCTCTTCAGTCTGATGTAGGCTTCCTCCATCTTCTCAAAGTTACGTGCCATAATATCTATGTCGTCGGCGAAGCCAAATAGCTGGACGGACTTATTGAAAATTGTACCACTCGTGTTAATCCCTGCTCTTCGTATTACCCCTTCCAAAGCGATGTTGAATAGCATACACGAAAGACCATCACCTTGCCGTAACCCTCTGCGCGTTTCGAAGGGACTCGAGAATGACCCTGAAACTCGAACTACGCACATCACCCGATCCATCGTCGCTTTGATCAACCGTGTCAGTTTATCCGGAAATCCGTGTTCGTGCATTAACTACCATAGCTGGTCTCGATCGATTGTATCATATGCTTCACTTTGAAGTTGTATTCGCGACATTTCTGCAGTTCTTGGCGAATGGCGAACACCTGGTCTGTGGTGGAGCGTTCGCCCATAAAGCCCGCCTGGTACTGCCCCACGAACTCCCTTGCAATTGGTGCTAGTCGACGGCAAAAAAATTGGGAGAGTACCTTGTAGGCGGCATTCAGCAATGTGATTGCGCGGTAGTTGCTACAATCCAGCTTATCGCCCTTTTTGTAGATGGGACACACGACACCTTCCATCCACTCCTGCGGCAAAACTTTCTCCTCCCAAATCTTGGTAATGGCCCAGTGCAACGCTCTAGCCAGTGCCTCACCACCGTGTTTGAATAGCTCTCCTGGTAGTTGGTCAACCCCAGGGGCTTTGTTGTTCTTCAGTCGGCCAATTTCCTCCTGGATTTCCTGGAAATCCGGAGCCGGTAAAATTATGTCCTGCGCGCGTTCTCCCAGGTCTATCACCACACCGCCATCATCGTCTGCCACATCACTATTCAGGTGTTCTTCGTAGTGCTGTTGTCACCTTTGGATCACCTCACGCTCGTTCGCAAGAAAGTTCCCGTTTATGTCCTTACACATACCAGACTCCGTCTCCGTCTCCTCACGGTCTCGATCTTCCTGCTGGCGCTTTTTCCTCCGGAAAATCGAGTTTTGTCTATTCCGCCCCCGTTCATATCGTGCCTCGTTCGCCCTCGTGCGGTGTTGCAGCAATCTCGCCCAGGCTGCATTCTTCTCTTCTACTAACTGCTCACATTCGCGTCATACCAGTCGTTTCTCTGATCCGGAGCCACCGTGCCTAGTGCAGCGGTTGCGGTGCCTCCAATGGCGGATCGAATATCTCTCCAGTCATCTTCAAGAGACGCTGCGCCTAGCTGCTCTTCCGTTGGGAGTGCCACTTCCAGCTGCTGCGCGTATCCTTGGGCTAGTCTACCGTCTTGTAGCCGCCTAATGTTAAGCCGCGGCGTCCGACTTCGACGCGTGTTGTACACCGTCGAGAGTTTTGAGCGTAGGCATACTGCAACGAGGTAGTGGTCGGATTCAATATTCGCACTGCGGTAAGTGCGGACGTTCGTGATGTCGGAGAAGAATTTACCGTCGATTAGCACGTGGTCGATTTGGTTTTCCGTTTCTTGGTTAGGTGATCTCCATGTGGCCTTGTGGATATAACGAGCACTGATTTATTATTCATTGGCCGTACAAAGCACAAACTCGGTTTTCGCAAATTTTTTGCTTCCTTGCACCATTTATTTTAATCACTCATTATTATGTCACCGATCTATAGGATCGAATCTCGAAAATTGTGTATCATTTTGAGTTTTTCAAGACCTTCAAAGACTATATGAAATACAGGCCTTTGCATCTACAAGCGTAGCTGGTTGTTGTTGAAGGTTTTTTTTTAAATGGTTCAGACTCTTAACACTTAATCATTAACACTCAAGAAAGAGTAAGTAAAGAGAATACAATATAAAGCTCCATGGAAGCTACACGAACTACATTGAATAATGTAGGGTTACTGCTCCTGGACTTCATATCATAGCAAAGCTCAACCCTCTTACGATCCACCTGCCACAAATTGTCACAAATCACTTTGTACACAAAAAGAATGCACGGGATTCATTATATATGAATTTCTATTAACTTCGACAAGAATTGAAAATTTCAATAGCTTATCGTTAATAATCTTAAGTTTCAATGAAATTGGCAAATTGCTGGAGAATGTCCGAGTCAATTGATATATAAATCTTCAAAATCCATCGAAAGATGAAGGCGCTAGTAACGTTCGAAATCTTCCCTTTCAGCTTAACGCTCTCGATTTCCAAAATTCTAAATGACGGCATATGAGCCGATATACTTCCTATGCGAGCAATAGTTCCAGAAATAGCAGAACGATAATTCGATGTTATTGCATGCGTTTGAGAACATCATGGAGATAATTGCTTAACTCCTCAACAGGCAACATTGCTGCTCGTGGCGCGAAAGATAGCACACACAAATTCAGGCTACTATGTTGCACTGCACATTTCAGTGATGCCTTCAAACAAGTTTAACGATCATGACTAAAGATTCGCAACATGCCTTAAAATCGATTACTAATTATTGGAGCGATTAATCAACATGCGGTTTTCGTTGGGTGAAAGCTGTTGAGTATTTCTTCTAGCTATGTGGGTTTTCTTTCAACCTGCGCTTATTGTGGAAGCGTCATTAACAGTATAATGAAAAAATAAATTCCCCCATACTAATTTGCATGCAAACTTGAAACGGCTTGTGGTTAATCAGTTTTAATCCAAAT
This sequence comes from Armigeres subalbatus, assembly GCF_024139115.2. Lineage (NCBI taxonomy): Eukaryota > Metazoa > Arthropoda > Insecta > Diptera > Culicidae > Armigeres > Armigeres subalbatus. The sequence goes on from NC_085141.1 coordinate 66,301,247, forward strand.
GAGCTCACTTTTTCAGAGGACACTCAGAACATGATACAGAATCAGATGAGCGCTGTGGAGCAAAATCGATTTTTTGAACCACCCTAATAGGCATCTTTGCCTTGGAATGTGGTCCTTCCATGATTTTAAAACACTAGCGAACCTGGCGGTGGAAATCAAGCTAAGCATAAGACAGAGCTTGCTTTTTTGTCTCCTGCTTTTCGCCTTGATAAACTGGAACGCCATTCGTCGATTGTTGATACACAAACAGTGGGCAAGATGAATTCACCACTAGGTGTTCTGATCTGCTAAATTCACGATTCAGCCATCTTGGATTTTAGTATGGGAGAGCCAGCCGGTTTGTTTTGCACCAAAAAATATTTTTCACCCCTGCCTTCTTCTCGTCCATAAGTCCATAGTCGATAGATTAACAAATCCGCGAAATTTGATTCGAATCGGTGTAAAACGATCACTTGGTATGGAATGACCCATATTCACATCTTATTCATGTATATCCTCTACATATAAGACAATTAATTAAATAGACCATTTTTGCTATTTTTGAAACCCGACTAATATTATGAGCAAATACGGGCAGCTGCAACTTCTGATCATAATCACGCCATCAAAAACTATATCTATTTGTATTCATACACCACTTGATGATCTTGTTAACTGGCCGTACTTAGACCGTTCACGCTAACTAAATTAAATAAAACTACCATTTCTTCCAATCATTTCGCTGACACTGTGAACAAGAACTTTTGCGATGACCGCATGGAACACGGCCAATGAATGTACCCAATTGTTTTAGCTTCCAATTGCTAGAAAAGAAAATAACTCAGCCATGAACTCCCCCGACGGAGCGGAACAAACAGTAGCAATCGCCGCACTCAATTGGACGCTTTCATTCCACTGGAAAATGATTAATTGCTAACCACCTCTTCGATCTTTATGCTCATACGAATTTTAACTCGCTTGCCTCAACACGATGTTCTCCACGCTTTTCAATGAACTTGACCTTGCCTTGGTTAGCAGATGAGTGAAATTTATGGGATTGAATCTTATGAATTTTATTTAGGCAGCGAAGAATAGTGAGTCATTGACACGTTTCGTTGGTTTTGCTTCTGAGAAGTGTCATGTACATTTTGTTTAAGCCTATAGTGGATGTTTGTTTTTCAATAATCATCAAACTCGCAAAGTTATTCAAAATTCATCATTTATTATGCTATAAATAAAATATTACAAAACATTCATGTCGGTTCCGGTAGGTTGGCGTTCGGTAAATCTAGATAAAATAGGTTCGTTCAGTAAGCCTTGTGGACGCAGCTCTTCGGGTAGTTGAACTTCAGAGTCTTGTGCGACGAGTAGTTCCTCAAATCCGGGTTGTTACCGCGGGAAATCTCGGAACGTAGCTTCTCAGCCTGAGGGGAGCTCTTCTCGAAGCAGTGAACATCGAAGTATCGGCTGATCTTGTCGGTTGCGGCGCACTTGGAGTGGCAAGCGGGCAGAGGACGCAGAGTGAAGCAAATTTTATCACCTTGTTGGATGAACTGATGCTGGTGCTGAACTGGACAGTCTTTCAGAGTGTGGTTCTGCTGGTGTGGGTGGAATTCCCTGTGCTCCTCTGAGCTAGAGCTATCGGAAGAATCCGACGAGCTGTCAGAGTTGGATTCTGAGGACGATGAAGAGCTAGATGATGAAGAGGAATCGCTGGATGAAGAGCTGGAGCTGGAATCTTCAACATTGTGATTGTAATAGCGATAGCGTGGATGGAAGTTTTCGTGCTCGTAGATGATGTCTCCGTAGTACACCTCACGCTTGACACATTCTTCCTTGGCCTTCTGCTGGTAGGCATAGTTGAAAGCCTTGGCTGGTCCGGTGCAGTTCTGGCCAGTGATGGCATAGGAAGCTGCGAAGAATTCCGGTTTGCGCATGTAGCAATGATCGGGAGTGACAAATTCATCGAAATATTCTCCGCTGTTGGTTCCGCACAGACCAACGAAGTTGTTGTAGAATGAGTAGTCCGAGAAGAAACGAGCGCGGTATCCATCGGTAGCGAACTTCAATTTGCCACCGAAGAAGCTGACTTCCAAATCCTTGTTGGGGTAAGCAAAGGCGTAGAAGTATGGGAAGCTTGGGTAACTTTCCTTGTACTCGAAGTGGGCAATGTTGTATTGGCTGATATCGTATGGACGTCCATTGAACATCACCATGGGTACATCGCCATTCTTGGGGAAGATATCGATGGTGTTATCTCCGAACAGGAACTTGAAATACAGTTGATTATTCGAATCACGACGAGCCAAAGCGGCAAACTGTTCATACTCTTCGAATCCGTTCTTGTACTTGTAGTCGTAATCGGAGTTATAGAAGTGAGACTGCTGAGCATAGAAATCGTAGTCAGGCTTAACAGTGTACAGAATTGTATGCCAGCATTCACCCATGTCGTAGAAATATTTCTTGTCATCGAAAGTGTAGAAGTAATCCTTGGAGAATGAACAGGAAGCTGAAAAAGAACTGATTAACATCTGAGAAACACATAACCATCAATCATTACTTACGATACTGGGGCTTGCGACCAAAAACAGCAAATTGTTCGTAGTCAGAGAGTTCGCTGTAAGGACGATCACGCTGCTTGTGTGATGGCAGACGGTGCAGGAAGTATGGTTGGTAGCGAGGGAAGAAAGTGTACTTGAAGAAGTACGGGAAGTAGGTCGAATAATCGTTTTCGATGGGGTAGTTCTTAACCTGGAACGCATAGTTTGGTCCGTACCACGACGCGTTGTAATAATCGCCATAAGGAGCGAATTCGAATTCAGCCTTGATCTGGTTGTGCTTTCCTTGGTAGAAGAAGTTCGATTCGAAATACGGATAGAAAGCATACTGGAAGTAGTCGAAGGCCTTGGCACTGTAGTTCTTAGCAACGGCACCGACGTCCTTATATTCAATCGAATAGTCGTAGAAATCATAGTAGTACGCCAGATCGATAGCATTTTGGCATTCCTCGAATTGGTAGTATCCGTTGGCCATCTGTTCTCGGCAAGCCTTGGCATCATCTGAGAAGCCAAGGTACTCGCGGTACTTGCCAGTCTGCTTTTGCTTACCCTTAACCGAAACATGGGCTCCACCCTGGCATGATTCACCATAAAGAATATCGAAGGTCTGGGAAGCATCGCCGTAATACTTATCAAAGTCCGAGAACTTCATATAAGGTACACGAGGGAATTCACTGGTAGCGGTAGCGCAAATCTGGAACTGTTTGCCAGAGAATGGAATATCTCTGAAGTAGGATTGACTGGGGAACATTGGACTAGCGTGGAAGTAGTACAACTGACGGGATGTCTTATCAACTGGGCTATCGGCAAAGGCGGTGGTGAACACAAACTCACTCTTCTGTTTTGGAGCGTAGAACTCGAAACCAAAGTCGTAGTAACGAACGAAGCTGTTTCTGATGCCTGAAGCAGCATTACGGAAGAACTGTTCGGAGCGGCGTTTGCTTCCGGCGCTGTAGACGAAGGGTTGAGCATAGTTTGATTCGTAGTAGTTTCCAGAGTACGAATGACGGTTGGCTGGGTGCTTGGGTCCAGTTTCTTCGAATGATGGAGTTCCGAACTTTTGGTAAGCGAAGAATTTGAAGGACTTGGCGTGAGTGCGCTGGGCATCGTAGTACAGGTTGAACTGATGGTATTCATATGGCTGGTAAGCAAATGGATAGTTGACAGCTGATACGAAGTCGTGTCTCTTAATCGAGGTCCAGAACTGCTGGAAGTTGAAGAAGTCATAATCGTATTTAGCGTGAAGGCGCAGAGCAACACCGGTCATATCCTGACCGAAGGTGTATTCCAAGGACTTGGTAGTTTGATCTTCATCGTGAACAATCTTTGCATTAGGATTTTCGGCAATCGGACGCATATCAGTGATGTCCTTGAATCCGGTGTACGGCCAAGAGCTCAAGTGGAACATTAAATGGTCTTCCTTAGGATCCTGGAATTTCATTTCGAACTCATACTCATCGTTGACAAAGTCCAATCCCAATTCGATATTGAGTGGGAGATATCCATGCAGTTTCTTCTGGTAACCAGCGATGTAGCGTTGATGATCGAATGGCGTCATGAATCCAACCTTGGCATCAACCATACGGTGATAAAGCAGATTAACGTCAACTGATCCGTTCATAGACTGTGGCATGTAGAAGAAGTCATCATTTTCGTTTTCAGGGTGTCCAGCTGGCTGTTTGTACACCTGTGGGTGCGATTTGGCCGAAGCTTCAACTTCGAATTTGAAAACAGTTGGTGCCTTCAGAGTGTACAAGAATGGGAATCCAGTTGCCAACGGCCAGGCGAGAACGACATCTTGCTGTTGGTAGAATTTGGTGAAATCACAATCGTATCCCTTTTCCAAATCTTCAAACAGATGTCTCATCTTGTGCGGAAGGTTTTCAATGGTCTGATTATCGAAAGCGTAGAAGAAATATCCGTTGAAAAGCTTGAATAACAGCTGCCCTTCCAGCTGTTCAGCCTCTTGGGCGTCAATGTTCAGCAGTTTGGCAATACGAGGAGCGGTAAATTTGGATGGTTCCTTATCATTGTAGTCATTCTTCTTCGGTCCATAGTACTTCTGGTAGTATTCGTCGTTCTTGCTGTAGAAGTACTGTTTGTAGTATTTGGAGTATTTGTCAAAGTTGTAGAAGTTGGTGCTGTAATCAGCCGATTTGTAGTAATCAGCGAAGTACTTGGTGTTGTACTGTTTCTCGAAAATATCGAAGAAAGCTTCCATACTGGAAACGAGGTAGTAGAAAGAGGTGTACTTCTTGAATCCACCATAGTTTTGGCGCAGGTGGTAAAACACTCCACTTGGATAACGATGATCTTCGGAAGCAATTTCTCCGTAGTGCAGACGATAGCTCATTTCGAGATTCTCCATAGCGTAATCGCGAATATGGTTGAAAGAGTACTGTACACTGACATCTTCTGGGTACAGGAAGTTAACAGCAGCCTTGGCATTTTCAGCAAGCTCACTATAATTGTCATAATCATCAGCAAGAGCAGCGGTTTCGATGGCGGACTTGACGGCGGCCCTCACATAACGGCTTGGCTCATGATGGGTAGATTCAGCCATACGTTGCAGCATATCAGCCGGTGGATCAGTGCGCATCAACAGGTGGATAGCAGCACAACGGACTTCGTGGACATCGGCGGTATTCATGTAAGCACGGTACAGTACCGAGCGGGCCAGCTCCGGATAGTAGATGACCAAATTGTCTAAGGCAGCAATCATAGCCAAACGTTGGAAATCAGTGATTTCAATCTTACCCTCCAGGTATGATTTGAAAACCGACAGGATATGGGGATGACCAAGATTTCCCAGGCAGCGAATATAGACTTGAGTCCTGATACTATCTCCAAACTGGACGGCTTCACGGAGTTTGTGAGCGAAGAAAGGAACGATCTTGTGCTCGATGATCTTGTAGTCTGCATCAGCCAGACGACCGAAGCTGAACACTGGGTAATAGTTGTATGCCGAGCGGTTGCTCACATGAGCCTGGTTGACAAAATCGGAGTAAGCAAACAGAGCAGTGGTATTCAGATATTCCTGGTGGAGAACGACGTCACTGGTAACCAGCAGGAAAAATTCGTGCATGAGATTTTCGGTTGGGAAGCGAATGGACTTAGCCATGGAAGAGACCACGGTTGCTGCCTCATACCCACAAAGCTTCTTCTCTTTGATGTATTCGGAGATCAGCTTGAAGGCCGCTGGTGTTCCAGCTTCAGCAAGAGCATCACGATAAACAACCCAAGCGTCGACGCGCTTACTGAACTTCTTATCGGTAAGTTCGGCTTCTTGGCGTTCCTTCTGTGAAACAAAGTATTTCTGCGCCAGCTCGTACATTTCTTGGTGTCCCATAACGCGGATGGCACGGGTGAGGATGTTGAACTTGCTCATGGTGTTGGCCTTTGGCATGTTTGATGGGTTTTGCAGATCGGCAGCAATTTCGTCGACTAGTCGGCCAACTGAGCGGTCAGCATCAACATTGCGTGCGTAGAAGATGTTGTATCCCTTGTATCCGGTGAAGTATGGCAGGAAAGGTGCTTCAGGAGCATGGTCAAAGCTTACTGGAGCTGGTTGGTAGTATAATTCTTCGCTGCTCAACGAGTAAGACTCCGAAGAGGACGAAGAAGACGAGGAGTAGGATGACGACGACGACGATGACGAGGAAGAACTCGATGAATCGGACGAAGTACTGTTATTGCGCTCGTCAGACTCCGATGAGCTAGATGAGCTGGACGAAGAAGAATCGTCAGAGCTGCTGGAATCTGAAGATGTGTCATTCTTGCGGCTCAGGCGATATTGATCCATTTTGTAGGCTTCGTAGTACTTCTTCTCCTTGTAAGCATTCAGGTCACGACGGTTTCGGTTGCCTCGCTTCTCGACTTGATCTAGCTGACGTTTGTATTGATCAACAGGGCTGACTTTGGGATTCTCCTCAGATTCGGAAGAAGAGCTAGATGAACTGGATTCCGAAGATTCCGAGGACGAAGATGATGACGAAGAGGAAGACGATGATGAAGATGATTCGGTTTCATTTCCTGGACGAACGTTGTTCTTCTTATCGCTTGACAAGTTGTAGCTGTACACCAGATCAACGAACACTTTCTGGTCTTCGGCTGGACCGGCTGGGACCTTGTCGTAGACATTCACATCGTTGAGGGTCAAGTTAACCTGAGCATATACCAGAGCAGGCTCCTTGTTCACTAGGGAAGGAGCGATGGCAACCTTGTTGATTGAGCTAGACGATTGGATGGTAAAGTTGTACCAATTTCCTGTCAAATACATGTACGAAACCAAAGATTTGGATGCAACATTTCCCATCTGGTTGGTGTTGGGCCTGAAATCACTGTATCCAGTGAATCCGAAGTGATAGCCCATTCGCTGATCGCAACGGTCAAAGTTCTGAGTTTTGGTAACTTGGATGAACTGACCATCTTCACCACGTAGATGACCTTGTGGAACCCATTGTTTGTGAGCCTGGATCATGTAGGCTGGGATCAAATTGACATCGTAGTGGGTTTCGCATTCACCGGTAACCAGTGGTTCCATAACTTTGTAGTGGCAGTTGACTTCGCCCTTGTTCGGATGAACAGGTCTGCTGGAGTGCATCCTGTTGGCTCCACGAGTATCAACTTGCAGCTGGCTAACCCATGCCTTCAGAATGTTAACTTCGTTGTTGAAGACGGTTTTCTCAACGTACAGACCCTTGATGGCTCCCTTGTGGTACCGGATGCCGAATGGCTTGCTGGTCATGGGCATTGGGCGGTACTTGAATGCATCCATATGCATGTTGGTTTCATATCCGTGTGGCAGACGTTCATTGAATACAGCGTATTCTGGCTGCTTGACATAGGCAACGACGTAATCCCGACTCTTGGGACGGATGACCAGGTAAGCACGGGTGAAAACCCCCGTCCATTGGTCGTCCAATTCCGCCAAGGCAGTCATGGTCTTAGATGTCACGTTGTACACATATTCACGGTTGGGTACCCACGAATTGAATTCGAATTCCGTGCTCATATTCTGCCGGTACTTGTAGAATGCAGCTTGGTAAGCGTTTTGATATCCATATTCAAATCCGTTCTTGTAATTGTAACCTTCGTAGCCAGGTTTATAGCCAGCATAGTTGCCCGTGAACGAGTTCTCGTACTGATAGGCAGCAGTTAGTCCCGCTATAAGAATGAAACGAGAATTATTAAATTAAAATTGAAAATATGATTCGTTGATTATTGGATGAAATACGGAAATACATACCCAAGGCGACGAGAAGAATCTTCGTTAGCATCTTGTCACCAAGATTCAGTAGCTCTTCCGATTGTATGTTCACCGATGAAACCGAAATGGAGAAGTGTACTGTTACTGAAAATTGAGGGGCTTTTTATATAAATCAAATTGCTTACCTCGCGCAAAAATATTGATCGCATCGGTCATAAACGAGTGTACATGATAAGTATTTCGATCAGTGCAGCGATCGCACTGTAATCATCTAAGCGATAAGAGGCAATACATTGTAGCATTGTAGCAAAACAGATTACGGTTCACTGCAGCTTCTTTCCTCCAGATTTATTTTGTCACGCTTTTAAATTTGAATCGCTTTTATCCAGACAACAACGGTGGACACCATTCTGCGCGATGATTAATGGCACTATTAGGGAGATGCACATTCCTGCACTCATCCGTCTCTTAGGTGGGTTGCAATTAGCCCGAGGCCACACGTGACTGGTTTGTTCGTCCAAAGTGCGAAGAACCCAGCGCAAGAAAACGGCAACTCCTACGCGCCTTCCCATCTGACGGGTCTCGATCCGGGCAAATTCGCACCTCGTAATCGTGCCTCCACAGATCTCTAGGAGTTTCATTCAACTTTTGTGTCTCGTTTACCTTTCGCTTTTTTTAATGCACATAAAAGATTTGTGCTTGTTAGTAAATAGCACTTTTCGAAAGACCTGAAAATCGTTAAATATTTCAATTTGCAAATATTAGGATCACCTACTTTTTTCGGAAGATTTATTGATATTAAATTAAATATTAAATTTTGATAAAATTAGCATCCTTCCTCAGTTTTGCAATTGCATGGACCACTAGAACTATCAGAAGAATAACCTAAGCTGCAACTCCGTGATTCAACGGAACGATCAAAATTTCATTTTTGTAGAGCTTTGAAATTATTCTTCTTCTTCTGACATTGCGCTCCAACTGAATATAAACACACACAATTCCCTTTTTTTTGCTTTCCATGCCAATATTACTATTTTCCATTCCTATTTCTTATCTGCGAGATCCTCAACAAGACAGGGAATCAAATTTACCCGCCAACGGTATGGCGTTGCTTCGTTCTCGCTCTTTTTGGATTTAGAGCCAAGATGTTTCGCATCATCAGAACCGGTGATCCTCACAATTGATGCTTTTTTAAAGGAATTTGTCATAAAGTACGCATAATGAGTGTTATAATGGATTTTTTTTTGCAATTCTTGATCATTATGATCAGGTTTACATACCTGGTTTACAGTTCGTCTTTGAGTGATAAAATGGCCTTACTTTTCCATACCAACGCAATGGGTGCTTTAATGACCATTATGCAACTCAAATGGGTTGCATAGAATCCATTATATATCCATTTGGGTGCTGTAATGAAAAACCAACATCAGCACATGTTACTTACATGTTAACATGTGTGGTTACATGTTAACATTTTGCTGAATTATTTCAAAACACATTTATTTAAATAGTGTATTCTCTGCATCGCGTAATAAATGAGGTAGATTGATTGACATGACATCATTTTTTTCCAAATGCAAGTTCATCTATCGCTTTATGGTTTGTAAAGCTATGCAATGTGGCACTATAACATAGAATCTGAATCTTCTCTTCAGCAATATGAATTATTCACCCGAATGATCATGTGGAGTAAATTGGACTGTAAAATTTGGTCCTGATTAAACACATTAAAGCCCATTTTCCGTCATTGCAAAAAATAGCGTGTGCAACACGTTGCAAAACTCGATTTTCACAACACTCGTAAGTACTTATTCAACTCGGCAAGCCTCGTTTGATAAACATACAACTCGTACCAGCGGCGTAGCCAGAAAATTGGTCTAGGGGGGTTTTTCGAAACATTTTTTTTAATTTGAGGGTTCAAAAAAAATTCCTACAAAAATATTTGTCTCTGGGAGTTTACGTCCAAAGCCCCCCCCCCCCCCCCCCCCCCCGGGGCTATGCCACTGGCTCGTGCTGAAAAAATCATCTTTTTGCGCAACTAGTTGCACAAAGTACTATTATGCAACTCATTTGAGTTGCATAATGATCATTAAAGCACCCATTACGTTGGTATGAAAAAGTGGGAAGGGTCCTTTGGCCGAAATACATTCGGCCGAAAGCCATTTGGCCGAATGCCACTAGGCTGAAAGTTGTTTGGCAGAACGGATCATTCGGCTGAAAGTCATTAGGCCGAAAGGGTTGTTTGGCCGAAAAAGTAATTTAGACGAATGGGTTATTTGGCCGAAAGGATCGTTTTGCCGAAAGGGTCGTTTGACCGAAAGGGTCATTTGGCCGAAACGGTCATTTGGTCGAAAGGGTCATTTGGTCGAAAGGGTCATTTGGCCGGAAGGGTCATTTGGCCGAAAGGGTCATTTGGTCGAAAAGGCCATTTGGCCGAATAGGTCACATGTGATTGATGACCATGCAACTACTGTTCTAATTTCCCATTATAACACCCAAATGAGTTCTGTAATGCACGAGCAGCACCAGTAAGGTTGATCACTTTTATATGAAAAAAAAACAAAATCATTTTTTTAGACGTATGCCCCCTGAAAATATAGTTTTTTGCTCCCAGAAGCTACTGTAAAAATTTCAGCCAGATCTGTCAAGTGTATGTTCGTGATCGACATCTAAAAGCGAATTCTCATTGGTTAGCGTGAAATAATTCGTTGTACGAAACTACTTCAAAGACACCAAAACTAGCACCGTGTTTCAGTTAAAAGCGCACAAAAATTCTATATCGTGCACACGAAAAATTTGACGAAGGAAACAGTTAAAACAAGTGGCCGTGTTTCACGTTTTTCAGCCCTTTTAGTACTGTCCCGTCGTAATCTGAAAAAATCCTCAAATTGTCACGTTTTTTTTTTCATGAAGCTCTAAAATTGTATTTAAACGATACAAAACACAACGAAAGTGAATGAAACCTAGCAGAAAATTACGAGATTTGAAAACCTTTAATAATTTGAAAAAAAAACATGAAAATCGTGTAAATTAACAAATCACGAAGCTTATATGCGGATCTCTGTCCCAAATGTTATCAAAGTGGCGGGATTACGTCTTGGAAATTGAAAGTCTTAGCCTCATTACATATAGGAGAACTGGTCCTGGACTTCATCTCATGGCTTCAATGTTCATCCTATCAAAAACCAAGTAATGGGAGGGTATTTGATTTGTTTATTAATTTTGTGATTTTTTGTGATTGTGTTCAGCAGTGAGCAGACATGTTGACAAAAAGGTGCGACGAACTTGGTGCCGTATTTTTATGTTTCACGATGAGTGAGATGGAGAACGGAAAAGTTCTTGGGACGGGACAAAAATCCGGGGGGAAATTTCTTCGAACTGCAAACCAGCCGTAAAACATTACATCCGCGGAAACTTGTCCACGGATTTTGTTTCCGTGTCATTGCAAAGGGGCGGGTATGACAGAATGTCGACACATAATATCCACATCCCGGTCCCATTTAAAACACACGGGGACCAACATTTTCCCAAGGTGTGAGGCATTCACTATGCAGGATTTTTTAAATTTTCTCACGAAATCCGCCTTTTTAGAAATACATGGGAACAAAATCAGTTGACAAGATTTCCGAGGAGTGAAGCTAATTTCAATAATTTGAATCAATATCGATTAAAAGAGACTGTAAATTGATTAAATTTAATATTTATTCACATGTGCCACCCATTTGCATGGAATTACATAAAATTTCGAATGGAAAGGGATTTGGCACGAGAAATCAATAATCCTTCTACCTAATAAACTATTGCGTTCTTTGCGATTTTTTTTTCCTAAAACTACTATTTAAACCACATATTGTCACAAGGTTGTTTGACATGTCCCGTTTTGCCAGTGCGTTTGTCCCGTTTTTTCCTCGAAATGTTCTGGTCAGCCTATTTATCGGCAAATTTTCGAGTGGATAATGTTGGCATCAATAGCAACTAAAGTGCTTAATTAAATCGAGATTGATACTCTACGTATTTGTTAGTACCTACTTGGATGCTTACCCGGTGTCAGGCCATTAGGCCGAAGGCCGTTAGGCCGAAGGACATTTGGCCGAAGGTCATTAGGCCGAACGGTCATTAGGCCGAATGGCCATTAGGCCGAATTAGCAAAAAGAAGCAAAAAGTGAAAAATGAGAAGTTCTTCCTTCTCCCTTCTTGTATCTTCCTTCTTCTTCCTTCATTCTTCCTTCTTCTTTTTTTCTTTTTCCTTCTTTCTTCTTCCATCTTCCTCCTGCCTTATTTCTTCTTCCTTAGTCTTTATTTCTTCTTCCTTTTTCCTTCTTCCTTCTTTTTTCTTCTTCCCTCTTCCTTCTTCTTTCTTTTTTTCCGTTTTCTTCCTTCTTCCTTTCTTCTTCTTCCTTCTTCCTTTCTTCTTCTTCTTTCTTCTTTTTTCCTTCTTCCTTCTTCATCCTTCCTTCTTCCTTCTTCCTTCTTTCTTCTTCCTTCTTCCTTCTTTCTTCTTCATTCTTACTTCTTCCTTTTTCTTCTTCCTTCATCCTTCTTTCTTCTTTCTTCTTCCTTCTTCCTCCTTCCTTCTTCCTTCTTCCTTCTTCCTTCTTCCTTCTTCCTTCTTCCTTCTTCCTTTTTCCTTCTTCCTTCGTTCTTCCTTCTTCCCTCTTCCTTCTTCCTTCTTCCTTCTTCCTTATTCCTTCTTCCTTTTCCCTCTTCCTTCACCCTTCTTCCTTCTTCCTTCTTCCTTCTTCCTTCTTCCTTCTTCCTTCTTCCTTCTTCCTTCTTCCTTCTTCCTTCTTCCTTCTTCCTTCTTCCTTCTTCCTTCTTCCTTCTTCCACCCTTTTCCTTTTTTCTTCTTTCTTCTTCCTTCTTCCTTTTTCCTTCTTTCTTCTTCATTCTTACTTCTTCTTCCCATTTCTTCCTTCTTCTTTTTTCCTTCTTCCTTCTTCCCTCTTCCGTCTTCCTTCTTTCTTCTTCATTCTTCCTTCTTCCTTCTTCTTTCTTCTTTCTTCCTTGTTCATTCTTCCTTCTTCCTTGTTCCTTCTTCCTTCTTCCTTCTTCCTTCTTCCTTCTTCCTTCTTCCTTCTTCCTTCTTCCTTCTTCCTTCTTCCTTCTTCCTTCTTCCTCCCTTTTCCTTTTTTCTTCTTTCTTGTTCATTCTTCCTTCTTCCTTGTTCCTTCTTCCTTCTTCCTTCTTCCTTGTTCCTTCTTCCTTCTTCCTTCTTCCTTCTTCTTTCTTCCTTCTTCCTTCTTCCTTCTTCCTTCTTCCTTTTTCCTTCTTCCTTCTTCCTTCTTCCTTCTTCCTTCTTCATTCTTCCTTCTTCCTTCTTCCTTCTTCATTCTTCTTTCTTCCTTCTTCCTCCTTCCTTCTTCCTTCCTTCTTCTTCCTTCTTCCTTCTTCCTTCTTCCTTCTTCCTTCTTCCTTCTTCCTTCTTCAAACTTCCTTCTTCCTCCCTTTTCCTTTTTTCTTCTTCCTTCTTCCTTCTTCCTTCTTCCTTCTTCTTTCTTCCTTCTCCCTTCTTCCTTCTTTCTTCTTCCTTCTTCCTTCTTCCTCCTTCCTTCTTCCTTCTTCCTTCTTTCTTCTTCCTTCTTACTTCTTCCTCCCTTTTCCTTTTTTTAATTCTTCCTTCTTCCTTCTTTCTTCTTCCTCCTTTTTCTTTTTTTCTTCTTCAGTTCTACTTCTTCCTCACTTCACGCTAGTCACTTCGCACTCCCCAGTTCTCATTCGGCCTAATGCTTTTAAACATCTGCGTAAATTTTTAATTCCATATCGCCCTTCAAGGTGGATAGATCATTGATCTTTTCATATCAAAAGAAAGCTCAAGAAAATATCCTTTAACTCTTCTGAAGACATCATGACTCTAAAATGTAGTTTTCAGGTCGAAAACTAAAAACGCACGTTTTGGGGGCTTCTGAACCAGTTTGCGCTGTTGGTAAAACTTGATGGATGTTTGAATAAACGAGAGGAGGAGTCAATGTTGGTCAAACTGATTGACCGTGTGTACATTCCATTACGGTAGTATTATTGTATTATTGTGTATTATTGTGCACCAACGTCGGAGCAGTTATCCTAATGCGATATCGAGGAAGTGCCTTCCACTCAAGGAAAGGCTTTCAAGACGGAATAGATTTGCAGTGCAACACCAATCGAATCAAATTTCACGAATTTCTGAATGTAAATAAAGATCAACCTAATTGTGGCGTGCATATTCCAACATGTTTGATCAAAATGTGTCTCAGATACTCATACTTTAACCATACTCATATTTTAACCAACAAAACAATATTACTTTAGTTAACACTAAAATCATAACCATAATAAACTACAATGCGTAACACAACACAACAATAATATCCTTACGTTGCCTAACGTCTACCTTGCGGTCGTGTCTTGTTTACAACTTTTCTGTTTTTTTTTTTCATATTTTTAAAACGAGTACTGCAACATGTAGAATATACAGTACTGGTAGTTTTCGAGATCGTCATATGAAAGCGGAAACAGTTGCATTTTCATTTTCAAGAGACAAAATGAAAATGTGACGGGCTCCCGGTCACCTGTCACATTACGAGCAGTCAAGATGGGAATGTTGCTTTGTTTTGTAATCTAAATGTCTAAATTATTTTATAAGATCTGTGCAAATAACGATGACTACTCGAAAAAATGATTGCATTGTTTATGGATTTCGAGTTAAAAGCAAAACTATTTAGGAAGTAACAGCTTGTTTACAATCGTTTAAAGCGCTTTCATGAAATAAAAATCCGTAAAAAAATTAGAGAAATTCCTTTCATTGTTTATGTTTATATGTTTATTGAACTTCCTTCCATTGTTCATTCTATGAAAGCGGGAGAGAATAAAATGTAAATATAGCGTGACCTCTTTAAATGAAAATGAAAATTTCAATCTCAATCTCAAAAAGCTTTCGAAGCTCATCACCGAATTCAGCATCTTGCGAGAAAATTTCACAAGATGTTTTGAATTTCCATGCTTCGGGACCGCTCTCTGTAGAATCCCGATCACAATGGCTCGCGCGCGCCGGAAAGCTGCTTTCTTGTATCTAACGAATGAATCCCATTAACTCCGCCTCTTCGTTAATCGTTATAACTGCACATCTTATTTACACCCATATCAGATCACGAAGGGGAGGGGCTAAAGGGCGTACTTTATTGTTTATAAGAAAGCTGCTTTGCGACGCATGCGATTCATTTTGTTCGGGATTCTTTAGATAGCGGTCGAACAATATTTTTCGCAGTGCGGACGCAGCGGAGCGGACTCAGCAGCACGAGGACTCTGGTAGATGTTTCAACGGAAAATTATCGCATTGATGCATCATGATGGTGCCGTCCGTAGCTATTCCGCGCCAGCAGTGGCGATGCTGAAAATGTATTCCAAATGGTGGCGTCTTAGCCAAAAGTCATCTAGTGGCCGTCGGACAATATCAGCACGAAGTCGAATTTCAACTCAAGGTTCCGACAAGCTTTTGGTTGCAGTTTATTATTGGAAAGGCGCATTGGGGAAAGAAAATTGGTTGGAAAGAAAAGGTTGATTGCAAAAATGGACTGTTTCGGTGGCATCGGCGTTTTGAATGGTAGCTTGGTCGCTGTGAGTGATTTCATCAATTCGAACAAATTTATTGCATCATCCTCTCCGTCGAGCAATTGTGATTCTGCTACTGAAGGGTAACTTTATGTCGTCGCTAAACGATTAGGTTTTGCACTTTGAAGAAAAATTCATCTCGGATTGGTGGCCCGGAAAAAAACAATTTCATTTCCATTAACTTACAGAAACAAAACCAAATAATATTGCGGAAAATACGCTTCTTTAGTGTTTGAAACGGCGAAATATTAAGAATGAAAGATCCCTTTCAGAATCGTCATTGTCATAGAGAACTTAAGCCGAATAGTCTGTTTGTTTGGGTCAAAAATTTTCCCAACGGTCATTATCTCTTCTTGGATAAATAGTTTAAGTCCTGAAAAGGATTGGGTGTAATTAATTCTTGAGCTCCTCTCACTTTGCCACCGGCGCCATAGAACGATATACGCACGGTTCCATCGCGAGCAAGGATGTTAGGGGCTGTCCACAAACCACGTAGACCGAAATTTCACTTTTTCAAACCCCCCCGTCCCCCCTAGTAGACTTTCGTAGACTTTTCCAAAACCCCTCCCTCCCCCCATGATGTCTACGTAGATTTTACCATATTTTACAAAACATCATATGTGATTGGAAAAATATAGAAATCAACCAAGTTTTAAGCAATGCAGCTATTCAATTCCATTTCCATGTAAACATTACAACAAAATTCGAATTTCCAACCTAACAAAATCACACTGAGCAAACATACAAGCGGCCAATTTCATTGCCGGCAGAGCCTCTTCTGAGTTGAAGTGGTAGCTTGTTATCTGTGTGGTAGTGATCTTACTTAGCTAGCTGAAGTAAATGAGTTCTAATAAAGGTGCGGAGAAAGTTGATGTCTGCTAGTGTTAGTTAACTGTCAACAAATAACTTTTAGGGTAATTTTTTTCCACAGTAAGGACGAGTAGAGTTCTACTCTAAATTGCTTCGACATTGACATATACAATACTGTCGCAATATGTAAAAATTTTGTCATGAAGCGTGTATATAAACTATTTTCGCAAATCGCCAGTACCAATCAATTTACATTGGCCAGCCATGATTATGCCCTTCAGATAATTGCCTAGCTTCTGGCTATTAGTCAACCAGCACCACGCCCTCGCCGCTTGTTTCAGCGGGTTACAAAATTTCTCTTTAATGTTTATTTTGCTGATGGTCTACCAACACAAGCAAACGTCGATAAACCCCGCACCCAGAGTCTATTATATATAGAGTTACGCAAAGAGTGAAGCCAAATCTACCTATTGAACTGTCAAACCGTCTACCTATCGAGCAAAGTAAACAAATGCTTGTTGGTAAGACGGAAGTATTGTTATCGCCTAATGATTATTATGGCGAATTAAAACGCATGAATTGAAATGTATTAGATTTGTTCTAGAAACAGCTTTAAAAAACTTCAATACACCCCCCAATAAAATAGCAACAAGAAACTCACGTGTTTGCACTCTGTGGGTGACTTGGTTATCGAATTAAAAAGCTTTAGCAGTGAACACTCCCGTGAAGTCACTGTAAGGGTTGAACAAAAATGAAAGTTGCAAACAGAATAACAAGAAGATCGTTCAGAATAAGTGTAAGAAGATCCTCTTTGCGCAACTCTATATAATACACACTTAATTTTATTTACCGGGCTCGGTTATCATATTACCGAATTCTCAACAGCTGAGCTCTCGGTACCCACCTCAGTAAAGTAGTTCAACTAATTACCGAGGTCTCGGTTCTGAGCGCCCGGTGACGAAATGTCAGTTATAACTGAGCAATCGGTAAAACACTACCGAGTGATCAGATAAAAATAGTGCGGATTTCGGTAACAAATAATACCGAATAAATTGTAATTTAGGTTTCGGTTTTTCTTAGATAAAGAAATAAGGAAGTAGAAGAACAATCACGGGGTTTTTAGCAAGGATTTTCGTTATCCATCGTTATATTATTCAACTTTAAGCATATCTACTTATATATAAAAATAAATCAGTTAGTGTTCGTATCCGCATAACTTTAAAACGGCTGGATTGATTTCCTCCATACTTTCAGAGTCTTTGACGGGTCATTTGCCTGAAATTTTATCCAAGTTAAAACTGTAAGCCAACTGAATAAAATGTTTGAGCCTACCTGAACTAAATTACCTTTATCCATCTGAACCGTGCAGCTTTAAAATTAAATGCAGCAAATCACTCGCGCAACAACTCCTCTTGAGTAAATCGAAAATCTGTACTTCTCAAACATGGCGTCGCTGAGCCGGCACCGCTGTTGATGGCGTCAAATCGAGCTACTGAAAGCTCCGTACTTGTTTTACCGGGAGCTCAGTGAAGCGTATTGATTTTTACTGACTGATCGGTACACTTTTGACAAGTACAGGGAGTTTTTCGTTAAACAGAGTTGTTCGGTAATGTATGGTACCGAAGGTCTGTATATTATTTTAAATAACTGAGACATCGGTAAAAATAATTACAGAAATCAGTAAATTCATTTCAAATAACTGAGCTCCCGGCTCAAATTTGCTTTTACCGATTAAAATCAGTAAAAAATATTACCGAGCTGAAATTCTGAATTTAAGTGTGTAGACTCTGCCCGCACCTTTATTATTTGCAATGGAATATAGCTGTCAACCCACACGGAATCACAAATCAGCTCAGTTTTGTACAGGCAGCAAAAAATCTCGTAAAACTGAGTTTGAAACAAAAAGAGTTTTTCGTGACAATTCAGAAAAAAAACACAAGCGACAAATTCGGAATTATTATTTGTATGAACATCTCGCACGGGCAGTTCCTTGGTACTTAACACCAATCAAGAGAAAAAGAGAGTCAGAAAACTATCTGGGTGTAAGTTAAAAATTGAGGTTGTTTACTTAGTTTTATATGCTTTAAACATATTTCTTTGGGGTCTTATTTGCGTTCTTATCTGTTTGTCTACAAAATAAAGTGTTGTGATTAAAAAACGAATTTGAACCTATTGGAACCTTTGAAACATCAAAAACTGAAAAGCGATAAAATGATTTTTTTGCCTAGGAAAATTATTAATCTGTCTAAATTCTGGCTTGCTCCGAGGTAACATAATCACGGCTAGTGAACCAACATTCTGAATATTTTCCGTTCTTTCTATATATTACCATCTATTATCTGAATTTTCTCAATAAATTATTGGTTGGTTGGTAATGGCTGGTTTCCTACTCGCCGCTGCCAGCATTAAGGCGCTAACGTATATGTGCAAACAGCCAGCATGAGAACCACCGGATATTTGAATGGGGAAAACACCTAACGCGGGTTATCTCAAAGTTAGGAACTTTTCAAGTAAAACTATTTGGTACTAGTTAAGTACACGCCCGTTTCAAATCACTCAGAGACAGAGTGAAATTATATGATATCTCTTTTTTTTGACGGAAATCTTACTCATTTTTCTTAAAAAAAGTTACACTTGTCGAATTTTAACTAAAAGTTAAACGAATCGGTAGAATGGTTCACAGCCTAACCACCACATATTTTTTTGTTGAAGGTGCTTTATTTTGAATCTTAGATGCCTTTCGCCAAACTGATTTCAGAAAGTTAACTCCTAGTGTGCCGCTGGAAGCACTCACAAGGTGGGTGATTCAGTTTCTACTATGTCTAGGATAGCATAACCTTTTCGAACTTTTGGCTTTTTAGGCAAGGTAATAATAAAAATAAGAAAAATCTAAAGAGTAAATTGTTTCAAATCATATCATGAACACAGTCTGCAGTCGAGATGTGAAGGAAATCAACAGGTCCGTACAGAAATTAACATAGAGTGTGGCACTTTCATCAATTCAAGACCAAATTCGGAATATTATTCGGGTTAAAGTTATGCTGATCTCATAAAATTGAAATACGTTTAATCTCAGTGTACTTCTCGAGTTTTTTCGAACCATAATTTAAATATGGTTTTCATATATTTTGATTGAACGTGTAACTGACTATACAGTATCAACTCACTCACACAAACAAACATAGTACCACCTCGGCTCACCGACAGCGCTGCTAACAGTGTCGCCCGATTTCCGACTGTGTTGCCAGTCTTCTTGATAATGTGGTCTTCGAACGAAATCAAATTTAATCCTCTGTCCCAAAATCCTGAAATCAAATCTCAAACCCAATTAATTAAATTACTGTTGAATTCAACTCCTCCTAGAAGTGTGCACAACCATCGCCGACATTTCTGCATCGGCGCGCCACTGATACAATCTATCACGTATCTGACCTATAATTGTCAACGCCGGTTCACAATTGTGAAAATCGTGAATTTTCAGAATTCAGAAAAATTTCGAGTTGAAATTTCGAGAATGTCAAGTCTACATCCCAATAAGTTTTGCGTGGAAAATTCGTAAAATTTCCCAATTGATAACCTTGAAATACTCCAAATAACTCTCCGTGATAATTTCGATGCTTTTCTTGAAAATTCCATGCAATATCCCACTGAATAATCATCTGTTGAAATCCCAAGATTTTTCTTCTAAATTCCAAAAGATTCCCCGTTAAAAACTGAGTAATTTTCCGTGAAAATTTAGAATTATTTCCGAGGTAATTTAAGTTCAAACGGACATTCCGAAATATTTCCGTGGAAATTTAGAATGGTTTCCTACGATATTTTTCAATTTGTCTTGCAAATTTGGAGCAATTTCTTGATGAAATTTAAATAAATTTTATGGGCATTCCAAAAAATATTTTGTGTATAATTTTCGGTGGAAATTATGGGGAATTTTTAGTTGAACTTTTTGTGAACTTCTTGTAAAAAAATCGAATAAATTTTCGTGAAAATTATTAGGGTTTTTTTACAAAAATTGCAAATAATTTTTTTTTGTGGAAACACAAACTGTTTTTGGTGGGATATTCAAATAATTTCTTGTGGGAGTTTTGAGCAATTTATTTAGAAATTCCGAAAATTTTCCATCGATAATTCCAAAGAATTTGCATTAGAACTGCCGAGGAAATTTACGAATAAGAATTTTCCACGGGCATTTCGAACAATTTTGCTTATACAGCAACCGTTCGCTAACTGGGCTAAAACACCAGCCCAGTTACCGAACGCCGCTTTTTAACTGGGCTGACGAGGGAATTCGCGATGCATTGTTGTGATCGTGTTTTACATGAAGCTTAAAGAATATACCATTCAGAATCCCCTCGTCACCGAGTCTTTGTTGTTGTTTTTTGACGGATAACTGCTTTTTAACTGGGCTTTGGCCCAGTTAGCGAACGCCCAGTTAAAAAACAGTCCAGTTAAAAGGCGCCCAGTTAGCGAACTGTTGCTGTATTTGCAAAGAATTCCTCGCCAAAATTCCGAAGAATTTCCGAAATTAAGCAAAAAAATTCGGGGACTTCCCAGAAAATCTCCAGTGAATATTCTGAAGGGTTTCTCGCAGAAATTTCGGTGATTTCTCTTTACAAGTTCCAAAGAATATCTTTTGGGCATTCCAAAGACTTTTTCTTGGATATTCCAAAATACTTCCTTTGTAAATTAAAAAAAATCCGTCGAAGTACGACATAATTTCCATAGTTTGCAAAGAAGTTCCTGCCGAAAATCAAATGAAATTCTAGTAGAATCTGCAGTAAAATCCAAGTGAAGATTTTGAAAAAAAAATCGAAAGTTTTTATAGAATACTTTGGAGAATTTTCTTGCTTTACACAGAAGAATTTCCTGGTGAAATCCATGATAGTTTTAAGCCGTAGCTCAGACTTTTACTTTAGTGAAATTCATTAAATTTTTAAGGAGAAATGCAAAAGATTATTTCGGTAAAGTCATGCAAAAAAACGGAACCGCCCAAAAATCAAACAAGTGAGCTTCGCACGAAGCTGCTGTATAAATCGCTTTTAAAAAACATTAAATTAAAAAGTCTACGTAGACTTTTGGTATACCCCTCCGTCCCCCTTCGTAGACTATCGTAGACTTTTTCAAAACCCCTCCCTCCCCCTCAAGAGTCTACGTGGTTTATGGACAGCCCCTTATGTTATCGATCATTTAGTAATCTGCGTTCGACCATTTGGTAGTTTGTCAATAACTCATTCCAGAGACCTAATTTCAAAATGTATTGTATGGTGGACTTTTAGTGCGAAAGTTTTTCTACAACTCTCCTAAACAGTTCGATGATCGAATTCCACTATTAAAGGAGTTATGGTGATAGTTGCTATACTCATACTAAATGATAACAAAATATGCAATCATTTAGTTACTGCTACTAGCGCTATAGCTCCGTTATTAGTGAAATTCAAACAACGAACTGTTAGGCAGAGCTGTAGATAAACCTTTGCACTAGAAGTCCACCATACAACATATTTTGAAATTTAGACTCTGGAATGAGTTATTCACAAACTACTAAATGATCGAAGGCAGATTACTAATTGATCGATAACATCCTTGATCGCGGGCGAAAATCAAACGTTGCAAATAAATATATTTGCGCTTGGTTTCGCGCCACTTCCGATTCTGCTTATTTCTTCTTTATTTCGGATGTCTTTGAGGATGATGTCTTCTAGGATTGTGATGTGCTCCACTGAAAGCCAGTCAAGTGGCTTCAGGGGCGAAGTCATGTTAATCCTTTTTCCACGTTGGAGACTCAAAATCCATCCTACTGGAAGCTGCTGTTCGGATTCTTAATTCGGTTAACCTCTTAACAGTTTGCTTAATGTTAATAAAGAGAAGTTCTTATGTAGAGATTGTATAATATAGGGTCGTGCAGCTGCTGCAAGCAATTTTCTGGTATATAGTTCTATGGTTCGGGTGATTTTCATATCTGCATCCCCAGCTTCACATTACAGGAGGCGATTCAAACACAAATTTGTAACAATGTCCAACTTCACTTCTCAGTCGATATCTCTAAGAGTGTCCCCATTTATACATTTGCAATTCAATTCGTCCCCATAAAACTTTTCCACAGAATCCAATCAAGCTTATATTATCCCACTCTTACCAAAACACTGACTTAACGATCGTTGCCCATCAATCCTGTTTCGTTGCAGAGTGGACACATTCACACCTCGTGGGGATCGTTCCTGATCAGACCGGTGCAAAAGTACTCGAACGAGGATACCAACATTTTGCACGAGCTTTCGCGGGAACGGAAAGCAGAGGAGAACGCCGTTGGTGGTCCGGAGCGGCTCGATCCGACGGCACAGGGCGACGGCAGTAACTGTGCCGTCGACACCAAACAGGAAGGTAAGTCGATGAACCTTCATGTTGTTGTGCCGATGAAAATTGAGAAAAATTAAGTTAACTGTTAAGGGATTTTTTTAAACTTTTAAGATATTGTACATACAAAAACAATGCAACAGCCCTTGGTCCTGATGAAGAATGACTAAAATTTATACTTCTCGAACTGCTTTTCAACGCGTGTCCAAAATTTAAAGTAGCGACAACAAAATTATCTTCACCTTCGATCAATTCACAAGCAGTGTTTCCGATACCAGGAATAGTGCAGACAGACCATCGTGCCAAAAATGATCGATGTTTACCGTGACTTAGCGGAGTTGCCGCTGATTGAACGGACAGCCGTCATTGATTCCAAATAGAGAAGAACTCTTCCAAAAATAACTGTCGAATCTGAACAGCAAGCTCCACTAGCTAGCGAAAAACGGTGATGTTAATTTATTTTATCTGCCATCGATAAATTTACGAGATAATTTACATAATTGGATTCGAAGTTTTTCAGAAAAAAAAACTTGAACTACCCAAGAGAGAACCCTTCTTCACTTCACAAATGTGTGTAACGTTAATTAGGGGGTTTGTATCGTTCGGCACTGATCAGTCGATGAATGAGATGCCAAGCAGGCGGAAACTTGTTAGTGATCGTTAGAAACCATTGAATACGGCATTTCTGGTAGAATTATAAAATTTGAGAATAAATAAATTAAATAAATCAATACCAGGAAACCGTTTTTCTACTCTAATGACTATCAAAATGACACGAGCATAGACATCGTAGCAATTGCAAATAATATTTACCTAACCAATAAACCTAGACTATGTTTACGCACTAATTATATATTAAGTGGCGTATAAATTAAATTGTCTTCATTCAACTTCCAATAAGCGTAAACTATGATTGACGGTGCAAATAAAATAGAGTTTGCGCTAGATTTTAGGGGGAACTTCACAGTTTAGGTTGAATTAACTGACAAGCATAATATTTTTGAAGTGTATTGAAAAAAATATTCTGTTAAATTTTGGTGGAATTTTTTTTATTCTTCACTAGGCGAACCAGTTCGATCTCGCTTCTGTTTTTTTTAACTGTCAATAGTTTGCTTTTTTGCAGCGTCACACTCTATATCGATTTTAACTTGCGCTGATGGCTTTCTTTGAAACTTCCTCGTCAAATGCGCCAACTTTCTGTATATATATAAACAAACCTGAGGTCAAAGCGAATCGATTAGTGAAAAAATCTTGTTCGTGAATTATATTGCCTCAAAGGAAATTCAAACTCATTTTTATATATAGAATATGAATATTAAAGAGATTTTCAGCCCGGGGCATCAGGTCGAAAATTTTATTAAACTTCCCGTGGAAATTTTGAAGAATTTGCTGTTAAAAATTCGAAAGAAATGTCCGTGAACATTCTAAAGCATTGTCGTTGCGAAAAAAAATCCAAAAACAAATATCGTGGGAATTCTAAATTGGATACTTTTTAGAATTTCAACCTTCAATCTTTAAATAAATTTAAAATTGTCCGTTGAGAGCTGTGATGTAAGACAGTAAACATTTCTTCAGGCTTTCTTGGACTCATTGATCGTTGATGATGAAAATATTGTTTTCAGTGAGCAACAGTAATTTAAAATGATAACGAATACAGAAACAGGTACCCTCACGACGGTAGAAGAAAACTTCTAAATCAATCGGGCCATGTTGCCTTAATTCTTTCAAATACACTTGTATATGGATAGCGAGTAGAGAGGATCAAAGATCAGCACCGATTGCCACCGGACCGTAATGGCCAATGGTCGTCATCGTGGCAAAGAAGTAATCGATCATGATTACCGTTGTTTGAGGAAGAAATATTTGACAGTTCAGCTCATCACTCAAGCCGTACTTTGTGCGTGGCACGTGTGGCAGGCCGATCATAAGAAACAAAATCTGGTTTCATCACGCATGTTGCGTGAGCGGCGATGATTCTGATTTGTATTTGATTGATGATCATTCTTTTTATGATATGTTTAAGCGTCAGGTTTTGGTGGTAGTGTTTTGTTGACCAGATTCAGTACAACATATGGATGTTTCGCTGAAAATTTAACAAAAACAGCAAAATTTGGTTAGCTGTTTTCCAAACACTACAGTTCGTCAGAGTATGATCAACATGTCCCAAACCAATAAATAAAATCAATGTTGATGCAAACATTGAAACCTGAATGTTATCAAAAGGCATTAATCATAAGTTCTAAATCCAGTATTAAAATTTAAGTAACTGCTGCTGCTTATGAATACACATTCAACCAATTCAATACTAGTCGACCTTCAGATCCTTTGCTTTGTAACAAACATCTCCGTGGGAACTGCGGAGTCGTCATCGATACGGCTCATAAATCACTCCTCGATTTAGCTCTCATTAAGCAGCGCTAAACACCAAGCTAAGCGCTATCTAATTCCCTAATCAGCTTAAACTAACCAAACCTGTACTTCGACCAAAACGCTACCTTCAACGTTCCATTGAAGTCGCTCTATGCTGCTATCCAACCTCAACTTTATGAGATTCAGCAACAGCAACTGTCACAGCACGTCTCTTTTCCTTGTCGAACATTTTTAATAACATATTTATTAGCCGTATCGTTAATTGCATAACTATGCGCTTAGCACAGGAACTCCTACGGCATACATTAACTAAGCTGCCAAGTCGATGCAATCCGAGGTGACTCAAAGTCTTGAGCTTGGTTCAAACCACCACCAGACGGTTTATTGCATTCAGCAAAGGTGATAGTCGTCGGCATCAGCTGGCTTAGCGACGCGAAGCGTTTGAGAAATGTGAACCCAAGGCAGGTCGACTGACTATTTTAATCATTCGACAGGCTCGATGGCAAATTTATTGAGTGGTTGCAAATCGACAGAAAGATTTACCCACGTGGCCATAAATATATGAAGGTATGAAGCCGAGTTCTTCGCGTTGGGACCACCTCGGAGATATCTCCTCGACCGACTGTTTTATGAGACCGTGAGGACATCAGAACACTGCAATTGATCGGTAAATGTGCGCGTTGTCATAACTTGCATATTTGACATTTTTGAAAGGGTTGGCTCTCGCAGTCAAAACCTGACGGCTTCTGAAATGCAACGTGTTTGAAATAATCAATCATTAGGCAAGGAAGTGGTGACGGACAGACGATTAATTGCTGACACTGGTTGAATCATGATTTATGAATTAAGCCAAGCCAGATGCTAGTGGAAGGCTGTTGATGCAATTGTTGGGGAACTAATCAGACAAATCAATCGGAGAATCTCATTGTTCCAATTTCGCGCGAACTTACTCGCCCATTCAGTATCATCCCTGGCCGTACAGTCACGTCCCATGGAACTGGTCGCTCAGTGTCTATATGACTAACCTGCTTCCGAGGCACGTAACCCCAATACTGTCGGTTAAACTAAACTTGAAAATAGTGAATGAAATGGCGATCACCATATGGCAAAAGGTGAACCAGGTTTATTGAACCTCCATTGTCCGATAAGGGTCTGTTATGGCTTAGATGGCAAGCTGTAGCAAAATAAACAGATAGCCGTTGGTCCTGCTGTTTGCATTTCGTAACATCTCTATATGGTGATAACGATGAAAGATGCTTATCGTCAAGAAATCTGACTTCATTCCCGAATCAGCTGGAATCTGGAGCGGATGTTGGTTGTCGGTTGATTAGTGATTAGTGGAATCTATTTAAATGTTATTACATTGAAGTATAGTGCTATCATGCTTTTGTTTTGATCCTAGTGTATAAAATTTTTATTTAGTTTGCCAAGATAAATATATTTTTGAATATGTGATTTAGTGACATTTGGTCAAAAATTAAAAAATCACGGAGCAAATTAGCTAATGAAAATCATATGAAAATACTTTTTTATTAAAATAGTATTGTAGTATAGATTTTAACATTTGGAATTCTTCAATAAAGAATCTTGAATCTTGTCTTTGACAATTAATATAAGTGAAATCAAAGTGAAATCTGCATGACTGCATACACTTTACACAATTTGGTTATGTATATGTTTAAGAATATAACAAACAGAAATCCGATGAGTATGGTTCATAATATAGATTAAGATATTTGAACTGTTTGGAGAGTCCGACACGCAATGCGGTGATATATAGCTAAACATCAGTTCAACTTATATGAAAATCTTTACTCATGGATAGTTTTAATTTTTTGTGGATATCGTGGCCTTGTGGCTAGTGGCGTTAGTTATCAGAACGAATGTGTTGTGTAGTGTGATTTCGTTTACCGCACAGTAGGGAACACCTCCTTAGCCGTGCGGTAAGACGCGCGGGTACAAAGTAAGACCATGCTGAGGGTGGCTGGGTTCGATTACTGGTGCCGGTCTAGACAATTTTCGGGTTGGAAATTGTCTCGACTTCCCTGGGCATAAAAGTATCATCGTGTTAGCCTCATGATATACGAATGCAAAAATGGTAACTTGGCTTAGAAACCTCGCAGTTAATAACTGTGGAAGTGCTTAATGAACACTAAGTTGCGAGGCGGCTCTGTCCCAGTGTGGGGATGTAATGCCAATAAGAAGAAGAAGAAGAAGAAGAAGGGAACACCTTTTCATGCTCACTTAACGATCTATACTTGATCTCATTGTGTGTTTAATGTGAAAATATCCTGTCAATTAACTAATGTTGAGCGTTAGGTATTCAACTTGCATGACCTCAAAATAAGTGATAAAAAGTTCTTATGTTGCAAATTTCCGGCGATCTGTCATTTTCGGCAAATATTATTTTCAAAAAAATATATTTTCGGAGAAACGATATTTTTAGGGAAATGTTATGTTCGGAGAGCTGATGGTGATGATGATAATGATTCCAAACTCGTTTTACATGGAGAAGTACTAAAAAAATATAAATTGACAAAACCTCCAATCTTTCTGAAAATTTGGCATAATATTATTTATCTGTAAACATTACTATCGAACTATTAAATGGACCATATATTTTATTTATTTTTTGGGCAAAAGTGTATCAAAATCTGGAATGTGACTGTTATGCCAATAAATAGGAAGATGGGGCAAAACAAGTGGGTTTTGATTTGTAAGTTTCTTGAACGAAGCCTATTATTTTATCAGGTTTTCTTAAAGATGACATCATTTTAAGTCTATTTCTAGAAGAAAATCAAAATCGTCAAAAATCGACTTAGAACTCTTATGCGAATCGCGGCAGTTAGGTTGCTTTGACTGTAATTCTGCCTCATTGGACTCACCCTCTTCAGGCAACAATAGATAGTTTGGTAATATGATAGTTAAGTGCATCAAATTAATAATTTTAAGTAGTTTTGTGAGATACAGAAGTAATTTTAATTGTTTGTTTCGAATTGAACAATAAGAAGACGTCCTATTAACAGGAGCGGGGTTCTTCTTCCGGCGTTCGGCGTAAAGGCCCCCGTTGAAAAACAAAAAGAAAATTCATCTAGTTGCTGATGACCATACTGGTGGAGTACATATTCAGAAATCTGCTTTACTTTATATATACTTCTTTATCTTACTTTTAGTTGAGCTTTAATTTTTTACGGGAATGTAAATCATTGCACATTTTTTATGTGATAGTATACTACCGTTCTACGCATTCTTGTACCAAATTCAAAAAAATGCAACTGAGCAAATCGCATTTGGACCAAAACTATAATTTTCACTCCAGACCTCATACAAGTGACTATTAAGGGAGCTCTATTGTAATGACTTCATTTAAAGTTTTAGTTCTGAAATATAATTTGCGACCTTATTCATGAAAATAGTTTAGCGGGACATTTATTCCGAGAAATATAACGCTTATTTGCGGATTTCTACGCATATGAGCCCCGCTGAGTGAACCATCTCGTTAATGACTACTATGATCGACACGCAGCAAGGCTGAATCAACAAAAATGACAGTTGTCCGCCGCCTCCGTATCGAGTGGTGTGTCCCCGAAAACGCGAGCACTTTGAAACTTGGATTCTGTCAGGAGTGACCTTAATAGGGGGAATGACGGCTTTGGCAGGTTTTGTTCTATTATTGACAGGGGGGTTTTTATGACTGACAAGGCTCAAATTTGGCCTAAACATTCTTTGCATATAAAAGAATATTGTGGCCAAATTTCATAAAATTTGGTCGACAAAAACCCCCCTGCCAATAATAGAACAAAACCTGCCAAAGCCGTCTTTCCCCCTATATAAATTTGTACTGCTCACATGGTTGATGTTGTTAGATGAGCTGTTGTGATAATGTGTGGCAGCCAGTTTGATTAAGATAATTTAATAACATTTCGATCGTTCAATTTTATAGAAGATTCGAGGGTTCTAGCTACCGTATGTCTTTCGTTGAATTTTTTTGGCAGTATTTCGACCAAATTGGTGAAGAATTGTGTTTGTATGGTGGTTTGTGTGGAAGGGATTTAGGATTTATGTTGACCTTAATTCTTCATACGATTGCCGGATCGTGTTAGATTCGGTTGTGCACGCAATCCTGGCTACCGTGTACATGGGCGGAGCATGCGGATGACTCATTACCATTACTGTTGAGTTGATTTAGCGATGTAATTGGCATTGTTTATATGAGATAAATAGAGAATTTGGTGCAGTTAGCGTCAACTGATTTACTATCAGAATCAACGCACGATGAGTTAGTTTGTCTGTGGTTTTATTTGGAAAACGGAACTGGTGTTGTGAGCGTATGTGTTTGTGATTACTAATATACGAAATTTGTTAGTTTCTCATTTCATGTATCAATGAGATTCTTGCCCATACATAATAAGAAGGTTGAGTACATTTTCTTCAATATACTGTATATTTATATATTGTGAAAATGTTGTGGGGTGTTCAATTTGTAGGGTGGATATTTCTCAATTATGTATTAAAAATAGGTGATACATTTTTTTCAGCCAGATGTCAGATAGAGTGTAGAGGAATCTAGCAATTTCTCATATGCCCAGTTGTAATGATTTTTATGGGTTTTTGTACAGGATTGTGAGATAAAACATACAAAACACGTCTGGTGGCTTCCGCTCGTGAATACATTCCACAGAAAAGCCCAATATAATTTTTTAGAGAGAGTTTACATTTTTGTCTCTTGAATCCCCCCGCGTCGAAGAAATGAGTTTCTTTGAAAATAAATGTAGGTTTTGCAACTGCAAAACAACTTTGCAACTAATTGCTCATTTATAGGTTGTAGTTTATAGGTAGCAGATTATCGCGGACAGTTAAAAGATAAATTTACATTAGTTCTACCGGAGCGATTGATTGTCTGCCCTTTCGTTGGGTGAACAAGAACACAACAAAATACGTCGTAGCTTTGTTCTCGCGTCAA
The DNA here is from genome assembly GCF_024139115.2 of Armigeres subalbatus. Lineage (NCBI taxonomy): Eukaryota > Metazoa > Arthropoda > Insecta > Diptera > Culicidae > Armigeres > Armigeres subalbatus. The sequence goes on from NC_085141.1 coordinate 66,331,074, forward strand.
CATTAACATGCTAGTTACTTGGATTACATCACTTACCAAGGTGAATCCTGATCTAAGTAATGACACTTCCTCTCCCTACTTACAATACTCCTTCCCGTAACAACCGTAGAGATGCAGACGATTCGTCGGTCTCTAAAACAACGGTTGTTACACTAACATTCCTTCCCTTCCCTAGATGATCGTAAGGACGTGGCCGGCGCCGTTATTGACCCATTGAAAGTTGAGCTTTCAGAACTTGCACATTGAGGATGGAGTGCTAATCCCAAGTCCCATCTGTTGGTTCTCTGTGCAATTCCGCTAGTTCTGGTCAATCACGGAGTAGCAACTACGAATTGTACGGTCATCTCATGCTCATGCTCTCATGCTCATGCTCATGCTCACATGGTTGATGTTGTTAGATCACAGTGCTATCACTTAAAATAAAGATCCTTTTAGCCGGCCTTAATTCCAACTAAAAGTAGCAAGGCTTACGAGAATTAAGCATTGAATACTTTTTTATGAGCAACACTCTATAAAATAACAGACTCTGCCATAATAATGAGATAAATACCTATGCGTAGAAATTCAACAATGGGACAAATCGACTTGATGTTGTTTTCAATATGCTTCCAGCACTTCGAGAATATAAACAGTGAACTCCCCCTTACTCGATGTTCTGTAACTCGATATTCTCCCTTACTCGATGAAATTTAAAGTCCCTTGAATCTAGCATACTGTGTTCCGTAAGTCGATACCTCCGTTACTCGATATTCTCTAAGTGCCGTTTTCTTCACCTCCGTTTAATTCTTAAGCGGTGCTTACCCATACGATTAAACCTGGTGTAAGTACTAAGCGGAGGCCCACACATCATCTATTTATCGACTTCAAAGCCGCATATGATACAATCGATCGGGACCAGCTATGGCAGCTAATGCACGAACACGGATTTCCGAATAAACTGACACGGCAAGGTGATGGCCTTTCGTGTCTGCTATTCAACATCGCTTTGGAGGGAAGTGCAAAGGGAAGTACGAAGTACATGATAGGAAGAGGCTGAAGAGAAGTCATATAAGCCACCCACCACGAGTTTAGATCAGTGATAACGAAATCGAGGTGGTAGAAGAACTTGTGTATTCGGGCTCACTGGTGACTGCCGAAAATGATACCAGCAGAAAAATTGGGAGATGTATAGTGGCTGGAAATCGTACGCTTCGATCGAATAGAGTTCGCCGCCGTACCAAACTGACAATCTACAAAACACTCATTAGACCAGCAGTTAGCAGTCCTCTACGGACACGAGACCTGGACGAAGCTCGTGGAGGACCAACGCGCACTTTTAGAAACTTTTTTCGAAAGAAAAGTGCTGCATACCATCTATGGTGGGGTGCAGATGGCGGATGGTACGTGGAGGAGGCGAATGAACCACGAGTTGCATGAGCTGCTGGGAGAACCATCCATCGTTCACACCGCGAAAATCGGACGACTGCGGTGGGCCGGGCACGTAGCCAGAATATCGGACAGTAACCCGGTGAAAATGGTTCTCGACAACGATCCGACGGGTACATGAAGGCGAGGTGCGCAGCGGGCAAGGTGGAAGTGACTTGCGGACCCTCCGTAGACTGCGTGGTTGGCGACGTGTAGCCATGGACCGAGCCGAATGGAGAAGACTCTTAGATACCGCACAGGCCGCTTCGGCTTGAGTCAACGCCTGTGGTTACCGTCGCAGTGAAGGCAGGTCTAGGGCTGGCTGTCTGGTGATTAGACGCTGGACCGTCTCTCTGACTAGGCCGAAACGACCAGACAATTAACTCATATCGAAAACCCTTTTTATAAAAAATTATCTCAACTCTTTGGGTTTGCTCTGAAAAGAGCCCTCGCATGCAACTTGTTGCAAGTAAATCAGTCAACGCTTAGTTCCAAAAAGTATGTGTACAATAGCTAGACAATGTCTAGTAGCCATGCCCATCCCTAGTAACATTTAGGTTTTATGCTGGTTTTGTAACACTCTTGTAGAGTAAATAATGGTCTTTGATAGCGTTATAAAACTTAAAATGTTACTTGGGATAAAACAAAAATATCAATTAATAGTAGTTTGTGCAACAAAATAGCGTGTGCAACTCGTTGCAAAACTCGATTTTTTCAGCACTCGTAGTATTTATCCAACTCGGCAAGCCTCGTTGGATAAACGTACAACTCGTGCTGAAAAAATCATCTTTTTGCAACGAGTTGCACACGCTATTTTTTGCAATGACGAAAAATGGGCTTTAATATGTTAAATCTATACCAAAATTGTACAATCGAATTTACTCCACATGATCATTCATGCCAATAAATTATGTTGCGGCAGAGAACAATAAGATTCCATCTTATCGTGCCAAATTGCATAGCTTGAAAAGCTATGAAGCGATGGATGCAATTGCCTTTGGAAAATTGGGATGTTATGTCCAACAAACTATTTATTACGAGACGCTTAGAGTACACTATTTAAACACTCACCCAAACTAATTCAGCTAAATATAGTCATGTAACTACTGTCCCAATGTAGGTTTTTCATTATAGCACCCAAATGAGTGCTATAATGAATATTATGCAACCCATTTGAGTTGCATAATGGTCATTAAAGCACCCATTCTGTTGGTATGGAAAAGTAGGCCGTTTTATCACTAAAATAACAACTGTAAACCAGGTATTATGATCAGGAATTGCAAAAACTCATTATTTCTATCAATAATGTTTGAATAATTATAAAAACTGCATAAAAACGCCATTCAAAATAAAATAGGGGACAACTATAGCGACATTGATTGATTTGTTAATATAATAAGGGTGCTTACAACCGACTTTCGCAGCCTCTTTGTAATGTGAAGAGAACAAATTTCGCTCTCAAATGTCCCCATGCACTAATATTCATAAATTTTTATTAATTTTAATAAAGATTGAAAAATATTTTATATAATTTACACAATTGCAATTCAGAAAATCCTTAAAAGTTGTCCCCACTCGAAATCCTGGCTACGCCCATGGAAATGGAACATGTAAATCAAAAGGGAGACCATAATACGTATCTTAAAATGCTTGATTTATGGATTATTGAAGTTTTATATACGAAACACGTTGCTGATACCTATTGCTTGACATCTTACTTACTTACTTACTTACTTTCTTACTGGCTCTAGCAGCGCTTAAGTAAATTTCAATAGCACTCACTGCCTATAATACTATTAATGTAAAATGGGAAATTTGTAACTTTGATTTTCTAAAAGGTTCGAGTAAACAAAGAAAACCGTGAAGTTGCACTTGATTTGTCAAACGCAAAATAACGCTTGTGAACAAAAACAAGTACGTGAGCTGTAGTTTAAAAAAATACTAGCTGTATGTGCCCAGCCTTTCTCGGATTCGCCAGTTTGCTTCGCAGTTGTTTTTTTACAATAGGAAAATGCTAAAATGAATTGGTCATCAGGGTGATGGTATTTTGTTATTGATACTTCATCATGTGACTTCACTTTTGAAAACATTGATCGGATTTTAAAGAGAAGTCATCAAATCCACCATCGCCTTATTCCGGGTAAACGCCTATTTTTAAAGAAATCCTTTCTACATCCATCATCGCCCTATTACGGGAAAACGGCTTTTCCTCAATAAGGGATCAATCCCACCGTCGCCTTATTCCAGACAAAGGCTTTATGACAATGACTTTGTTTTTACATACATTATGTCTAGGGGTAGTGGAAATTCGCGACAAATTTTTCAAAATTTCGCGGGTAGCTCATTCAGAAAATCTGGAAATTCGCGGTAAATTATATTTCGGCACAAAAAATAAAAAAGACAATGTAGATTCCATATTTGTTCGAATTGTTGCGTTTATTAATTTCAAATTATTTTTTTTATTATTTCTTTGCATTACTGGTCAAAAGCACTTGGTTTGCCAAATTTTTTTCCGTCAACTTTTGGCGCTGGGAAGTGTTGATTAAATTGTACTGCCTTATACTACGTTCAGCATCTACCGAGTTTCCAGGAATAGACAGATATTTCACCACCATTTTGAAGAGCTGAGGAAAGCGGTCTCGGTTTGCAAACCAAAACGAGAGTGGATCGTCATTTTCCTGTATTTCCGTAACGGCATGTTTGTAGGCCGATAGCTCATCCTGTATCATAGACTTGTTGGTTGCACATTTTGAAATTCCATCGAACAGGTCATCGAACAGGCTTTGAGGAATTTTATTGGTGCAATCGATTAATTCTCTTATTTAGGATAAACTTTCCTAAAGAATCCATATTTTTCACGTCTCTAACTATTTTTAAAATTTGAAAGAAAAACAAAATTGTCCTTCAATTTAATTTTGGCTCAACATTCGACCAATTTCGGCCTTTGCACTTTAAAAAAAAATTCTAGACGTCAAAAAATGCGTTGTTTTTCGAGTTGGTATTGACTAGGTCAAGAAATCGACTGAGGCAATAGAATGGAATAAAATTATTAACGGGAAAGGTTAATTTCGCGGTTTTTCGCGAAAATGTTTAAATTTCGCGGCTAACGTCAAATTTCGCGGATTTCGCGACTTCCGCGAAATCGCGAATTTACACCACCCCTAAATGTCTAACGTTATTATGCTTAACATACTCATACAGAACCTCGCACTCTACAACACCCACACACTTTTCCCTATTCCCTATGACCGTCCCACCCCATCTTTAATCATCTGCTAAAGTTAGAGAATATGTGTCCCAATATTTGTTGGAATCGCTTAAGGGGTTCAGTAGCTACACTGAATTATTCCAATCTCTTTATAATTGTTTCCTTTGGGAAGAGAATACATGTTCCAAATTTGGTTTAAATCGACCCATGAGTTAAAAAGTTATAAAAAACTGTCAAGGGCTCAGGAGTTACACTGAGATTATTTATTTATTTTATTGTTACCTCCATCTCATCAACACTCTTAATGAATCCAGCTTGAGGTGATTATAAAACGCCTCTCTCAAAGTGCAATAAAAACCCCATATTTAATCAAGTTGATTTGAGTTGATGAAAATCCAAACAATACCCCTCCCCACACACTCTCATCCTCTTATAATGACCCTCTCACCATCACTATTATAGTTCTTTTATCACTATAATAGTCTCTTTAAGACAGTGAATATGTATTTCATATTTGGTTGGCATCACTTAAGGGGTTTAGGAATTGAGTTACACTGAGTTGAAGAACTACTAAGCAATACCCCTCCTTCACATTTTTTCCCTTTTCCAAAGGTGATCCAACCCCCTCCCCCCTTCGTCTCGAATATATATGTTGGTTGAAATCGGTTAAGGGGTTCAGAAGTTACACTGAGTTGATCAATAACTAAACAATACCCCCCACCCCCACACAACCTCCTTTTCCAAAGATCACCGCTTCTCCTTAAGATAAAGCATGTTTGTTCCAAATTTTAATAGATTTTAATTTTTGAATTTTTTTTATTAATTTTAATTATTTTGAACAATTTTGTAGAAATTTTCATGTTAGTTAGATATCAGTTGCATATGTTTTGTCCAATACCATTTATGACGTTTCATATCAAGATACTGTATATCATTTCTAGATTAGTCTAAACTCTGAATATCCTTCAATGGATACGTAATCACCATAAGTACCATAAATACAACACCTGAGAACAGTTCATGAAAAAATGTTGCATTCTAACTACAAATCCTTGTCAGTCAACTGCTCTAATAGGCCGAGTGTTTATGGTTATTTTATTGATAACATATAAATATCCCCTAACCCTATGTCAAGGACATAATTCTAACGCACGTCATCAGGTCTTGGAGCAGTAGCACTCGAAGCACTCGAAGGGCAAGCCAGCTGAGTCCCCGTGTCTCGTGCACCCACATCCATCGATCGTCGACGACGATGGGAGTTACGGTCGGCCAAAGGTGGGATCATTGTTCACAGTAAACACGCTTGAAAGGGGTCAGCGAGGGGTCAACAGCCGTCAGCTGGATCGTGGCTTACAAAATGTATCTATGGCCAGTCAACATAAATTGCTCACAAGCTAACACACAGAGCTCACCCCGCGTCCTGGGACTGAGGCTGGAGTGAAGCAGCAGCAGCAGCATGATCGTGAGACCATTATTGCCCGTGCTTGTAAACACCTTTATTTAGAGATTTCCAATTGAGATAGGAACTAGAACTGCGCCCTCGGTCAGGTCCCTTGTCAGCAGTCAGGAACAATAGTTTGATGTTAAAATTAATTAAATTCCTTTCAACATTACACGGACATTGTCCCTTGGAAACAAGGGCTAAACATATGGCAGACAGAGCAGGTTCGTTAAGTTCGCAACAATCTGTATACCTACATAGCTTGATGGGAACCGTGCAATGAATCTGACTCATAATCCTAGCACAGGTCCCCCATGTAATCACCACTCAGCTGGTTTAAAATAAATTAATTTATTTTCGATACGAAACAACAAACAGAACATGTTGTAGATATAGCCATACTATGCATCATGTTCGGGGCTGGATCCGCATACCTTCGAACTGCATAGGCAAACTATTAGTTACATAGTCCACCAACAGCAACTGACGCAATGGGAGAAGCTGATTCTGAAACAATTTCGCTGTTTTACAAGCCCCTCCGTCGCTCGCCGTTCTCAAATGCTTTCGAGTGCACTGAAACTTGATATATCTCAATGGCCCATGGAGCTTATGCCCAACACCAGAGCGTTGAAAGCTACTTACAAACTGGACACAGCCCGTTTCCGAAGCGTAGCTCCTAATCTGACATTATTAATCTTGTAAGTAATTTATTCGCCAATAAGCAGCGATGGTTTCTGTTATCCGAACAGAATTTGTAGATTAATTGAAGCCACGGACGGAGACGGTCTAATGCGACGTTTTCGAAAGAGCGTGGTAGTATTTAAACGGTTTTGATCAATGTTGGAAGATGAATTCTAAATATTCCAATAGCTCGCTTGAAACGGTACTCGCAACGGGGATTCCATATCATGAATCTTCTTTGTGGGACCAACTGAGAAATTATCGGTAGATAGAAGTGGAGAAGACGCCTAGCGGAACATAATGCGGCTCGAACAGTGGATGAAAGCGGAAAGGAAATCCCACAAAGCAGATCTTATTTCAAGAGCTTCCAAGGATGCTATATAAGGGACCAATATGGTAATTTGAGCCATTAATCAACCTATTTGCAATGATATAAATCAAAATTACGCAAGACGGCTCGGCAACAATGGAAATATGGGTAAGGATATTAAATATATTACGACAAATCAGGATTTTGCTGACAGTAGAAACTGTTTATTCAGTATAATCAAACCTCCTACATTCCCATTTAAATGAAATTTCAATACGCCGAAGACGGATGTAATTTTACCACGATGACGAATCAATACACTGTATAAATAGATTTCAGTCAATTTTCCTTAAACTGGAATTTAAATTCAAGCATTCAAAATAATTTAATATTTTATCATTAAATTTGTTTCTGGCATCCTTCGTAGGTTAGCGGCAAGTACACGTTTAGCACTTGCATTGATCTTTTTGTGGGATGACATTTTAAAATTTTTATGTATTGAAAGTCATCATTCGAAAACACGTGCCTACTTATGATGATCGTACACCTTGTTTCAATTAGGACAGAACCAAAAATATCATCACTGTTCTAGCACACCAAAAAAGCGTTCCTGAATTCGTGAAGCAGCAAAAATACCGTGATTTATGTCATGGATTCGGGAACACCAGTCACGTTTTCTAGAACGTTCCAGAAAACGTGACTGTTGTTCCCGAAACCGTGACTAAAAATACACCGTGAACCGTGAACGCTCCGGGATTCTTTCGGGAATTTATCCGGGAATTCCTTCGGAAATTCTTCTGAGAATTGCCGGATGGAATCTCGAGGGAATTTCCAAGAAAAAGCTCCCGAAGAAATTCCCGGAGAAATTCGTGAAGAAATTTCCGAAGAAACCCCCAAAAGAATCTTCCAAGGAATTTCCGAAGGAGCCTCGGTGAAATTCCTAAAATAATATCCAAAGGAAATCCTGAAGCTTCGAATTGAAGTATTCCCTAACGATCTTCCAGAGGAATTCTCGAATTAATTTTCGAATAATTTCACGAAGGAATTCCCAGAAGTGTCCCCAGAGGAATTCCCGAAGGAATTCTCGAATAAATTCCCGATGGAATTCCCGGAGGAATTTGCGAAGGAATTCCCGAAGGAATTTCCAAAGGAATTTTCGAAGGAATTTCCAAAGGAATTTCCGACGGAATTCCCGAACGTATTCCTGGAGGAATATCCGAAGTGATTCAAGCAGAAATTCCCATAATAATTACCGAAGCAATTGTCTAAGAAATTCCCGAAGTTCTCAGAGAATGACTCCAGAAATTCCTCCGGGAATTCGGTCAGGAATTTCTTTGAGAGGAATGCCTGAAGTATCTCCCAGAGAAATTTGCGGAGACAAAAGAATCCCTTGCAGGAGAAATTCCCGAAGGAATTTTTAAAGGATTTCCCGGAGGAGTTCCCAGAGAAATTTCCGAAAAACATTCTGGAGGAATTCCATAAAAAAAATCCCGCGGAAATTCCAAATAGGATTTCCCTAAGAAATTCCCGAAAGAATTCACAAACGATTTCCTGGATGAATTCTTGAAAGAATTCGCAAAGGAATTACCAAAGGATTTAGAAAGCAATTCCTGGAGAAAAAAAATATGAATTTACAAAAGAACTCGCAAAGGAATTCCCAAAAATCCCAAATGAATTCCCGAATAAATTTTAGGAGGAATTTCCGTAGAAATTATCGGAGGAATTCTCCAAAGAAATTCGTGAACATTCTTCCGGAGGAAATCTCGAGATCATTCGAGAGGGGGAATTCACGAAGAAAAATTTCAAATGAATTCTTGAAAAATCCCCAAAGTAATTTCCGAAGGAATTTTCGGAGGAGTTGCCGAAGGAATTCCCGGACAATTTCTCGTAGGAAATCACTTCAAGCAGTTTCCTAGGGAATTCTCGGAGGGATTTCCGAAGGAATTCTCAGAGGATTTTTCGTAATAACTTCATATTAATTTCTCAGGGGAGTTCCCGTTGAAATTCTCGAAGGATTTGCCGGAGGAATTACCGAAGGAATTCCTGGAGGATTTTCCGAAGAAATTTCCAAAGGAACTCCCGGACATATTTACAAAGGAAGTCCTGCAGGAATTACCGAGGGACCTCTTAGAGGAATTTGCTACGGATATCCCAGAGGTATTCCTAATGGATGCTCCAGATGAACTCCCTGATGATCTCCCCTAGGAATCTTCGGAGGAGTAAACTAAGGATTTTTTGGAGGAATTTCTAAAAGAATTTCCGTAAAAATTTGGTCTTCCTGAGGATTCTCCCGGAGTAATTTTCGAAGGATCCTTTGAACGAATTCTTCCAGGAGTTTCTCCGATAATTGTTTCAAGGATACCAACACTAACTTTACTGGGAGTAGCTCAAGAAATGTCACAGTAATTACTTTGAAATCAACATCAAATCCAATCCAAATTTAATCCAAATCCAAATCCAATCCAAATTCAATCTAAATTCAATCCAAATCCAATCCAAATCCAATCCAAATCCAATCCAAATCCAATCCAAATCCAATCCAAATCCAATCCAAATCCAATTTAAATCCAATCCAAATCCAATCCAAATCCAATCCAAATCCAATCCAAATCCAATCCAAATCCAATCCAAATCCAATCCAAATCCAATCCAAATCCAATCCAAATCCAATCCAAATCCAATCCAAATTCAATCCAAATTCAATCCAAATCCAATCCAAATTCAATCCAAATCCAATCAAAATCCAATCCAAATCCAATCCAAATCCAATCCAAATCCAATCCAAACCAAATCCAAATCCAATCCAAATCCAATCCAAATCCAATCCAAATCCAATTCAAATCCAATCCAAATCCAATCCAAATTCAATCCAAATTCAATCCAAATCCAATCCAAATTCAATCCGAATCCAATCAAAATCCAATCCAAATCTAATTCAAATCAAATCCGAATCCAACCCAAATCCAATCTAAATCCAATCCAAATCCAATCCAAATCCAATTCAAATCCAATCCAGATCCAATCCAAACCAAATCTAAATCCAATCCAAATCCAATCCAAATCTAATCCAAATCCAATCCAAATCCAATTCAAATAAAATCCAATCCAAATACAATCCAAATCCAATCCAAATCCAATTCAAATTCATTCCAAATCCAATCCAAATCCAATACAAATCCAATCCAAATCCAATCCAAATCGAAAGCCAGTCTAAATCCAAATCCAAATCCAATCCAAATCCAAATCCAATCCAAATCCAATCCAAATCCAATCCAAATCCATTCCAAATTCAAATCTAATCCAAATCCAAATACAATTCAAATTCAATCCGAATTGAATCCAAATCCAATCCAAATCCAATCCAAATCCAATCCAAATCCAATCCAAATCCAATCCAAATCCAATCCAAATCCAATCCAAATCCAAATCAAAGGAAAATTCAATCCAAATCCAATCCGAATCCAATTCAAATCCAACCCAAATTCAAGTCAAACCCAATTCAAATCCAATCCAAATAGAATATTGATGAGCATTTGTCTAAAACAATGATGGGGTATCAAACCGTTTATTATGATTTGTTTAATCTAACGTTAAATCATTTTGATCTAATTTCTAAAATGTATTGCATTTCTCAAATGTATTGCAAATGCAAGCATTACGGGATTATGCTTGGTAGGTCGCATATCTAAAAAGTTTGGGAACCTCTATTAACCATCTTCATTAAATCATAATGATAACATGAGCTGATTTCAGTATAGCTTTTCAACAATTTCATACTGGTTTCGGAGATATCTTGAAGCTTTTCAATTAATTCTTTTTTTTATTATTATCTTTATTAATGAGGTTTTCGGCCCTTGACCGGTTCACCTCATAATTAATTCTTGTTTCGAATAGTTAAAACGGTACAGGCATTAAATCGTCGTGTTGCTAATGGAAGTACGGCCTCCAGACATGGGGTCTCCTCTGTTGGTTTATATTTTCAAGTGGTAGAGATGTGGTAGAAATTGTAGATGAGGATCTGCCACCTCCGCTTTGCTTTCTCCACAGCCATAACATCGGTTCCCATCTTGCAGTTGCTTAAAAGCACCCTAAAAAAATTTAGTTACATTTTATAAACTAGCAAAAAATGTTTCAGTTGCTTAAGTTATAAGTATTACGCTCCATATCAGATAAGTGCAGGTCGGAACTATCCAATCCAGAAAGGATAACGGAATTTACCCGAGTATTCAAAGCAAATTTGTACGAAATAACTTTCATTCCGCTTTCTATTTCGGTGAAAACAAACGAAAACAAACTGTCAAAATATTTTTCGCACAAACTATTGCAAAATAAATCAGTATTGAGGTAATTTGACACTGGGGGATAAATTTATCCCCCAAAAAAGAACGAACAGGCAAACCTGTCAAAATCCATAGTAAAAAAATGGATATCGCTCCCAAGATTTGTTTATGTACAGGTTATCCGACATTATTCCGACTTCGTCAGTAGATGGGAATAACCAGCGCGGGAGGGAAACATACATTTTCAGTGCAAAACGTAAACAAACGAGCATAAATTCCATACAAAAATCCAAGATGGCTGAGTTGGGGATATTTACAAGTCGGATAACCTGTACATAAAAAAATCTTGATCGCTCCTCTGGTGATTTACCAACGACCCATCGCAGTCCACCTTAGGATGGGTTGATGGTGGTGGTGACAATGGATAATGGTTACGGATGAACTACTTATCGTGTAGCGTGACATACTTGCATCAATACAACAATAAGCAAACTCATCAAAAAACAATAAGATGAGTTTAAGGGCCTTCCAAACGAAGCCTTCCAGTGTCCTTAACAACACGCCTCAGATCTTAAAATCTAACGTCACGAATGAATTGGAGCGTTTTGTTGTCGTTTTTCATAGCAACGAGCATTTTTTAATCTGGTACCTACCTACCCATTTCAATTTTCCTTCCATTCCTCGATCTCTCTCTATCTCGGTGGTCCCTTCAATATCGTGGAGAGGCGACTGTATAATCTTTTGTAGGACATTTCTGAAAAAATATTACCATTACAATTCAATATTATTTATTCATTATCGAGCTGCAATGAAAACATCGAAAAAGCTTTAGGGGGCATATTGGACTGTTCGCCCTATAAGATTATCCTTTATAAAGAATCAAAAAAATACTAGATATGACTGAGAATAGAACGAGAGTCACCTTCACCACCTTCAACATGTACTTGCATCTACATATCCATACGGTTAAGGCTGGTCCCCGTCTACAGCGCCGGTGTTGATTATAAATACATGGGACCCTACAATGTGCACATTTAGGTTCAAAAACTGATTTTCCTAAGTTCTATTCACTTGGTTTCGTGAGTGAGAAAAGTACAGTCATAATAATCATACTCATGTTTGAAGGCTAACTTGTGTCCCTATGCGAACATATACTATTAAATAAATAGCAACTGTTATCAAAAAGAATTCGAACAACGCTAATGAACACATTAATAAATGTCTAGATATTTTCGGAAAAAAAAACCACACGGAATTTATCCAACAAAAGAAAACAAATTTTAGCTCATGTGTCTATTTTGAACCGTAGAAGCCAAAAATAATCTGTCAATTACCACTTTTGAGAGTCACATGTTGACGGATTGAGTGAGAAAATATATTTAAATTGCCGTAAATAATATCCAAAGTCAACGCGAATTGCGCACGGGCGAATCAGAGAACAAACGCTCGCAAAAGAGTTATTCTGATGAATCACTCGAACCATTCGCGTGGGATGGGCTTTTAAACAACCCCGAAAATAAAACCTGGTTCCCCATGTGACGAACGACCTTGCTAGATTACATAACCCTCTTCAAACCATCTAAGTGGAGAAGTAAACAAAACTGTTAATTTTAACCCAAACAGCTTTCGGCGTAGAAGTACCATCTGGATGGGATGAAAAATCTGGACATTTAACGGTTTTGCATTATATTAGCATAACATTACAGTGACATGTTCATGTTGAACAATTTGAGTTGTTTCTAATCTTGAAAAAGCGAATCCGTGGTGCAAATTGCTGAGTCCGAGCCAAGATTTTGCTTAAGGTGTTCATCATGATAAAGATGATCTACACGAAACAGGTATATGCTGGAGATTGTATGGTGTACAGATTGTGTTGTCACAACTTGGTCATCTTTTTTTTTTCTTGCTTGCCTAATTACGAGTGCGGTACGTCAAACATTGTCAATTGTTTAGATTAGCCATTAGCGTTTTGTTGTGCTTTCGTACATTCGCTGTCAATGAGTCTGCGGTATCGACCGTCCACTGAAGGGAACCCACAGACATTTAGGCGCAGTCAGAGTAACGATACTCGACCGAAAGAACAGGTTCCTGTGAGAAAAACGCAGAATCAAGCATGTCATCTCTCCTAGCTTGATCGCGGCCGACTGACCTTGGCCGATTACCGAACGCCGTTTTTAGCGTCTTTAGCGGGTGAATTCATATGAGTAGACACGAACGTGAGAGACAGACAGACGCACACCCGTCCGACGGAGTCAACAATTATTGTGTGATCCCGGAGGACAGCCAATGTCAGCATCCAAGTGGAAACATCCATATGGCAGCGAAGAAATTAGTCGCAGAACAGTTCATAACAAGCCAATTGGGTCTTATCATCTGGATATATCGGAGACGAAAACCGACACAGTCAGCAGTCGCACTCGAAACGTTCCATGCGGAATTAAGCAGCGGTCCCGCCAACACCCCGACCTTGAAAATTTGCGTATTGCACGTTTCCGCTAGACGTTGCTCGCTCACACTGCCGTTGATCAATCATCTTCGAAAGATATCGTTCAAGTGGGTCAGTGTTTTGCGTGCAACGTTCGTCACTGATCGAGTCAAGGTCTTAGTGTTAATTGAGTTTACCAAAACGGACGATGAGAACCCTTGTTTAAGATAAAGAAATGGGGCGAAGTTTAAACCTTTTAACTCTAAATTGTTTATTTTTTCCATTGTTACTTATTGATTTTTAAATCAAAGATTGGGAAACGAAAACTTTAAATTCAAACACTTAGTATAAAGGGGCTCATATAAAGGTCACAAAAGTTGAAAAGAAATCAAGTGATTTGCAGTTTAGGGTTTTCAACTCACATTTTCGCCTTTTTCCGTGATAAAGGTTAAACATTATTCATTATTCAGTGGAAGATGACTTGCGGACCCTCCGTAGACTGCGTGGCTGGCGACGTGTTGCCATGGACCGAGCCGAATGGAGAAGACTCTTACATACCGCACAGGCCACTTCGGCCTTAGTCTGAAATAATAATAATAATATTATTCATTCCCTGAATGATATATTTTTTGAAAATTCTATGATAAATACTGATCGTACATTTCATTTGTGTTTTACCCATTGGCTATCAAAATCATTCAGTGCTAGATTTCGAACAGCTATGGGCCCCAAATAGTCTATGTGAATAAAGCCGATAACTCAGCGGTAAGTGAAAAAAGTTTGTATTCAGAGTTGCGGTGAAGCCTCTTATTGTTTTGGTCAAAAGTTTTATCGGCTTATCAATTTGGGCTGCCCTAGAAATGCCATTCAAGAGCTATCAACAAATCGTCTGTTAGTTAACTTCCATCACCTTCTAACGACATCACTCTAGAATTTCTTAGTGATTGCATAATTCGTCACGCTGAGGATCATCCGCATCCTACGCAGGTTGAGCTTTTAAAATCATAATGGAGTTGCAAAATCTTCTCAACAAACTCGCATTTGTGTATATGTATTTACGAATTGTAAGTGTACCTTGTCGCTTCCTTCGGAATTCATTCGGTCGCAAATTGCTTCGCAGCATTCATATCATGACTGATGATCCGCTCCTCCCAAGTATCACGTATGTATCTGGTGGCGTTGCTCTTCTTCAATGCAACGATGACATCGCTTGCTATGCGTGGCACTACCTTCGCAGTAAGTCCACTGCACAGGCTTAGCTGACTGACTGACTGACTCAAGCTGAAGGCGTATTCGCGCACGCGTAGCCGCGGAAGATCCGTTCCGTTCATCGGTAATCGCTTTCGGCGTGGGGCGATGATTACTTAACAATAGGTTGAAGGTGCAGTTAATCTTCTTATGCAAATATCTTTGCCGTTGGTTGCATCGGTAAGAGTTATTACCCAGGCTGGGCAAAGCTTGCGCAGGAATTACTTCCACCCATCATCATTCACAGTACCTATGCGAAGTAGCGAGGCTTCTTGGTGGCACTATACGTCTCGGCCACGGGACGATTCTGGCAAAGCATGCACCCGGCAGCCTTATGCTGGCAAGAGATATGGTTCGTTCCGTTATCCGGCGCGAATGCAATCGAGCAGTTGACGATATGATGGGAATCGCTCGGTCGTCGCAGATGAAGATGTACCTTCTGCAATAGGAAGATTGACTTGATAAACGATGGTGTTCCTCCTTCGATGCGGTTTACCTCCCGACCGCGGGAATAATGAAACGATAAAATTAAGCCCGATAAGGTCGATCGTCCCGTGGTGCCGTACGTCGCAGGATCACGTTACGCCCAATCGATGTGAGCTTTTTGTGACCTGGAAAGCCCACTTCCCTTCGCAGCATAATTGGATGCAACCGTCAGTTCCACCAGTTGGCTAGGAATGTTCATAGCCGATGTGCTATTAATTATAATTAATGACGATTTAAAATACATTGTTGAGTTTACCGAGGGCGGAGGTAACCGATGAGATTGCCGGTTATGATCGAATAGATTATTTCGCCAGAGGAAAAGATGAACATTAATCATACGATGAAAAGGACAGCTGTCGCAAATTTAATACAAATGCCTTTTATCGATTGTCCAATTTTATGGTTAGAATTTGATTAAATTATAAGGAAAATTTTTCAACTCAGCAAAACCGGATCCACGCTGCCGTGATCTGACAAAGTGACGTAAGCGCCAAATTACAACATAATAGTTTTTCTGTTAAAGAGCACGATGAGTACTACTCGTTAACACCATTTTCGGAAAATAGTTAAAACGTCACTTTTTCAGATTACGGCAGCACGGAGGTTGCTTCATTAGTTGATAAGAAAATTATTTTTGTGTGAGCAAAAACGTGAGGTGCGCACAGGTTGACCGCCATTTTTCGGCTCCGTTGTAATTCACCCGATAAAGCGCAAATGACCGGAAATCATTATGTTGACAATAAGATACGATTTGAAATCCTAGAGGTTTAAATAAAAAGCTTGATGGAAACTGCTCGGTATCAACAATATCTCGAAAAGAACATATTGATACGTTGGGCGGATATGTTGGGGTTGAGAACAAAAGGTCGAAAGGACAAAAGGCCGAAGTGATAAATTGTCGAAAAGGACCAAAGGTAGCAATGAACAAAAGGTCGAAAGGACAAAACGTCGAAAGAGACAAACTGTCGAAGGGGCAAAAGGTCGATAGGGACAAAAGGTTGAAAAAGACTTCTTACTTCCTTCTTTTTTCTTCCTTCTTCCTCCTCCCTTCTGCCTTCTTTCTTCTTCCTTTCTTTTTTCTTTCTTCTCCCTTCTTTCTTCTTCCTACTTCTTTCTTTCTTCTTTCTTCTTTCTTCTTCTTTCTTCTTCTTTCTTCTTCTTTCTTCGTTCTGCCTTCTTCCATCTTCCATCTTCTTTTTTCCTTTTCCTTCCCCCTTCTTCTTCTTTCTTCTGCTTCTTCCTTCTTCTTTTTTTTCTTCTTCCTTCTGAATTCTTCCTTCTGAATTCTTCCTTTTTCCATCTTCTTTTTGCCTTTCTCGTATACTAAGTATACGGTAAAGGCTATATGATCGCTCCAAAAACAAACTTTTTATAGAAGGCCCGGAGACCCATAGTGTTATATACCGATCGACTCAGCTCGACGAATTGAGGTGATGTCTGTGTGTATATGTGTGTGTCTGTGCGCACCCGCCCAAAAAAAAATGTCACTCATTTTTCAAGTACTTATCCTTAACCGATTTACTCGCAACAAGTTGCATTCGACGCAGGATACTCTACCATTGTTTCCTATTGAAAATTGGTCAAATCGGACTATGGGCTTGGACAGTGTTGTCATTCTCCTCTGTGTAGTGAAGAGCGAGTGCCAGATTACTCTCAACACTCTTCTACAATTGAGAGCATCGCACTCGTCATTGATTATCACTACACTATTTTCCTGCGCGCAGCGATGAACTAAGCTGCGCTCACAATTTAAAGCACTCCACACTGTCCCAAACTGTAGCGTGAACAAAGAGCACTGGGATGCGCTGTAGTGACTGAGTGTCAACTAATTCAGTGAACTATACCAGTGCGCACTGAAGATTCCGCACTGCAGTGCGAACTGAAGTGAGCGAAACAGTTGGTCGGGGTTCAGTCAAATCGCACCGAGCGCCAATGATAAATTACCGATTTTTCCACTCAAACTTTCATTTAGTAGATTTAATTGACCACAAATCGTATCGGATATCCCTCAACTCCATAACTGAGGATTACCTTCTGCAAATGGTGCGGTTTGGCTGAACCCCCACCAGTTGATTGCTGAGATCGTTGGGATGGACGGCGCAGCGGCATGACTGCCGATGTTGTTTTTTCTTCTTTTTCTTCTTACTTCGTATTTCTTCGCACAAGGCAATTATTTGCATGCTGCATTGATATTAGGTCTAGCGCAGTTGTCCCCAACATTTTTACTACCAAGGGCCGCACAGCAATTTTGAACTGTTAAAGCGTGTTTTACATAGAAATTTTAAGTTTAATCAAAATGAATTTTATACCCATTTCACAATTAATCGAATTCGTTGCCCTGGGTTTTCTTCAAATAATATGTTTGTAAGAACATTTTTACAGTTGGTTTTATAGCCAACTGATTTTAAGTTCATACTAACAGAAACTTTTGCGGCAGCGGACATGAGACGAAAAATATTTTTTCGCAACAACACCTCTTCAGCATACTTTGCAGAACATATTTTAAGCTATTTTCCAAATGAGCATATGTCGTCTGATCTTAGGACTTTGAACTTTTGTTGAAAGATTATTGTTCATTACAAAACAGTAACGATTCCTCAATTTTAATTTATCGTTTCATGGAATTGAAATATGCGAAATTCATGCGCGAAAATGCAAAAAAAGTAAAGAGAATTTGATTAGATAATTGATTGTGAAAATTTTATTTCTTATTTGAGCTGTCAAACTTGAAATCGTCCAATTCCTACCCGATGTAAGCCGAACTAGGGCCCAAAAACTCGTTAGTGGAGACAACAATAATGAATATTCCAATTCAGTGTCATTTAACATTGAGATGAGTGATTGAGTGAGATTACGAGACCTCATTGATTATAACTTGTCGCGCGAAATAACGAGAAATATGATTTTGAAGCCAGGTGAACTTGCCAGCGGTGTTGAATAGAAATCGAGTAAATCTGCATTCCGCACTATTTACCGTGTTTCCAGATTTCCGAACAATTGAAGTTTACTGAAACCTTTTGTTCATCAACTAATAAATACATCTTGACTTTGTAAAATATTCTTCGTTGCGTAAAGTACGTTAATAGTCAATCATTTCTTGGGATAGAATTCAAGCTACTTTTCAATTGAATGTTGCTAAGGCCTAACTTATATTGAATGCATTCTTATTTCAGGGCGATGTAATGATAATGTTTTCATAATTTTGATCTTCAGTTCAACATTTGAATCTGCGAACAAAAAAGGACGAATTAGCTATTTTCATAGCCCGAAGTTGTTTGCTTTTGGCTTACGTAATATCTATGAAGTGATAGATATAGTTAATCATGATGATAACATAATTTAGGTAAATGTTTTGTGATTCACAAGACGATGCGATGGGATTGAGAACGATGGAAGGAACACTTTTTATGGAATTGTCTATATTCATTGATGGATTTTATATTTTTTAAAGTGCTGCTTTTCCATAGTTTTCACATAAAATTGTTTTTAAAAATTGAGCATGAGCATTATGACCGTACAATTCGTAGTTACTACTCCGTGATTGACTGGAACGTGTGAAATTGCACAGAGAACCATGTGAATGGAGCATGGGATTTTCTATCCATTCTCAAGGTACTACACGTTTCAGAAGCTCACGTATTTTAAATCAATAACGGCGCTGGCCACTTCATTACGGTCATATAGGAAAGGAAGGATTGTTAGTTCGACTCTCGTTGCTACTAGAGACCGAGAGCACCTCCACGATTGTCTTGGGAGGAGGATATTTTATCTGGATTCACTTTGGTGAGTGATGCGATCTATGGGAGGGAGCTCAGTGAAGTTTTACCGACTCTGGTCAAATTAAGTAGCTGTATGGATAATAACGAGAAAGGTGATATCACTTTATAAAAAAATAAGTTTCTTGAGATAGAACATGAAGAACAAAAAGTAATCGAATTTATGATTTTGAAAATATTTTCGCTTCTGCAGACTTTCGTATTGGAATTTATTTACTTCTGGTTAAATGGTTAAATGGTTCAATGGTTTTTTTAAATTGGTTTTAAAATGTATTTCTATTTGATTAGTTATGTTTTTGATTCATCACTATTTTGATTTAATATATCTTATCTCTTTTCATTTGATTTGCATTATATTCATTCATGTAAAATTTGAGGATAATTTTCGTTATTTTTTTTTCATAGAAATCCTAAACTAAAACTAAACTTACTTAAATAATTTGGTTACGCATATGCACAGCACATGTTTCCGAAATGGACAAATTGAAACTAACTTTGCGAATCCACGTGTCTTGGAGGGACTCGTGGACATGCCAACGGCTTGCTTGGCTAAAGCAACAAACTAACAGTTCGTTGTTTGAATTCAACAAGGGTAATAGTTCCGATAGCCGTGGGTGTACCGTGTCTGAAACATAATTGATGAGCTTTTGAATGCACACTTAAGATAAGTGGAATAAAGTAGACTCAGTGTATGCAAAGAAATAGTAGTTGAACGTGCTTAGTTCCTCCACTATTGTGTCTTTTATCCTGATAACGAAGTTAATGCGCTAGTTTCAGTAACTTATAATAAATGATAACAAAATTTCAATAATTTGGTTTAGGTTACTGCAACTCGCGCTTTGACTCCGTTATTAGTGAAATTTAAACAACGAACAATTCGGCAGTGTTGTAGAAAAACCTTTGCAAGAAGTACATCATTCATTGCATTTTGAAATTTAGCCTCTGGAATAAGTTATTGATAAACTACTAAGTGTTCGAGCCCAAGTTACCAAATGATCAAAAACATCCTTGTTTAAAACGCTATGACTGTCAACTCTGCTCATCCTTCAGATTCACAAATTTAAATGATTAAAATCCCGCAATAAATGTGGTACTTGTTTACAATAGCATTTCTTTTATCGCTATACTTTAGCAATCCGAAAGATAGATCAAAACGAAGAATGGCAACCGACAAGTTTCATAAAATCTATTTAACAACGCTACGCAATCGCTACGTGTAATTTAAAATAGTAACGTTTCATGTTTCATGTTACAGTCGATTGCTGCTGTTGATACTTTCATACAGCGTACCCGTTTCACCTTGATTCCGGAATCCGGACTGTTTGCATGCGACTCATGCAAGTCCTTCATCACAACATCGAGCAGGGAACGAATAACTGAACAGCAGAATCGTTCGAACGCAACTCTGTGGTGATATCACTGCAGTGGTATCAGACCGCATCGTGCTTTCGTGCTGTGCGGTTCTTTCTCTTTGCGGAAGGAAGTTTTTAATACTACCCGAAGCTATTTTAATTTCAACGGTGCTTCTTAGCGCTATTTCTACCCACTGATCCCGTTACGATCTTTGCAAGGACCCGTGCCTTCGTTTTACGTTGGACCCGTTTGCGGAAGTAAAATTCCGACAAGCGGTGGTAATCCTGCAGGGACACCGTTCTGGGAAAAACCTCTAAGAAGGTCACGTCTCCACGCTCAGCAATGAGTATTAATAAAAACAAGAGGAAGGGGAGTATCTGAATTCTCCACTTCCTCCAAAGAAACAAGATTTCAAGACCGTCCTGCCCAAGCGCGGAAAAATAGAAGGAAGCTGGAGACCTCAGATATTCCTTCTAAATCTAACGTTGACATTATTTCTTCTCCCATCGAACTGAGCAATCAGTTCGATTTGATTAATAACGAATTTGAGGAAATCGAATCTACCTCTAGCCCAGGTGATTCGATTCATGCGAAGAAACAACGGATTCCGCCAATTGTGGTATCTGTTGCCGAGTTTTCTGGCTTTCGGAATGAAATCTTGAGTAACCTTCAGGGATCAAGGTTTCATTTCAGATAGCTAGGAAGGGTGACTGCCGTGTTTTGCCGGGATCCTTTGACGATCGCAAACGTCTTCTCCAGTATTTAACTGAGCAGCGCCATAAATTCTTCACCTCCGACGACACAACTGAGCGATTGTTCAAAGTCGTCTTGAAGGTCTGCCCAGTGATGACAAATCACTGGATGAGATTAAAATTGAAATTTCTGAATTACTTGGATTTTCACCAGTCCAAGTAATTAAGATGAAAAGAAATCCCACTCTGGTACTTCCCAAAGGGCATTTCTCAAGAATTTTATTTAGTTCATTTTAACAAAAGTGAACTAAATAATATGAAAAGTTTGAAAAGGCCTGTATTATGTCCCATGTCCGTGTTACATGGGAACATTTCCACAGGCCTGGGGAAATTTCCAAAATCCCACTCAGTGCCGTAAGTGCCAAAAGTGGGGTCACGGAACCAAACATTGCCACATGGATGCTAAATGCATGATTTGTGGTGGAACCTCTCACGCCAAGGACGCTTGTCCTGTGAGAGAAGATTCCAATAAATTTAAGTGTGCAAATTGTGGGGGTAATCATAAATCCAATTTCTGGGAATGCCCTTCACGCAAAAAAGTTTTGAATTCCCGTGCAAAATTGATTGAAATTCCAATCGGATCCCAGATTCGACGGGTAGAAATTTTTCAAACGCTCAAATTTCGAAACCAGTTACCGGTCGAGCAATTCATACCCACCACAATTCACAAACAAATTTTGCCGCTCGTCAACGGGTAGCAAGCACTTCAGTAAATTCCAATTTTTCGAATGTACCTACGTATGCAAACATCGCTGCTGGTAGACAAAATTTCTCTTCTCAAAATGAGGTTTATACCCATGTCCCAACGGGAAATAATGGTCATGTTGCCGATTCAGGTAGCATGACTGCTTCCGATTTTGATTTTTAACTGAACAATTGCATCACATGATTGATGCAATGTTCAAAGCAAATACCATTCCAGAAGCTGTTCAGGTTGGTATAAAGTACACACAAAAATTGTTATCGGACTCCGTTTCAATGGATCAAAATAATTGTGTGAAAGTTCTAAATTGGAATGCCGCTCTCTAAAGGGTAAGGAAGATGAATTATTCAACTTCCTAACAGTTCATAATGTGCATATTGCCATTATAACAGAAACCTATTTAAAACCAGGACTCTCCATTAAAAGAGATCCAAATTATTTTATCTACAGAAATGATCGTCTTGACAGCGCCTGTGGTGGGGTCGCCATTGTCATCAATAGACGTATCAAACATAAATTATTTTCTTCATTCAAAACCAAAGTTTTTGAAACCTTGGGAGCTTCTGTTGAAACAAATTTTGGAAAATTTTCCTTCATTGCAGCTTACTTGCCATTTCAATGCAATGGGCAGCAAAAGAATTTGTTGAAAGCTGATCTTCAAATTCTGACTCGCAACAAATCTAAATTCTTCGTAATTGGTGACTTCAATGCCAAACACCGTTCATGGAATAATGCTCAAAGCAATTCCAATGGTAAAATTTTATTTGAAGATTGTTCTGCGGGATATTATACTATTCAATATCCCAATGGACCAACTTGTTTTTCTTCCAGTCGAAATCCTTCTACAATTGATTTAGTTTTAACGGATTCAAGTCAGCTGTGTGGCCAATTGGTAACTCATGCTGACTTTGACTCTGATCACCTTCCTGTGACATTTGAAATCTCACAAGAAGCCATTTATAATCCAATCAGCTCTACTTTTAATTATCATAGAGCTGATTGGGATTTATCAAAACGTATATCGATAGGAATTTTGATGTTGATATTCCTCTCGATACCAAAAGTGATATTGATAATGCTCTCGTATCTTTGACAAATTTAATTGTCGAAGCCAGAGGCATTGCAATTCCTAAATGTGAAATTAAATTCAACTCCATTATTATTGACGACGATCTTCAGCTACTGATCCGTCTTAAAAATGTGAGGCGAAGGCAATACCAAAGAACTCGCGATCCTACTTTAAAAGTTATTTGGCGAGATTTGCAAAATGAAATTAAAAACGTTTCGCTATTCTGAGAAATACCAACTTTGAGAATAATGTCTCGAAGTTGGATCCCAGTTCGAAACCCTTTTGGAAATTAACGAAAATTCTTAAAAACCTCAAAAGCCAATTCCAGCGCTTAAAGAGGGAAATAAAATTTTATTAACAAATGGCGAAAAGGCTCAAAACTTGCTCAGCAGTTCGAGAGTGCCCATAATTTTAGTCTAGGTCTCACTAGTCCAATTGAGGATCAGGTTACACGAAGCTTCGAAGACATTCTCAACCAAGATAATGTTTTGACCCTTCGTTGGGAACTAATTTGGATGAAGTGAGATCTATTACTAGAAAATTTAAAAATATGAAAGCCCCGGGTGATGATGGTATTTTCTACATACTTATCAAAAACTTCCTGAGAGCTCTTTATCCTTTTTGGTTAATTTATTTAACAAATGTTTTCAATTGGCATACTTCCCAGATAAATGGAAAAACGCCAAAGTTGTTCCAATTTTGAAGCCGGACAAAAATCCAGCTGAGGCTTCTAGTTATCGCCCAATCAGTTTGCTTTCTTCAATAAGCAAACTGTTTGAAAAGATTATTTTAAATAGAATGATGGTTCATATTAATGACAATTCTATTTTTGCTGATGAGCAATTTGGTTTTCGCCATGGGCATTCAACCACTCATCAGTTATTAAGAGTTACGAACTTAATTCGGCTCAACAAATCTGAAGGATATTCGACTGGAATTGCTCTTCTTGATATAGAGAAAGCATTTGATAGTGTTTGGCATGAAGGTTTGATTGTAAAATTGATGAATTTTAATTTTCCTCTGTACATTATTAAACTGATCCAAAATTATTTATCAGATCGCTCACTGCAGGTAAACTATCAGAATTCTAAATCTGATAGATTACCTGTTAGAGCTGGTGTTCCCCAAGGCAGCATACTGGGGCCCATATTGTATAACATTTTACTTCTGACTTACCTGATTTACCACCAGGGTGTCAAAAATCTGTGTTTGCAGATGACACAGGTCTCTCAGCCAAAGGGCGAAGCCTTCGTGTCATTTGGAGTAGATTGCAAAAAAGTTTGGATATTTTCTCCACTTACTTGCAAAAATGGAAAATTTCCCCGAATGCTTCCAAAACGCAGCTTATAATTTTCCCACATAAGCCGAGAGCTTCTTATTTGAAACCTTCTAGCAGACATATTGTCACTATGAATGGGGTTCCAATTAATTGGTCTAGCGAAGCTAAATATTTAGGACTTCTGCTAGATCAAAAATTAACTTTTAAAAATCACATTGAAGGCCTTCAAGCCAAATGTAACAAATATATTAAGTGTCTATATCCACTTATAAACAGAAAATCAAAACTTTGTCTTAAGAACAAACTTTTGATTTACAAACAAATTTTTAGACCAGCCATGTTGTATGCTGTGCCAATATGGACTAGTTGCTGCAATACCAGAAAGAAGGCACTTCAGAGGATTCAAAATAAAATTTTGAAAATGATTCTGAAGTTACCTCCGTGGTATAGTACCAATGAACTTCATAGAATTTCTAATATTGAGACATTGCAACAAATGTCCAACAAAATAATTTCCAATTTTAGACAAAAATCGTTGCAATCTTCTATTGCAACGATTAGCTCCTTGTACCCTTAGTATAAATTAGGTTAAGTTTAGTTTAAGTAGAAAACATTGTAATTCCTACATGGTTTAATTCAACCAGAGGAAATATCGTAACTGCCAGAGGCAATTGAAATGTATTAATAATATCTAAAAGCGTAACATAGCAAATAAGGATGATAGTGTTAAGAAAACACGGAACACCTAGTCTAAGAGATAAATGCATGTATTAGATAATTAGCAAATAAAATTAGTTAAAAAAAAAAAAAAAAAAAAAAAAAAAAACTGCAGGGGTACACTGGAGTGAGGCACGCTGATGATCTCACTGAAGTGAGAGAACTTGAGTGCACCTAAAATTCAATTCTCTAGAGTGGTGAGTGGGTGTACGCTGCCTTGATTTCTCTACGCAAGCGCTCTCTTACGCACGCATACCAGATCACTCACAGCAGAAGGTTCATTTTACGCGCTGCGTTTTGATTCTCTTATCCTCATTTCGATAGAATCTCTTACACTCCAGTGTAAAACCCCAGTGAAATGACATCACTGGGCTTGGAAGTTATGGCCAAAATACCACTCTTTCTTATAAAAAATTGAGTAAAAAAATGTCACTCATTTTTCGGGCACTTATCCTTAACCGATTTACTCGCAACAAGTTGCATTCGACGCAGAATACTCCCCATTGTTTCCTATTGAAAACTAGCCAGATCGGACTATGGGCTCGAGAGTAATGGCCAAAATACTATTTTTATAATGCACGAGAAAGGCACCATCACCGCTAGGTGGATTAATTATAAAGTTTGTAAATAATGTTTATTATTTTTTTTATTCGTATATTTATTTCGCTGGCACTTTATGTTCTTAAGCGCTACTATGCCGTGATCTACTGTTGTATTCTGCTGTCCAGAATCCATACAGAATCTATTTAGATATCCATAATTCGTTTTTGTTGTCATTGCCAGTTCATCTCATCGTGGGTTCATTGTATCCATTTGTTCATCTGGTGAATACAATGATCGTTGCTTTGCTCGGTTTCCATACGCGAGGAGAAGTGGATGAACGCTGTCATCAGAGGAAAAGTAGAATTACTGAAATTTAACACGGCAAGGTATAGCCAATGGAATTTAAAATAATTTTAAAAATTACAAACAGAGATATTTTTTGAAAATTATTTATTAGGTGGGATTAGAAATTCAATAAACTTTAAAAGTAGTACCATCTCCGGAATCATTTCAAGAAAAAACTTCATTGTAATTAACAATCAAATTAATATATGTATAATGTAGATAATCAAAATTCTAACCTCATGCTATAAATTATTTGTAAATAAATATCATTTTGAAATTTTGAAAATTGTTTTGAGAGCTGCATCCCATACCTCGCTGTGAAATTTTTTTCATGATTCTACTTTTTCTTTTGATGACAGAATTCATTCTTCTCCTAGCGTATTTATCGAGGTACGTTGGAGGAATGCCTCCGAAAAGAACAGATTTGTCAGTCGTCATCAGACAGCCGTGTCGGTGAGGCGCATTCCCTAAAACGCCACCGTACGGACTGTGCCCTGATGAACTCTAAAATTTGTTTCTGCAATCGCTTTAATGAAGAATAGAAATAAAAAATATCACGAACGCCTTGGATCGTCCCAGACGGCGGATCTATCCTCCGACGAGAAGTTGCCCAACAGCAAGAGGTTTTCCACAACCTGTCGTAACGTCACGCACTGTGGCTACGTGCACGCCGTAAGCTGGCGACAATTGCAACGTTGGTGCTTGCGTTCCCGATCATTGTCGAAATCTATCTTCCACGGCGATGTACTCTGACGCTCATGATCCGCTTTTCTCAATGGCGGCTTGCTGTCAACCTTGTTGTAGGTAGTGTTGGGAAAAAACTTAAAATCTCAAAACTCATAGAAAATTCAAATCCAGTGTGAGTTTAAACGGATCCTAAACAGTACCAAAAAAACCAATGCTAAATTGAATCAATCTTTTGTTCTCCATCGTTCTTATTCTTCTTCTTCTTATTTTTCTCCTTCTTCTTCTTTTTTTCTTCTTCTTCTTCTTTTCTTCTTCTTCTTCTTCTTGGCATTGCATCCCCACACTGGGACAGAGCTGCCTCGCAACTTAGTGTTCATTAAGCACTTCCATAGTTATTAACTGCGAGGTTTCTAGGCCAAGTTACCATTTTTGCATTTGTATATTGTATAAACTGATTTTTTTTTTACACGGCCGTGTAAAAAAAATCCGTTTAAGAACAGAATTGGGTGTACATGAAAACAAAAAAACTGCCACGAATTGATTTAAAATGCTTTTTGGAGCAAAATGATTTTTGGAAAATTCTCCTTCGAGTTTACTCGCACGGGAGGGCTCGATGATTGAGATTTGTGGATGATTTTACCACAACAGGTTGTAGGATATCGGCTATCCTGGTCATCACTCTTGCGACAGCACTCCACTGTTCTGCGTTTTGGCACAATTCTCCAACGATATATTATCAGTGATAGTGTCCATGCATGCCTTCATCATCGCAGTTCTCTTCGCTTCGAATCGGGAACATGTGTACAAAATGTACTCAACCGTCCGGAAGGATGCTGGGTCATTAAGCCGAAGGCCGTTAGGCCGAAGGTCATTAGGCCGAAGGCCATTAGGCCGAATGGTCATTAGGCCGAACGGTCATTAGGCCGAATGGCCATTAGGCCGAATGAGAACTGGCGAGTGAGAATTGGGTAGTGCGTAATGAGGAAGAAGTAGGAAGAAAGAAGGAGGAACAAGTAAGAAGGAAGAAGGACGAAGGAAGAAAGAAGAAGGAAGAAGAAAGAAGAAAGAAGAAAGAATGAAGAAGGAAGAAGAAAGAAGGAAGAAGCAAGAAGGAAGAAAGAAGAAAAAAGAAGAAGGAAGAACAAAGAAGAAAGAAAGAAGAATGAAGAAGGAAGAAGGAAGAATGAAGAAGTAAGAACGAAAAAAGGACGAAGAAAGAAGGAAGAAGAAAGAAGAAGAAAGATGGAAGAAGGAAGAAGGAAGAAGGAAAAAGGAAAAAGGAAGAAGGAAGAAGGAAGAAGGAAGAAGAAGGAAGCAGGAAGAAGGAAGAAGGAATAAGAAAGAAGAGAGAAGGAAGAAGGAAGAAGGAAGATGGTAGATGGAAGAAGGAAGAAGGAAGAAGGAGGAAGGAAGAAGGAAGAAGAAAGAAGGAAGAAAGAAGAAGGAAGAAGGAAGAAGGAAAAAGGAAGAAGGCAGAAGGAAGAAGGAAGAAGGAAAAAAGGAAGAAGGAAGCAAGAAGAAAGAAGAAAGAAGAAGGAAGAAGAAAGAAGTAAGAAGAAGAAAGAAGAAGGATAAAGGAAGAAGGAAGAAGGAAGAAAGAAGAAAGAAGGAGGAATAAGAAAGAAGAAAGAAGGAGGAAAAAAGAAGAAAGAAGAAGAAAGAAGGAAGAAGAAAGAAAAAAAAAGAAGGAAGAAGGAAGAAGGAAGAAGAAAGAAGAAAGAAGAAAGAAGAAAGAAGAAAGAAGAAAGAAGAAAGAAGAAAGAAGAAAGAAGAAAGAAGAAAGAAGAAAGGAGAAAGAAGACAGAAGGAAGAAGAAAGAAGGGAGAAGAAAGAAGGAAAAACGAAAAAAGTAAGAAGAAAAAAGGAAAAAGGAAGAAGGCAGAAGGAAGCAGGAAGCAGGAAGAAGGAGGAAGGAAGAAGAAAGAAGGAAGAGGAAACAGGAAACAGGATGCAGGAAGAATGAAGAAGAAAGAAGAAAGAAGGGAGTAAGAAGAAGGAAGAAAGAAGAATGAAGAAGTAAGAAGGAAGAAGGAAGAAAGAAGAAGGAAGAAGGAAGAAGGAAGAAGGAAGATGGAAAAAGGGAGAAGGAAGAAGGAAGAGGGAAGAAGGATGAAGGAAGAAGGAAAAAGGAAGAAAGTAGAAAGAAGAAAGATTAAAGAAGAAAGAAGAAGGAATATTTCTTAAAGAAGAAAGAAGTAGGAAGAAGGATGAAAGAAGATGGAAGAAGGAAGAAGGAAGAAGGAAGAAGGAAAAAGCAAGAAGGAAGAAGGAAGAAGGAAGAAGGAAGAAGAAAGAAGGAAGAAGGAAGAAGGAAGAAGGAAGAAGGATGAAGGAAAATCATGCGCAGATATGTGGCCATGAATAGTTTCCCAGGTTCGTTTTGAGCCAGTACACAATCCTGTCCAACTCGCATGAAATCGTTTGTAAAATAAAGAATTGAATTAGAAGATTTGAGAGTCAATTGATTTATTATACAGTATTTTCGTAATTTCGTTTGGTACATTGAACTTTCAGTTTTAGACATCTATCCCTCTCTGATCGTTAAGTATTGAATTGAGCTAGCTTAAGCGAGAGCGAGGTGTGACAAAGGCTTATGTGATAGAATTTGGGCTTCCGTAGATTTAGCAAATGATTTTGTTGATTTAGCCAACAACCGTTCAATAATATCCTCTGAAGTATCATCTCATGAAATTTCGACAGAATAACAGACGGATGGTCTCTCACATGTGAGAGTGGCGCAAAAACCAATGTCGAGTTCGTTTTTAAAAAGGAAACGGAAATATGTGGGCCTTGATTATTTAAAGAGTTCTTAAAAAAAAAATCTTTATGCGTTCTTTCCGGATTTTCTTCGGGAATTCAGCCAGAAATTCTTTCTTGAATTCTTGTATGCATTTCTTGACGATATCTTTCAGGAATTCCTCAGTGACATCTTTCAGGCATAATTATTTCAAGGAATTTCTTCGCGATGAATTCTTTTGATAATTCTGTTTAAGAATATTTTGAGCACTTTCTCTGGAGGTTGCTCCAGGAGTTAATATGGAAATTCCTGCAAGAATTCTTCCAGACAACCCCTCTGGAATACTTTCTGAAGCTCCTTCAAGAATTCCTCCTTAATTTACTCCAAGTACTCTTTTGGAGTTCCTTTAGTTACTTAAGGAATTCGTCTGGAGAACCATTAGAAATCCCACTGGAAGATCCTTTAAGAATTCCTCCACATGATCTTTTAGGAATCCCCTTCGGAAACTCTTCCAGGAATCGCTCCGGAAGTTCTTTCACAAATTCTTCCGATAAATCCTTCAATTCAGAAATTCCTCCGGAAGTTCCTCCAGGAATTTCTCCAAAAGTTCCTTCAGGAATTCCTCGGGAAGTTCCTCCAAGAAATCCTCCGGAAGTTTCTTCAGGAATTCCTCCAAAAGTTCCTTCAGAAATTCCTCCAGGAAATCCCTCAGGAATTTGCAGTGCCGGTAGAATAAACGATTTTTTTGCAAGTGGTTCAAACAATCAATCTTCGAAGCGTTATAAGTTTAAAAAAACGCGAAATTAAAAAAAAAATCTGGCTTCCATGGTTTCGCAGGATGTCCACCTGTGGTCTCTCTGATGACAATTGTAATTTTTGTTGATTCAGCTTTGCTGCGTCGTAGCATGCGTGAAAAAATAAAAATGACAGTTGTGCGTTGCTTCCGTATCGAGTGGTGTGCCCCCGAAATCGCGAGCACTTTGAAACTGGTATTCTGTCAGGAGTGACCTTAAATTTTTTGGATTTACGTCATGCTCCTGAAAATATTTAAAATTACGAAAAATTGTTGAAAGTGAATCGATTATTGTAGAATTTTGTTTGCATTCGATTCATCCCAATGACAACCGTACTAATTTTACAGAGCGGTTTTTGCTTTTGGAATTTTACTTTGCTTTGATTTTTGTTCACAAATATGAAACAAATATAAAAACTTTATATAGATATGACAAATTTGATAAAGAATTTTTAAATAATTTTAAATACAGAGAGCACACTGTTATCAAAGCAATTTCTTGAAGAGGTGTCAATTTCACCCGAATATTTTCAAATTCGATATTTGACAACACTCCAAAAATTTGATTGTACATCAACTTTACTGATGTTCGACAGTATGACATCATTGAAATTAAATTACATGTTTCTCAAAGAGTTTGTGCGGAAACAGCATAAATTTATAATTTTTTTGCTGTGATGCATCGGAAATGCAAAAGGGGATCAAGTCTATCCAGTCCCCCCTACTTACTTTAATATAACACACATATGAGTTTCACAAACTAATTCGATTGCATTGTAAACATAAATATCATCTGGTGATTTTTGATGACTCCTGTACAGATGCAAAAGATATTTAAAATCAAAATACAGATAAAATTGCCGAATCACTAATATTGGTCTGTTAAACTTGATAACACGATGCGGGGCAATATTTTGTTCGCCGAGCTCAAAATTAGCGCATTCTAGTCTGTAATTGTTATGTAACCAATGCATAATTCTTGATGATAGGACCAATGCCACTACACTTTTCTATGTTTCTAGGGGTTCGTTCTTTCCAACAGTATCTTAAATGTTCAGCATACTCAAGACTTTCTTAATCTTATCCACCTTAAATTCTCCTCATAATAGCTTCGCAATGTTGACTATTCTTTATTATTACTTTTCTATGTTACTTTTATATGTTTCTATCATTTTTAGCATCCACGTCACATTGTTTCAATTTAATATAAAAAAAAAATAAAGTAAAAAAAACAAACGCAAAATCTGTAAAGATTGAAATAGAAATAACATGACAGATATCTTTGACTATCTTCTTTTCTTCTTATTATTAACATTATATCCCCCACTTGGACATTGCCGCCTCGAAGCTTAGTGTTTAGCACTTCCTCATTTATTAACTGTGAGATTTCTAAGCCAAGGTACCATTTTTGCATTCGTATATCATGAGGCTAACACGATGATACTTTTATACCCAGGGAAATCGAGACAATTTCCAATCCGAAAATTGCCTAGACCGGCACCGGGAATCGAACCTAGCCACCTTCAGCATGGCCTTGCTTTGTAGCCGCTCGTATCACCGCTAGGCTAAGGAGGGCCCCTATCTATATCTTTGACTAGATATACGAGATCCAAAATAACCTTTACCCGATTTTCAAACAATCTGAAAAGGCTAATAAACAGCAAATGCCTCAAATAATAAATATCCAGAATAGGTAAATTACAGTTCAAATATTTGTCAGAGAGAATAAAAATTCCCAACCGCACAAGGCGCTCAAAGCTCACGTTCTTGTCCATAGAGCCTCCCTAGATGGCGTTCGAATTGTGTGTGGCTTCTCGAACCGCAAACAAAGCTTCTGTTCATACAAATTTTATTACTTAAAACACAGAAAAAAAAGTCGTGCAATGGCCACCAACAACCAACGCCGCGCTATGTTTGACTAATGCTCGAATGTCAATCAACTTTTCTCCTCCACCGTCGTCGCTCGGATGGAGCAGAGCAGGGAGTGATATGTTTAACATATAACAACAACAATCTCCTCAACAGATTTATGTGTACTCTTTTATTGTTATTGCTGCCTGCATATTTTTCCCCATTTTTGCCTGACAGTGGAGTCCGTTGACATTTAATTGAGTACCCGGCGTGTTCATAGTGACGCGTTTTGTGCAGATGATGGAATCGGGACCGTAGACCAAACTTGGGTTCAAGAGATGGAGTGTTACGTTAATGTATGGCTTAGCACTCTGCTGTAGTCATTTTTATCGACCACGGTGCAGCATGAGCTCATTAAGGGCCACTTCAAAGTGACAATTACGACAGTTTGCCCTGGTTAATAAAGACGCGTAGGATCCAATGAGCGCTATATGGTTGGGCTGTACAATATCTCATAACTCATAGAAACTGACTTACGCCACGGACTACGGATCGGTAAAGGGCATCCGAACCTTTTTGACGCATTCGAGCACGTCTTCTCCATTATACTAAAAGAGTAGTTTAAGTTCATCTAAATGTAAATGAAGCATTCAGTTCGAACTATGTTATGGCTAGCTACATACCAATACGATAGATCGTGAACAACAGGTCAGTTCTAGCTTATAAACTCAATTAGAAACAGCTGACTTATGGAATACCCTAACTCGAATGGGTGGATAATTCATTGACGTGAGCTGCATTTCCTTTTAGTTCAGGGTACCGGGTATGTGCTATTGGTTTTTGATTTTAATGGGACGCTTTATCTAAGAAATTTGAACATTTTGATAATTTCCTATAGTTTGATAAGCCAAGAGAACAGATGTATGTAAAGCTTCCCTACAATTTACATTTATTAATATAACAACGCATTGGAGAAGTTTCTCAAAAAAAATCTGCGGTTTGGATTTTTTTTCCTGATGAGAAACCTTTGGGGAAACAGTGTTTTGTAAATAACTCTGGAACGCAATCGCCGATTTGTCCAATTGTCAATAGCGGAAAACTTAACCGAATGCAAGCAGTTGCGAACGAATCGGATAATGCTAAGTACCAAAATGTGTTTCTCACTTTTGATACACACACCAACAGGCAGCAAAACACTATGGCTCTCCTAGCATTCTACTAAAAGTTCTGTTTTGGAGTAATCCCATAGCCTTCCGTTACAACTTTGTCGTACAAGAAAGACAAAACAATTCTAATGACAAGTGAATACATTCCATTAAAAATGTATTCTCTGAAATTATTATTATTTTCAGCTATGTCGAAATTAAACAGCTATCATATATAATACACTCCAGGACATTCGTCAAAAAGCCGAATTCGAATACCCCTATTCCGAACTTTTCTCGCCTCAATTCGCCAAAGATCGCAGCACCGTGGATTTGCTCAGCCTTTATTACATGCTCTCACCAACTTTGTAGCTGCAATCTTCTAAATCATTGAGATTACTTCAACCCACTCGAACGCTGTTTAGAAACATCACACGAATACTTGGGCTGGAAAAATATGCCACCTCGTGCACCAGGGGGAGTCCGGAGGTGAATGATGGATGCATGTACCACAACGTTTTCTGTTGCATGTTGAACATTCTCCTTAACTGCCACCACTTGCGAGAGCAAAGTGCGCGCGCGCACTAACTGTGCAGTGTTTTGATAAATCTTCGAGTATCATCGTCTTCAACCCTGATGCCGGCCAAGAGTTCTATGGCTAATGCCCACTCGTGCAGTTTGCCTTATTGGCCAATTTATTACCGACCCATTCTGCGGTGAAGTTGTTGCCATCCTTCCCTCCACTACTGGGACCCACACGATCGTTGTCGATTGGATATTACACCTCTTGACGGTTATTATAAACTATTACTGCGATTAGCCGAAAGCGTGCAATTCATTTCGTGGCCGATGGTAGCTGATGCACTTTGGTTGCATCTCACAAGCACAACGCATATGGGAAAAGAAAAGTTTTGTGGGATGAGACGGCCTAACGCTTCATTCGTAGAAGAATTAAAGCGTTATCAGTGTGAAACAAATGATTGCTTGTTGCCGTTAACGACATATGATAGGATCATAGGATCATAGGATCCTCGTTCTCTAACGGAATCTAAAAATATAAATTTATAAACAAAATCAATGGTGAATGTAACACTCTAAAAGGTAAATCAATAAACAAAGTATATTGTAGGTTGTTGAATCTCATCTCATCGAACTATCAGACCGCATCGTGCTTTCGTGCTGTGCGGTTCTTTCTCTTTGCGGAAGGAAGTTTTTAATACTACCCGAAGCTATTTTAATTTCAACGGTGCTTCTTAGCGCTATTTCTACCCACTGATCCTGTTACGATCATTGCAAGGACCCGTGCCTTCGTTTCACGTTGGACCCGTTTGCGGAAGTAAAATTCCGACAAGCGGTGGTAATCCTGCAGGAACACCGTTCTGGGAAAAACCTCTAAGGAGGTCACGTCTCCACGCTCAGCAATGAGTATTAATAAAAACAAGAGGAAGGGGAGTCTCTGAATTCTCCACTTCCTTCAAAGAAACAAGGTTTCAAGACCGTCCTGCCCAAGCGCGGAAAAAATAGAAGGAAGCTGGAGACTTCAGATATTCCTTCTAAATCTAACGTTGACATTATTTCTTCTCCCATCGAACTGAGCAATCAGTTCGATTTGATTAATAACGAATTTGAGGAAATCGAATCTACCTCTAGCCCAGGTGATTCGATTCATGCGAAGAAACAACGGATTCCGCCAATTGTGGTATCTGTTGCCGAGTTTTCTGGCTTTCGGAATGAAATCTTGAGTAACCTTCAGGGGATCAAGGTTTCATTTCAGATAGCTAGGAAGGGTGACTGCCGCGTTTTGCCGGGATCCTTTGACGATCGCAAACGTCTTCTTCAGTATTTAACTGAGAAGCGCCATAAATTCTTCACATACGACGACAAAACTGAGCGATTGTTCAAAGTCGTCTTGAAAGGTCTCCCCAGTGATGATAAATTACTGGATGAGATTAAAATTGAAATTTCTCAATTACTTGGATTTTCACCAGTCCAAGTAATTAAGATGAAAAAGAAATCCCACTCTGGTACTTCCCAAAAAGGGCATTTCTCAAGAATTTTATTTAGTTCATTTTAACAAAAGTGAACTAAATAATATGAAAAGTTTGGAAAAGGCCTGTATTATGTCCCATGTCCGTGTTACATGGGAACATTTCCGCAGGCCTGGGGAAATTTCCAAAATCCACTCAGTGCCGTAAGTGCCAAAAGTGGGGTCACGGAACCAAACATTGCCACATGGATGCTAAATGCATCATTTGTGGTAGAATCCCTCACGCCTAGGACGCCTGTCCTGTGAGAGAAGCTTCCATTAAATTTAAATGTGCCAATTGAGAGTGTAATCACAAATTCAATTTCTGGGAATGCCCTTCACGCAAAAGTTTTGAATTCCCGTGCAAAATTGATGACGGAAATTCAATCGGATCCCAGATTCGACGGGTAGAAATTTTTCAAACGCTCAAATTTCGAAACCAGTTACCGGTCGAGCAATTCATACCCACCACAATTCACAAACAAATTTTGCCGCTCGTCAACGGGTAGCAAGCACTTCAGTAAATTCCAATTTTCGAATGTACCTACGTATGCAAACATCGCTGCTGGTAGACAAAATTTCTCTTCTCAAAATGAGGTTTATACCCATGTCCCAACGGGAAATAATGGTCATGTTGCCGATTCAGGTAGCATGACTGCTTCCGATTTTGATTTTTAACTGAACAATTGCATCACATGATTGATGCAATGTTCAAAGCAAATACCATTCCAGAAGCTGTTCAGGTTGGTATAAAGTACACACAAAAATTGTTATCGGACTCCGTTTCAATGGATCCAAATAATTGTGTGAAAGTTCTAAATTGGAATGCCCGCTCTCTAAAGGGTAAGGAAGATGAATTATTCAACTTCCTAACAGTTCATAATGTGCATATTGCCATTATAACAGAAACCTATTTAAAACCAGGACTCTCCATTAAAAGAGATCCAAATTATTTTATCTACAGAAATGATCGTCTTGACAGCGCCTGTGGTGGGGTCGCCATTGTCATCAATAGACGTATCAAACATAAATTATTTTCTTCATTCAAAACCAAAGTTTTTGAAACCTTGGGAGTTTCTGTTGAAACAAATTTTGGAAAATTTTCCTTCATTGCAGCTTACTTGCCTTTTCAATGCAATGGGCAGCAAAAGAATTTGTTGAAAGCTGATCTTCAAATTCTGACTCGCAACAAATCTAAATTCTTCGTAATTGGTGACTTCAATGCCAAACACCGTTCATGGAATAATGCTCAAAGCAATTCCAATGGTAAAATTTTATTTGAAGATTGTTCTGCGGGATATTATACTATTCAATATCCCAATGGACCAACTTGTTTTCTTCCAGTCGAAATCCTTCTACAATTGATTTAGTTTTAACGGATTCAAGTCAGCTGTGTGGCCAATTGGTAACTCATGCTGACTTTGACTCTGATCACCTTCCTGTGACATTTGAAATCTCACAAGAAGCCATTTATAATCCAATCAGCTCTACTTTTAATTATCATAGAGCTGATTGGGATTTATATAAAACGTATATCGATAGGAATTTTGATGTTGATATTCCTCTCGATACCAAAAGTGATATTGATAATGCTCTCGAATCTTT
This sequence comes from Armigeres subalbatus, assembly GCF_024139115.2. Lineage (NCBI taxonomy): Eukaryota > Metazoa > Arthropoda > Insecta > Diptera > Culicidae > Armigeres > Armigeres subalbatus. Next base: position 66,367,938 of record NC_085141.1, read on the forward strand.
GACAAATTTAATTGTCGAAGCCAGAGGCATTGCAATTCCTAAATGTGAAATTAAATTCAACTCCATTATTATTGACGACGATCTTCAGCTACTGATCCGTCTTAAAAATGTGAGGCGAAGGCAATACCAAAGAACTCGCGATCCTACTTTAAAAGTTATTTGGCGAGATTTGCAAAATGAAATTAAAAAACGTTTCGCTATTCTGAGAAATACCAACTTTGAGAATAATGTCTCGAAGTTGGATCCCAGTTCGAAACCCTTTTGAAATTAACGAAAATTCTTAAAAACCTCAAAAGCCAATTCCAGCGCTTAAAGAGGGAAATAAAATTTTATTAACAAATGGCGAAAAGGCTCAAAAACTTGCTCAGCAGTTCGAGAGTGCCCATAATTTTAGTCTAGGTCTCACTAGTCCAATTGAGGATCAGGTTACACGAAGCTTCGAAGACATTCTCAACCAAGATAATGTTTTTGACCCTTCGTTGGGAACTAATTTGGATGAAGTGAGATCTATTACTAGAAAATTTAAAAATATGAAAGCCCCGGGTGATGATGGTATTTTCTACATACTTATCAAAAAACTTCCTGAGAGCTCTTTATCCTTTTTGGTTAATTTATTTAACAAATGTTTTCAATTGGCATACTTCCCAGATAAATGGAAAAACGCCAAAGTTGTTCCAATTTTGAAGCCGGACAAAAATCCAGCTGAGGCTTCTAGTTATCGCCCAATCAGTTTGCTTTCTTCAATAAGCAAACTGTTTGAAAAGATTATTTTAAATAGAATGATGGTTCATATTAATGACAATTCTATTTTTGCTGATGAGCAATTTGGTTTTCGCCATGGGCATTCAACCACTCATCAGTTATTAAGAGTTACGAACTTAATTCGGCTCAACAAATCTGAAGGATATTCGACTGGAGTTGCTCTTCTTGATATAGAGAAAGCATTTGATAGTGTTTGGCATGAAGGTTTGATTGTAAAATTGATGAATTTTAATTTTCCTCTGTACATTATTAAACTGATCCAAAATTATTTATCAGATCGCTCACTGCAGGTAAACTATCAGAATTCTAAATCTGATAGATTACCTGTTAGAGCTGGTGTTCCCAAGGCAGCATACTGGGGCCCATATTGTATAACATTTTACTTCTGACTTACCTGATTTACCACCAGGGTGTCAAAAATCTTTGTTTGCAGATGACACAGGTCTCTCAGCCAAAGGGCGAAGCCTTCGTGTCATTTGTAGTAGATTGCAAAAAGTTTGGATATTTTCTCCACTTACTTGCAAAAATGGAAAATTTCCCCGAATGCTTCCAAAACTCAGCTTATAATTTTCCCACATAAGCCGAGAGCTTCTTATTTGAAACCTTCTAGCAGACATATTGTCACTATGAATGGGGTTCCAATTAATTGGTCTAGCGAAGCTAAATATTTAGGACTTCTGCTAGATCAAAATTAACTTTAAAAATCACATTGAAGGCCTTCAAGCCAAATGTAACAAATATATTAAGTGTCTATATCCACTTATAAACAGAAAATCAAAACTTTGTCTTAAGAACAAACTTTTGATTTACAAACAAATTTTAGACCTGCCATGTTGTATGCTGTGCCAATATGGACTAGTTGCTGCAATACCAGAAAGAAGGCACTTCAGAGGATTCAAAATAAAATTTTGAAAATGATTCTGAAGTTACCTCCGTGGTATAGTACCAATGAACTTCATACAATTTCTAATATTGAGACATTGCAACAAATGTCCAACAAAATAATTTCAAATTTTAGACAAAAATCGTTGCAATCTTCTATTGCAACGATTAGCTCCTTGTACCCTTAGTATAAATTAGGTTAAGTTTAGTTTAAGTAGAAAACATTGTAATTCCTACATGGTTTAATTAAACCAGAGGAAATATCGTAACTGCCAGAGGCAATTGAAATGTATTAATAATAACTAAAAGCGTAACATAGCAAATAAGGATGATAGTGTTAAGAAAACACGGAACACCTAGTCTAAGAGATAAATGCATGTATTAGATAATTAGCAAATAAAATTAGTTAAAAAAAAAAAAAAAAAAAAAAAAAAAAAAAAATCTCATCGAACTAGAAATTTTCTTTATTCCTAATTATGAGAATTGGGCGAAAATTCATTACCCTTTCGCTTACAAGGTGAAAGGTAATTTGTACACAGAAGAAATAGTTAATAAAGTGCTGAGAAGATTATTTTTGCATTATTGGACTATTCTCCCCTCCATAATCGCATAATTAACGGCTATTGCGTGGCATTTGCACCTGCTTGGTGGACACGTAAACTTCCTTACAAGTAAATCAAATATCATGTTCACTATATTATAGGCTGTTGTGTAAGCTCCGTATAACGCAATAAAGTCAACAATCTCATTAAAAAAAATTGCTGCATTATCTCTAAAAAGTATTTCTAGTCAGAATTTCACCCCAAAGCAGGTACTGGGTATCGAATCAAAATAAGGAATTCTAAACAGCATCTCAAAATTTGAAATTTATTTTAAACGGTCATATTGAGATCTTCAAAACAATAAAGGTTTGCGTTATTCTGCAGTACTTCTCTTGCAGTGTTTGTGATGTTTCTACACAGTTACAGCACTCAAATGAATTATTTTATTTTCAATAACTAAGTGTCGATAGGTTCCAATAAATGTCTGCAAGCACTAATGAGTTCTCGTGAGTGCCCATCAATGAGTGTTTTAAACGCTAATTAGCCAATTAAGGCATATTAATGCCAATGAGTTCTCTTGAGAGCCAATGAGAACAACCATTGAGCGCCACTGAGTACTAATAAGTGCCGATGTGTTACGGTGATCAAATTCTCTTGATTATCCATAACTATTAGTGAGATGGGATGATTTTCCGTTAGTGCCAATGTGTGTTCTCAAGTGTATGTGCGTGCAAGTAAATGCCTGCTAGGCATAATAAAGCTCCATGAGTTGTATAAAGTGCTCGAGAGTGCCAATGACTGCCCGGGCTCATGATGATCGACAACTGTCAGTTGATGATTTTGAGTGTCTGTAGTGTCTGTAGTGTCAGCTAACTTATTGGCACGGGGAATTCAATTAAACTCATTGGTGCTCACCTGTACTCATGAACAGTAGACTGGCCCAGATTAGTATGGGGAGAAAAAAATGTTGTCGAATTCCACGGGGCACCCCCCAGGATTGTGTCTTTGGGTGAGAAAATCAATCTCTGAAAATTTCAGCTCACTCGCTTGTTGCATAAGCTGGCGCATTTGATTTGAAGTTTGTATGGGGATTTCAGTCAAAATGTATAGGAAAATACACCTCCGTCACTCATTCGATCTGGAAATTGGTTCTGATTGCTCGATTGACCTCAGAATTGCAAAAACGGCAGTTGGTATGCTACAGAACAATTTCACAGAACATTGCTTGATGATTAAATGAACTTTTATATAGTTTTCGGCTGATTTATTATGAGCTGATTTGTGTATTTTTGGATTTTTTTATCGAATCGCATCAGCCAAAGCCTATATAAAAGTTCATTTAATCATCATACAATGTTCTGTGAAATCGTTCTGTAGCATACCAACTGCCGTTTTTGCAATTCTGAGGTCAATCGAGCAATCAGAACCAATTTCCAGATCGAATGAGTGACGGAGGTGTATTTTCCTATACATTTTGGCTGAAATCCCCATACAAACTTCAAATCAAATGCGCCAGCTTATGGAACAAGCGAGTGAGCTGAAATTTCCAGAGATTGATTTTCTCACCCAAAGACACAATCCTGGGGGGTGCCCCGTGGAATTACACAACTTTTTGTTTCCTGGGCCAGTCTAATGAACAGTCACGGGATCTTGATTTATTCTCGTCGATACCCCTAAAAACTCACGAGCACTAACTAAGAATCACAGAACTCGACGCTACTAAGAAAATCTAAAGGATACTCATTGGCACTTATGAGGAGAACTTATTGGGAAAACTATCAGCAAATGCTACGGAACTCACTGGAAACAAACGTCCCGGCCTCTTTCTCCGAGTTTACCCGAGTGGTTTTAGGCGCTGCTTACGCCATGATTCCGCAAACCAGCTGTCTACCCGGGCACCGAGCCCTCAGTTGGTGGTCTGAGAAGACTCGAAAAGCTGTTCAAGCCAAGAGAAGGGCCCCACGAGCTCTCAGTAAACTTTCTTCTAACCATCCGTTTTAGGTACGTGCTCTGAAGGTTTATAAAGAGAAACATCGACAGTGTCAAATCATTATTAGAGACGCTAAAAGTAAGCAGCGTGGTGGGAGGGTTTCCCCGATTCGGTGAACTCCTCACAATCAGCTACAGAACGGTCGAGGAAGGTAAATTCACTCAGTGGGAAGAGAAGGTCTTCTTCGATACATCCCGATTTAGTTGGTCATGCAATTTCGGATCAACCGGAAATCGCCGACTGCCTCGGTGTTTATTTTGCGACACTAGCTTCACCATATGGCTAGAAAGGATTAGAAGACTAATTGGACGAGGAAACTTGACCTTAGAGAATTTCCGGATCCCTCCGGATCGTCAACCAGCTCTTATCAACCAACCTTTCTCGTTCGCCGAGCTAACTCTTGCTCTAATTTGGAGCAACGGCAAATCCTGGGGCCTCTTGGGTACCCAATGCCAAAGCGTTCGAGGTAACACACTATTTAAAACTCGTCTACAATATTTGGGATCAGCAAACTTTTCAGACGACTGGAGTAGGAGCTAATTAATTCCGATATCAAAAAACCAGACTTCCGGTCGGGATCCCTCTAGTTTCCGATCAATTTCTCTATCATCATGTGTTTTAAAAGTAGTTGAGAGGCTTGTCAGCCGTCGATTAGAGGAAAAGCAGGAAGAGAACGAGAGGTTTAGTTTTTGGTAGCACGCGTTTTGTCCCGGTTACCGTACAAGCTCAAATATCGCCAGCTTTGATGTGCTCTAGAGCGCTTTCATGAGAGAGAAACATGCCGATCTCATCTCCCTGGACATCTCAAAGGCGTTTAACCTTACCTGGACCTCTCTAGTGTTTAGATAGCCAATGGAGTGGGGTTTCTCTGGAAACATTCTAGAACACAATGGAGTTATCCGCGAGTTGCCGCACAACATCTTTATCTTCGTCTATGCTGACGATTTGCTGGCTTATGATTTGCGGAAATACACCAGCACGAACCAGAATCCAAACCCAAGCAGCTGTTGACCGATGAGCCACGTCTGTGGGCCATGAAAAATGTTCGTGGATGTGTATGCATCGGATGCTACCGTCCCAGTATAAAACTGAACAAACAACTAATCCCTTGACTAATCCTTAACCGTAAGTGCTCGGTGTCTCCATCGATCGAGGACTGACTTTTCTTCCCCACTTCAAAGCTGCCAAAGCCAGGTGTAGATCTAGAATCAACATAATAAAGTCCCTATCCAAATCGCACCGAGCAAACAACAGGGTCACCCGGTACCAGATAGAACAAGCCATATAGACAGTCGACTGCTCTATATTTATATGTAATCGAGCTGACATGTCCAGCAGATCGGGAGCTGAATCTCCATTATCTTCGTATAGCCTTCGTATAGCCTAGATCCGGAGCAATTATCTTCGTATAGCCTTCAACACCCGCCGACACGACCTGCGCTGAAGCAGGCGTCTTGCCATTTTGTCACCGTGTGCAGGCGGACCTTGCGATGTAAATAACTCCATCTCGCAGCGAATTGATAGGGGAGAAAATACCAAGGTTCTACGAAAGTCGTAGCTGAAACGTAGCATCGATATACCGACGGGTCTTTTTCACGTTGCGGTGCCGAAATAGGATAATCGTGTAACGGCCTGGCGGTATCTTTCAACCTACCAATGCAGCCTGTTTTCATTCGAGACTGCAGCCATTGCTGTTACAAACCCGTGTGGCACCTGCATCACAGATTTTTTCGAGTTTCGACCGATTACAGCAGATCGCAATTATTCCGTCCGGATGAGTCAGAATTTAACATGTCTCATATTTGTCTATGGGTCAGAATTCTTTAATGCTCGCCAGTAGGGTTGTGGTACCGGTAGTACCGGTACCGAAAATACCGGCGATTTTCGGTACCAAAAATACCGGTACCAAACACCGATGAGAACCGGTATTTACGGTACCGAAGTACCAGTATTTGGAATAAAATATAAATATGGAGAAATGCTTAAAAGTGACAAAATATTTCTAGAAAATCACGATTTTGAATTATGTTTTCACTTTGCATAAACATGCATAAACACTCTGGAATGAATGCCGTTAATCAATGGAAAATAAAGCAGTTGTATTACAATTTTCCCAGATAGGGTTGCAATCCATTTTGCGCTATAAATACAGTTGCGCTGCAGCAGTTGACCAAGAATGAAGTTTCAGATGAGATACGTTTACGAAATTTGATTGATAGACGTTTCTCGTAGAGGACCAAGAGCGAACCCTATTAGCTTTTTTCTTATTTATGTGTTTTGTGCCTCAGTATTTGTTGTGCTTTTGTCAGCAAAGTTTTAGAAAATATCGAAGTATTGTTTTGGCAAAAAATGTCACATATGCGGTTTCTCAAACAAACGGTTTTTTGCAATTGATTTCCTATGTTTTGCTATTTTTCTATAAAATAATACATGCCCTCAAAATGGAGATGTGTTGAAAAATTCTGAAAATGTCCAATCTAATATTCCGCGAGCTGTAATGGACACAAATTTGCCTGGGCACCAATTTGCCTTATTTGGCGTTTGTGGAGGTCTACTGCACATGATGTGCCGAGTATTCGCAGCAATGAAGTAAATAAGAAGGTGTGGATAAACGATATTTTAGTTGCAAGATAAAGATTGTCGCTCTCATCATTGTCCAGAATATATTGAGCTGGCAAAAATAGGGCGCTTAATGTCAATGAAGGATAGTTCTGTACTCAACATTTTTTAAACTTTATTAAAGTGATTTCAAAGATATCAAAATAACATCAATAAAGATAGTACCGGTATTACCGGGAAAATACCGGTACTATCTTTATTGATGTTATTTTGATATCTTCTCTTCTATCTATTGATGTTATTTTGATGACTTTCTCAAAACCGTAGAACTAGTACCACAAAAAGGGGCCGGTATTAGGAACCCTACTCGCCAGCCCGTGCCATAATGGTAATAATAAATTTCTTAGAGAAGGATCAATTTACCAAACCAATGTTCTAGGCCTGTTTCCTATTGTGGCACGAACGATGACTAACGAGGATTGAAGAATTCTGACCCATAAACAAATATCCAGCGTTGTTCATATGCCACATGAGCGTGCTAACGCTGCAATGTGGTTTCTCTCTTGAACATTTATCTCTCCTTATCGTACTATGTATTGATCTCAAAATATACAATGCTACTGAGTCAAAACTGCTGAATAAAATCTATTACGCTTGTAAAAAGAACTCCCTCAGATAATGAGAAGTATCAAACAAGATTACACCCGTCCGACAAACTCATTCTGCTCCTGTCTTGTCAGCCCCATTGTCGCAAATATGCCATATGCTACTACCTTAACGTGGATCCCGGGGCGCTGCAGAAATCCGGAAAACCGGTACCAGGCCCACACTTTAACCACCTCCGTGCCTTTAGCGGACCTCAAACACTGGATCAAAAAATTGGTCAATTAAGACTGGGACTCCCAAAAGATGAGATACAGTACAACGCAATTGCGAAAGATGGACCGAAAGGAAAAATTCGAAGGAGCATTTCCAGTCTCCGAACCGGACACACACAATTCTCCCACTATTTCGGCCGTGGCCCATTTCGATCTTCATTACGTCTACTTTCGGTAAACATAAAATTAAAACATATTTGGAGGTCTCTTGGTTGGATCGAGAAGCGGTCTTCGACCCTTTCCCCCCGGGCAGTTGTCCGGCTGACTACTGCCTAGCCTTGACAAGTGAAGAACTGGGGTATCATCCTCAGAATTAACAAATTAACAAATCAATAAAGGGAAAAAAATCAGCACTCACTGATAGTTTTAGCATTTATTGGATTTTTCTAGCATCACTCACTCTTACTCAGAATTACTAACAACAACATACAATCACTCGATGGTTCTCAATTGCATCCTTTGAAACTCATGGGAACCAATTGGCACCCTCTTTCTCTAAAAGGAACTCAAAGAACCGTCTTCCCGGTATAAGGCAAATAGAGAAGTAACGCCTTCTTTAAATGGATGCATCTATCCGGTATAAGGCGAAAGGAGTTGATAATGTCTTCTTGAAAAGAACGCGTCTTCCCGGTATAAGGCAAATAGAGGAGTAACGCCTTCTTTAAATGGATGCATCTGTCCGGTATAAGGCTGAAGGAGTTGATAATGTCTTCTTGAATAGAACGCGTCTACCCGGTATAAGGCGAAGGGAGGGGTAATCCCTTCTTTAAATGGTTGCCAGTGTCCGGTACAAAACGAAAGGAGGATATAATTACCAATTCAAATGAATACTTTTTCTCGGTGGAATATAAGGCGGAAGGAATAAACAAAGGATTAATCATAAAAACGTCTATCCGTAACAAAGTAGAGAGAGGAGATAATCCCTTTATTATATCTGGCCCGTCTTTCAGACATAATACAGGATTTGTAAGAGGCAATTGAAATTTCGAAAACCACATATTCTGCGAGGACTTCCTTAGCCATGCGGGAAGATGCGTTGCTGCCAAGCAAGACTATGCTGAATGGCCAGTCTAAGAAATTTATCGATTAAAAATTTTCTCGATTTTTTCAGGCATACAAGTTTCAACGTGTTAGAGCATCATTTCCGGGCCCGAATATTTTAGTCGTACCAGTCACTGTTTTTGGCTATCAATTTGGTTGTTGTCTCCACATCGGTGACGTTTGACGTTTGACAGCTCGTTAAATAGCAGCGCTCTTACCGCGCTACCAAATTTGATTACCTGTTAGCTGTGCTACTGTTTTAGAAGCGCGTTTAGTATTGATCGGTAAAGTGTCAAGTAATGATACTGCGCTGTCAAACGGCGTATTACAGGAATGCAAAAAATATGGTAACTTGGCTTAGAAAGGTATTAATTGCTGTGAACACTAATGAATGAAAGCTAAGCTATTATTATTATTAATATTCCGCGAAATGGGGCATTCCGCGAAATGGTACATTCCGCCAAAAGTCATTCGGCGAAAAGGTACAATCCGCCAATTGTTATTCCGCGAAATGTTCGACAGCGAAAAAAAAAATCCGCGAAATAGTTTTCGGTTAAATGTTATACAATCGCAAAATAACATTGATTTTTGAGCTTGTGCCGAAAAATAGAACAAAGGGTAGTTAACTATCACCATGCTGCTATTTATGTAGGATTTCAATTTTTCTACAGTCCACCAGGGTTTCCGTTAGCTCAGGAGAAATATCCTTATTAGCTTCCGTATTCGTTTCTTCCGCTGCTGATTAAACTTCCTCACGTCCACTAAATTTCTCTAATCAGTTCATCCATGTATCTTGTGGATTATTTATTCAAATCTAGATCAACATTTGAAAAGGGCGTAACAGCCAAAATTGATTCCTTCTGATTCCTTGTTCACAAATATAGCTATATATGTGGACCAAGAATCAGAAGGAATTAATTTTGGCTGTTACGCCGTTTTCAAATGTTGGTCTAGAAAATTAACCAAATCTATTGACGAATTATCCATTTTACCAAATTACCTAGTACCGACTGAAATTCGCTTTCAAGATTCGACTAAATATCCTTTCGAATAAATGTTCTTCGACTAAATGTCCATTGGACCAAATGTCCCTCCGATCAAATGTCCTTCCGACTAAATGTCATTCGACCAAATACCATTCGACGAACTGTCGCAAAGCCGTGGAAAACAGCGAGTTGATGTGTCCCACACGTATAACCAATGAATTGTGTTCCAATAGACTTCCAACGTTTTTTGGAGCGAAATCGTTTTTTAGCAAATCAGTTGAACGATGCAATGCGTCAGTTTTGAATATGATTTTACCAACACTGCTTAAGATTCTCCCATCAATGCTTCCAATAAATTCTGTAAATACGGTAATTCACTTTAAATTTTATTACAAGAACTCCATAGGATATTCCGCTTTAAATTCGTTCAAAAACTTCCTAAATACTTTGGAATAAGGACTTTGGCATGAAATACATTAATAGGAATCAATTCGAGAATGCTGACATCCTGGTGGGAGAACCCATTCTTTTAAAATTGGCGACTAACAACGAATAATAAATTTTGTCAAATTTTACGTTCAAAGCATCAGCTTGTTATTTTTGGATTGAATTTTAAATTCATTTGTTTTGCATATAAGGCGTTTTGAGTATTTTTGAGTAGCTCAAAATATGCGTTCAAACATGGGTTCAAGTCCCATAAATTTCCGGACAGTCTGGCAATTTTATTGTTTTGTCTTTACTCGCCGAAAAATAATCGATAAAAATCTCAAACATCAACTCGCGGCGATCAATCCAAAGTAAACAGCTTCTTTCAATGAATCCTCAAAATATATCCCATAGCATTCGCAAAAAACTGTTTTAAGTAACTCTTAAAAAATTTCACATGAAATACTCAGAAATTAAAAATGTATTCGTTCAGAAATACAGTGAAAATCATCGTTATTTTTTGTAAAAATGTTGCAGATTTTTTTGAATAATTCCCAAAAAACGCATAATTCAAAATAAATATTTTCAAAGATCTGCATATTTGTAATACGTAATTTCCTTTTTTTACAAACGAGCCCAATGGTCAATTGGTTACTATTTTTGCCTTATAAGCAGGAGATCATGGGATCAATTCCATGGTCGCATCTTTCCTACTTTGTATCTCAATCTTCGTTCTTTCTGTTTTACGTTCTACCAAAACGATTTCTACAGTTATATACCTTTTACACTAACAATTCTCAAAGGGAGGTCGTAGAGTTTTCTGCGTTAGTGTCCAACTAATAATCCTTCTCCTTCATCAGCATTCGAGAGTACGTAGCTGAACAGAGCTCCATTTTTGCCATTAATGTACATTCAGGTTTTTTACGCGATTGGAATCCATTAATTTCTCGGTTAACCTGAACCTTCATAGCTATTCAAAAACCACCTGAATTTTCTTTATTTTTTTGTGTTTTTTTCATTGTTTCATTGGCGCTAAAGGTCTTAATCAACTAAAACCAAACCGTGTAAATAACCTGGGTGTACGTACATGTACCACTCAACAAAAACCCATGAGAATGAAACAGTTTTCATGGAAATTTCACAAAATATTCACCTGAAGAAACTCTACATTGTTTTTGTTGTTTCGCGTTGCATTTAAGAAAATTTTCAGTAGTTATCAATCATGTTTTCGAGGACTTTTTCAGGAAATCCAGAAAAACTAGAATTCCAAGATTTCTAGACTATAATTTATCCTACACAAAAAAAAACTTACAATTCTGTATGCTGCATTTTATACAGAATACAGCATATACAATTTTAGTTGTATACTACTATACTAGTTTAAAGCGTCTAATAAAACATTCACTTGACGTTATCCAGAATTCCCCAAAATATGTCCGCAATTCTCCCCATCGCTAATAAAATAAAAACAAGAAAATAAACCGCCAAGATGTGTACGACAATTCACCGAACGATCCATCCATTGTTCGACTGACCGCGAGTCATTGACATTGAATATACTTACATAATATCGTGCAAAATGATCGGATCACGATTCGCCAAAAACCCGCGCAACCAAAGAAGACAAAGGAAAACAGTGCAAAAACACACAAACTGCTGGATTCCGTCGAAATTGGTTATGCGAATGGTGGACTTCGTCGAAGGGTACACCGATGGGACGGAAGGCACCGAGGGGAACAAAAATACAGCGAAACTGATACAAGTTCACGGAAAAAATCTCAGTTGGTAGTCTCCACCGATGGGTGTATGAGTCCAAGGGTTCATCAACCAATCTGGAATGGCAATCTTATGCCTTATTATGCAGCAATTTCGGTGAACTTGATGGGTTGAGTGATTGTCTCCTTTCTCTCAAGTTGCAATGCGTTTGACATTAGATGAGTTGGTCAGGAGGATGGTTAAGAAATTCCTGAGGTCCCCAATGATGCCGTTGATCTGCTCAAACGATCATGAAGCAGGATGGACGAACAACAGCGAAATGTGTGTTAACGACCTCTCCCCATTTGTTGGGGGTAGGCTCCGTTTGTTGAGCAAAAATCTTCTCTCAGTTTCAGGTTCGCAGCACAAGTTTCTTCAATGTCAGCGAGCTGCATCTAAGAAGTGTGTTTACTCTTCTCAGGTTAATTGCATCTCTTGAGAATTGGGCACTCAAGTAGTGCTGCAAAGCAACACTTGACGGGCGATCGACAAGTCACGTAACGAGATCAAGATTTCTGTTGGTTTCGGTATTGTGCAATTGGACATTGAAATCGCTCTGATTGGTCATGTGATCATAACGATAAGGCTTGTTCTGTTTCAAACAGACAATTAAAGATAAGTATAGATACATACATTGAAGAATAGCTCGTTTAATGACATTCTAGCCGTGTTATTAACGTTACTCTAATCGACTATCAATCAGATTATGAAGTTGTTTACATTTCTTGCCTGTTCATGGTAAATATTGACACCCGGTTGCGTACCCGTCGAACTCGATCAGTGCTCAAGCATTGCTCATAATTTATGTTGCTAATTTGTTGAGTCCGCCTTGTGCGCACCCCTCAATCTCTGCCCAACCAACTAATCCACAGCCGAGCTCGCTGCTGCACTATAGGATTTCGGGCGGTCATTAATCGAAAATGTCATGTCTTCCGAATTATTTTAAAATATTTTCTCTCCATTGTCAATACTCTAATTAAGAGAAATTCTGAATTTGAAGTCTCTAGGTGCACTAGTTCCAAAGATATAAGGTGGCAAAAGTCAGAAATGGGTAAAAAGTTAGCAAATTTTCTGAAAAATATTTTATTTTCAACTATTTATTGAAATATTTTTTAAATGTTTTTCTTCAATGTTAATACATCATTACAAAGGTTATTGTATAAGCTTTTAAATGGTGTGCAAAAACTAATGGTTACACTGTGAAAAAAATTGAAAAAATGCGGAAGCAATATTTTTTCCAAAACGACGCTATTTTCAACTTTGATAGTGAAGAACTTTTTTTCCTCAGGAATCCCGGGTTCTTTATGATACACATCAAGGACAAAGCTTCGACTAAAATGTCCTGAAAGAATTTCTTGCCAGTATTTGCAATTAACAGAGTTAAGTCACTCTGATTTTTTTTCATTTGTTTTTTACCGTGTTTTGCCTCTCTCGTACTCCAAGGTTAATGCTCATTCCAAAACGAATGTTTGATAGAAGGCCCGGAGACCCCTAGTGGTATATATCAACTAACTCAGCGCGAAGAATTGAGGTGATGTCTGTATGTGTGTGCATGCGCGTCTGTATGTATGTGCGCAAAAGAACGCAATCGCCATTTAGACACTTATTTGTGTCCGATTTTCTCGCAACAAGTTTCATTCGACGGGAAATCTAGTCCCATCGTTTCCTATTGAAAATGGGTCAGACTGAACTATGCGCTCAAAGGGTATGGTCAAAATACATTTATTGGTAATAACTTCGACTTTATTTATAACCATTTGAGCTCATTTAATTAACTTTTCAAAGGAGTAAATGAATAAAACCCCCAATGCAATGCAGCACAACGGTAACGGAAGGATTTAACAGTTCGCTCATATATTTCCTGTCAAATTTTACTGTTTCCGTCGCCATTCCGCTGAAATGCGTTTGGGGCTTGAGTGGTTTGAGTCATTCTCTAAACCTAATTTTCTGAGCTATTCATTAGCTACTGATGGAGAACTAAATATGAGATTTCATAATATGTAAATATTTATAAATCTCCTGGAATCAATAATTCCCGACATGTTTATTGCAAAAGTAAAGACGAACAATATCTTAGTTAGAACGGAGCGTATGAAATTCCTGCTAGTGTTCATGAATGTCTGGCTAATGGTAGGGAAATATTTATTCACTCATCTACACTTTGAGGTTCACTGGCTGAACAACCAGCGGAAAGTCAATATAAACAGTTGAAGAAATTTAGAACTCATAATGCAAGAAAATGATCAAGAGAGGCAAATGTTGACATTTTCCTTCGTGCCTTACATGAATCAGATCCATTTTAAGCTCGATTTGGATAACGAGGAGACGTTGGAAAAAATTTTCACTTAGTTATTCTTATGCCATGCGTAATTTTGTAATATTTGAAGATTTTCAAAAGTTCTTTATCTTCTAATACTTTAGATGAATTTATCTCATCTTCCATCGTTGATGGAATTGAAGAAAATATCATTGAAGACTTAAACCTTGACACAGAAAAAGAATGATGCTGTATATAACTTGTAGAAATCATGAAAACAAATCAAAAGTAATTCAAATAGTGTTGTTATTTAAATTAAAAGAATTTTGCTTTTCGGAAGAATGGAGCATTCTTACATTCCACAATGAATGTCCACATTTTTGAGAATATATTAATCTCATTTTGAATAACTTGTACACGTAAAAATGTCATGGGATTGCGATTTCTAATTTGCTAATACCCTTTTTCAAAAGTTATTTTCAATTCAGATTATCTGATTAACATTTAATGCTTTATGAGCCTCCAGATCCTAGGACTTTGTCAAACAAATTGTTCTAAATACAAATTGTGAGGCATGAGAGTGAGAACAAAAAATATCACGGAATGTCATGAAATTAATGTCATTTAACATGATCGCCGCCATAATGTCCATAAATTGCTGAACTTAGTTTTTGTACAGCCCCTTCCTTCTCCTTAAGAAAACGCACGAAATTTCAACTTCCCAAATAGGTTTGCTTTGTCACGTTAATCGAACCTATGAAAAAAATAATTACGTAATTCATAGACGATCCCCAAAGGGGGGGGGTTGGAAATTGTATATTCATGCTATTTCGACCATACACAGCTAAAACTAAGTGGAAAATCACTTTAAAAGTCCAATTTTATTTTTGACCGCTCGCTTGTATGGGGATCCCCCATAGTGTGCTGGTTAGACCCCGCCGAGTGAAAGGATCACCTGCCTCTGTTTCAGTCTTTTAACTACCGGCACCAGCAGAACTGATAGCCTCACACAGCCTTGCCTGACGGGCTCTCGGTTAATCCCCGCAGGGGCAGCCAATTGGTGCTGTAAACCGGCTCGCCGAACAATTTGTAAACTGATAAGACCGTGTCTCAGTATCTCTTCTGCGGTCTCTCCATCTGGACTGGAGGAACCATGGGGCGCGTGCTGTTTAGGCCGTTTTGATGGTTATTTATGATTGTGCGTTGAGTTTGTCACTTTGACATGGTACTGCGGCGATGCTGATTCGAAGCAATTGATGGATCGAGTGTATCTGTTTATGTGATTGGTAGGGAGTCAACTGTGGCTGACTCGTTGGCCTTTTTTGGAGTGAGCTAATTTGCCAAAGCAGCTCACCAGTCAATCAACAGCCCAACACTATTCTGTTATGCTATACGTTGGCCGTGTCTCGTGCTGGCTGTCATGATCGTGAAGGTTTTGAAAGATTGTTTGAATGATATCCCAAGCATAGACTGGATGCCAACATTGTTGTGCGAATTGCAAGAGTACATTTTTGGAGAACAACAATTATCTCAGTTTCGTAATGTTTTTTTATATACTTATTTCGGTATATTATGAACTAAAAAAGTTCCATTAGTACCTTGAACGTCAAATATTGTTTTTATTTGATTATTCTCAAGTATGAAAATTTGGCTACCGTCGTCGGGGTTGACAATGGGTCAAATGGGGGTGAGAATGGGTCAATGTTTCAACTACTTAGAATGCTTGTAGAATATATTGAATGCATCTGAGAACAAGAAGACCAAAATATAAGAGACCTTTTTGAAAGATTTTGCTCTACGACCTCCAGACTGCCGGTGAGAGCGATGACCCATTCTCACCCCTCAGACCCATTGTCACCCCCGATGGCGGTACTTAATTTTGTTGTCTACACATACACATCCAGTTCGTGAGAGAATCCTGGAAAGTGTTAGACTCGACTGCATCTATCACTTTTCTTGTCAATATTTATGTTTGAAAGACATCATAAATAGAGTTCAGACATAAAAGTGGCCAGGCCTACTGTGCAGCGTGAAAATCAATTCTTAACTTGATTTCAATTAAGCCATAGGTATGAAAATTGGGCTACTGTGATCAAAAACAATGACATCTGACAAATAAAGTACCGCTTTAAGCAAAACATGTTGATCACAAGGTTTGCAGCGCCATTAGCAATCTAATAGTTATGCATCTATTGGTCATATGGCCAATAATGTCGTTTGACCAGAGATTGCAGAAATCGCTCTCAATAGATAACGAACAACGATAAAAGAAAGGCAAAAACTGTTCTCAATCATAACAAGCCATGATAACAAATTTATCTAACTTCTACTTCTTCTTCTTGGCATTTCATCCACCACAGGGACATTGTCACCTCGCTGCTTAGTGTTCTTTCAGCACATCTACAGTTATTAACCGCGAAAACCGCGAAAAAAACAGAATCGGATAGGCAGCTCCCACAGAGAAGTGATGATTCTCGCTTTGTCCTTGCTTATTTTATGTTGGGGATCGCACAGCTGTGTAGAACAAGTTGAAATGCATCATCTGAACCAGTGTTCCAGTGTTCTTTATCGAAATTAATTTATCGGCTTTTTTCGGTGATAATTATACTACTCAAAGCAAAAGGGAGTAGATGAAAGTAAAGAAGATACAGATTCGATTGACACCGAAAGCGAGCGGCAAGTATGAAATGCCGTGTGAAATATCCAAGCCGTTCCTGGGTGGACGTTAGGTCGAATAACAGCGATTTCAACAATGTTTGTTCTCTCATATTGCCCTCTGCTTATCTCCAGTTTCTATTCATTTCACATTTGCCGTTCGCTTGCGGTTTTTATAGATTCTGTATCTTCGTTACTTTCATCTACTACTTTTCGCTTTGAGTAGTATAGTTTATCACCGAAAAAAGGCAATCAATTTCTTTTTCAATCTCTTGCGGATTTAATCCCTGCGTTTGACCGAATAGGCCATTTGGCCGAATAAGTTATTTTGCAGGATACGGGCCAGCCTCGGACTGAAAGTCTCTATAATAAAGACAATAATATAGTTATTCTGCCGAATAGGTCATTTGGCCGAAGATCCCCTTTAGCCGAGATGGTCGTCTGGCCAAAATTGGTGACATTGATCGCAACCAGGTTTCCAAGAACTTGATTTGATAAAATTATAAAGATGGTCTCTGATTTTTTGAATATTTTTCCTCCGAAATACGCATAGATTCCGACCTGTGCTGTGCGTATTCATGAACAATTTTTGATATGGAATTCGACAGCGCATGCAATCTTTGAATTTGGGGAGACTTGATCCCCTTTCTATGATATCCACTCAATAAATGTTTGTTTGAGCCAACCCTTTGTCGAATCTGTCAAATCTACAAAAATCTAAAAAATAAAAGATATAAGATATAAAAGATCAGACGATAATATCAAAATTTTGCACTAAAATATCATTAGAAGATCAAGTTATGCTATATCATGTGCCATCAGTTTGTTCTTATCCATAGCATATCTTGATATTTAAATGATATTTCGGTGCAAATTTTTGATATTGTTGCCTGTTCTTTTATCTTATTATTACTATAATCTTTATCTAGTTCACCTCCGAATCGAACTAAAGTCGGCAGAGTGAGAGCCGTCCTCGCACACCACTCGGCCATTCTCACTTCTTTTCTTTTATCTCTTATATCAATCAAGTCCATATCATTTTTTTTTTTATTCTGTTCATGTCTTCTGCCCGGGTTCGGTTCTGCATTGTCGATTTTCGAGTTAATATGTGTCATATGCTGTTGCGACAATGTTTGAGATGTGTTGCAAAACACTTTGTGCTCAGCTTAGCAGCATTTCATTTTTACAGTCTACTACAGGTGTCATCGGAAGACTGCGGTGGGCCGGGTACGTAGCCAGAATGTCGGACAGTAAAAATAGTTCTCGACAACGATCCGACGAGAACAAGAAGGCGAGGTGCACAGCGGGCAAGGTGGATCGATCAGGTGGAGGACGACTTGCGGACCCTCCGCAGACTGTGTGGTTGGCGAAGTGCAGCCATGGACCGAGCTGAATGGAGAAGTCTTTTATGTGCAGCACAGGCCACTCCGGCCTTAGTCTGATGATAAATAAATAAACAGGTGTCATAAAAGGTACAATGACGTTACAAGTGACTTTGTTATTTATGTAGTGCACTTGTGGGCAGAATCTCCAAATAAAATTGGTAGTGTGATCGTATAGTAGAAGGTTGTAAATCTCAAGGTCCATGGTAAATTATTTAAATAAATAATCTTAAAGCGAATATAAATCAAGTTGATTTAAAATTGGCATACACAGATACTAGATATAACAAATTAACCTCCGTGTTTAACAACATAAAGTTATAGGCTCTTTAAATTTACACGTGCTGTAATTTATTTGTTTATATTTTTATTAGAAAATAAAAAAAAACGCCAACATGGGAGAATCGAACTTCGGTACGCAGAGTGAGAGCCTATCTCGTTAGTCACTCGAGTATTTCCACTTGGTAAAAGCGAGCCGATCCAGATAAAACAGGTTAAGCGTTCTGGTGATTCAACTACTCTCCATCAGACTTAACGATAGCTTAAATTTACACGACACGGAATCTCATCCGAAACGGAACATTTGAAGATTGAGTTTGCTGAAAGCATCACAGATTTCTCGTCGGAATAGGCAACAAGCAAAGAGTTACAGCGATGAAATGCAGCGCAATAAAGGCTGCTTTGTTTTTATACACTCCCCCCACAATCATTGTTTGTATCGAATTCCACGATCGTAAACAATAATGAACTCGAAGTGTTCCATAATATGGTTATTTGCAATCGATTTGAAGTTGAGTAATTTTGTTGTATCAAACCTATTTCAGATGGGATATCACATAGCGGACCGAAAGCTTAGATCCTAACTATGGTTTTCATGTATTAATATCTACAACTAGTCGACCCGGCAGACGTTGTCCTGCATAGTAGGCGAGAATGTGCTTTCCGAACTGCTAATGCAAAGTTCGCATAGAAATCACAATTTTAGTTGTTCACGATTTGCTCAACTTTACTCGTAATTTTCGCATTAGGAATTATCATATAAACCCGTCGGAAACTATAACGAATATTTCTGCTGAAGAAATGAAAAAAATCCATCCAGCCGTTTTCGAGTTATGCGGATACGAACACAGACCATTTCATTTTTATATATAAGATTGGTCGATTTTGTGGCTTGTTAGAAGAAATTGAATAAGCTGGACACCTCATTAGGACACCCACGTGCGCGTTCATCAAGATTTCTGATAGAATCATGTAAAATTAAGATATACTGAATTGAAATTTCAATGATTTTATCATTTACATTGCAGAAACTTAAATGTATGGCCTGGTACACACAGTATAAAAATGTTACAGCATATATGATGTAACAAAAAGGCTCCGTTCGATTCGACTCATTTTTCCATCACTTTTTAAAATTACAGGTCGCTTGTATTCAATATTGCGTACAAGAAAAAGTTGGATGTAAAATTAAAGGCTATTGAACGCAAAAATATGAGTTCAAATATTTCCATGACGTGTAATATTCAGAATTTTTAACAGTGCACATAATGTCACCGAATTTTACATTCAATTATGAATTCCGTCGTGTCTAATTTTCATAATATTTTACTGTGTAGCTACGATATATTTTACACAAACTGCTTTTGGTCAAAACCTACAACGACCTCTAAATGTCTATGTTTTGGTTTTAATCTGTGAGGCTACTCTTTTTAGCGTTTAGGCACACCCATTTTAAGTTTAAGACGAACCCTAATTATCATCCTAGACAGGCCCCGTAGGTCGCATCCCCTCACTCTGGTCGATGTCCGAAGAACAGCAGTGGCCATGGTTACACTACCAATTAAGTACGCAACCCTTTACCGGCGGTCAATTGTCATCGGTGTGCGAAGTGTTAACGAAAATACCGAGTTTCAAATAACTCATCGACTTTTGAACTAACTTCATACGCTTCGTCAAGAATATCTATAGGATAGGACTCAACATTATAAAAGTTAAGCATTAGCCTACGCCAATGTAATGTTGCGAACGTCCTTCACCAACTTACATTCCACGTATCCGATCAGTTTCGGATATCTCCCGCCGCGCGCTCAGTACCTGCTGACAAAAGCATGCCGACTCGGGTGTTTTTATTTACACACCCCATTAGATGTCATCGGCACCTGTTAGTAGCCCACCATTGCAAGCGCAATCTGCAACCGCACGACAGATCGATTTGTTAAGATAAACGCTAGACAACCAGCAAGTGTTTAGGAGTGCAGAGGTAAATACGCCTGGCGTGTCATGCTGTCATC
Organism: Armigeres subalbatus; assembly: GCF_024139115.2. NCBI lineage: Eukaryota > Metazoa > Arthropoda > Insecta > Diptera > Culicidae > Armigeres > Armigeres subalbatus. Next base: position 66,388,344 of record NC_085141.1, read on the forward strand.
GTCACCGCGCACTACTCCCTCCGCGTAGCACCCCCATCAACGTAGAACCACTTCTAATGGGCTAAGAGAGACACATTAAGTTTGTACTGCATCTTAATTATCCGCTTCCTCCCCAGTTGTCTAGCCGAACTGCCGTAGTTCGTATTTGCCGAGTATCATGAGGTGGGAATGTTTCTTCGTGAGCGCTACGACGCTTTGCTGTTAGTTGACAAGAAAACAATCCACCTCAAGGTCCGTAGGTTCTAGTTTAATGCTTTGCGGTTGCCATCACCGAACCGTGTGTCTACAGCAATAACCCAACCAAAGTGTATCCCTGTCGTACATAATGAGCCCCTTTGCTAGTGAGAGCTTCAACCACGTCGTACACAAATCTTGTTGTTGTTTATAGTGCAAACATATTTACATGGAGCAGCATGGCAGTTTTATTAACGAGCTGCAAGTACGATGTTGTGTTTTATGTTCACTTTTTCCAATTTGCCTATCACTCCCTACGATGCGTTGATGGTAGAAAGGTAAATAGTAAGGTGTGAACATTGCTTACGTATAGGAACGGGCAGACCATAAAATTGACGGCATTCGCGGGACCTGTAGCATAAATAATTCTCAACCGATGGCCGTGCTCTTTCCGTGCCATGTCGCAATAAAGCTGACCACGTTGTCACCTCCAGTGTAACGTAATCATCATCATAGTTATAATCATTAGCGCATGCTGCTGCATGCTGATACTAAGTGAAACTTTATGGAAACCGGTTGAGAACCCCTGTAACGGTATTACCATAGGAGCAGTGGTCCTCAACACGGTTTCACTTCAGGGTCGTTTTCCAACTCGATTCTCCCGGATATTTCTTCTAATAATTGGTGGCAAGGCGGAAGATACAAAACAAAATGGCGGAGAACAAGATTTCTTTATAATAAAATTTAGGAACGAATAAACAGCTAGGGTTTAGCAGGCCATACAGTTTTATTAAAGCTAATTTCAACGCATTAGATTTCACTTTAGGTTTTTCTTTTATTAAATTTTCTTCATAGTGAGCTCACCGTTGCGGCCGATGCAGGAACCGTTGGCATGCTTGCAGGTTGATGTCGTCGATATCTGGATCTCGGGGAATTTGGGACACTAGGGCATTTCTCCTTCGTTCTCTTCTTCTCACTGGGAATAGCTATAGCTTCACTGACGATTCTCAATATTGGCTGGAGAATCCTACTTTCTGTCGGTTTAGCCTATAATAGCGGAGGCTTTTGTTCCTGGCCCAGGGAGTGGTAACAAACGCGCGACCTGCAAGAGTGATCAATCAAGCGAGCTTGCACCACACGTGGCCGGACAGCCACAGATTTTACGGTGTGCCATTGTTCTTCATAATCAGTTGTCCGGCCGATCACTCTGGAGCTATTTTCCACTTTCACTGCAGTTTATTGTTCATCACCAGCTCGCTTGATTATCGGTGTACGTTCATGACCACAGAGACCTTAGCGCGGTCAGAGCTAACTATGAATTTCTATGGTGCACTTTCTGACCGTTGGTGATGAAGTCTCTATGATCCGTACTCGAGATTGAAATCACTAGGAAAAGGCACTTGAATCACTGTGGACTTTTGCAAACATTAATACCGAGTTTCTTTTTAAACTAAATATCTTTCGATATTATAGGAACTACCGCGGTCAGTATGTTAACGGACTAACACGCGGGACCGACACTGACATCACTCCTCTGGGCGATAAAAATGAACAAGACCTGTACCCTATTGGGGAATCCCTTTTTATCTCCTTTTTGATTAGTCATCCCCATGGCCATCCAAATCCCAGACGACGATGATAGCGGCTACGAGTATTGGAGACGATGATAAACGCACCAACACAATCAGGAACCTTACACTATAAAATATTTTGGTTGATATCCTATACTAATTTACATGTTTACTCCGACACTGGCTGCATGCTAAGCCTTGACAATTTTAAATACCCTAACACTTGTTTCCGCACAATAATTAATAAAAATAGACAAAATATGGATGAAATAATTAAATGCACAAAATAAGTAAATAAAGAAAACTATGTGAACAGAAAAATTGATATATAAATAAATAAAAATAAATAAATAAATTAATAAATAAATAAATAAATAAATAAATAAATAAATAAATAAATAAATAAATAAATAAATAAATAAATAAATAAATAAACTAAAGTCGGAGTAAAAGAAACGAACAAAATAAATAATAAATCTGAAGACATCAACCAAAAGCTACTGAACACAAAATAAATATCACTCAAACACTACAAAAAGTGGAGACAGACATTTATTGAATATTCAGACATTTACAACAACACAAGACATTCATAACAATGTTTTATTTGGGCTAAACCACTAACTGGCCTTGCCACCAAGTATTCTATTGTGACCCGAAAATGAACGGTCACAATCTTCCCGGAGTCGGGGTAAAAAAAAACAAAGTGTTTTTTTTTTCTTCCTGGGCTATCCTCACGAGATGCGACTACTGCTCTACCAGAATCAGTTACAATTCATCGAATGATTTTTCGTACGGGGCAGAGGAGCTCTGTTCGATGAATTATTTGATTCTAGTACAGTGAGCCTGTCCATCGGATGCGACTACTGCTCTACCAGATTCAGATTCAATTAGTTGAATGATTTGTCGTGGAATCCAGAGGAACTCTTTTCAACAAAATTGCATGAATCTAGTAGAATGAGTCTGTCCACCGTTTTCGCGGGTAGCACCAGGGAATTGTCAAAGTCAGAGGAATAGTGGATTTGAGTTGCTTCGATTGAATGGAGTGATTGTTCTATTGTGCGTCAGATTAAATGCGTTTATAGGCTACCGTCCCAGTTGTTGAGTTCAACTACAAACTAAAAATTCTCACCTCAACTTTTTGCTGATTTTAAATTACTGTAGAGACCAAACTTTCAGCAACGTCTCTTTCAAAATTTTCCGTCACAAGCTTCGCCTTGGACAATAAACACTTATTACACTACCTCATTCATTCAAATTCATTCAATCATCCCATTCATACTCCACCAACTCATTCACACTCTCTCATTCATTCACTCAAGTTTTCATTCAAGCTTGCCTTATTATCTAGCATTATAAACTATCTTACGATGGTAGGGCGCCCTATAGTTAGTTTGTCATATCGTCACTCTCCTAGGATAGAGTGACTATGACTATTTTTCAAATGGAATTATACCCACTCAGATCGTAATTTCTGAGTACTCGCTTGCTTTCGCAAGTGATAAAGGGTAGAAATTACGGGGAATAGTATAATTCCTATTAAGGTGTATCCACTGAAAAGTCCGACATGGATACTGGGTTATACGCTTTTACCGTATATCCCGATTGTTCTTGTATTGGTGTTTCGGCAATTGTTGATGAACTCAACAACAATGACGATGGCTAAACAGACGAGACAACTGACGAGACACTAATGCTTATGGATATTTTTCTAGTTTTTGTGGTTTATATTACTCTATTAATTAATTTCTTTTTGTATTTTAGGTACTTCTGACACGGCTATTTTGGAGATTATAGTGGAAATCAAATAATGTAGGCTACTATACTCGTTTTACTCGCTCGTAGTATTCGAAAAAAAAACAGACAGTGAAAATTTAGTCAACCGATTTGTTTACTATGCAACTATGCAATTATCCTGGTTTGAGATGGGCCGCAGGCCAGATACCTAGATTTTTACCGTTCATGTCCTCCAACTCATAAGAGGACGAGCCAATTTTGTTTTTAACGCGACAGGGAAGAAATTGTGGGCCGTATTTTGAGTTGTAGTGCTCTGCAGCATTGGAGATCTTCATATTTCTACGATACACGAATTGACCTTCTGCGAACGACTTAGCGAATGAACGATGACGTAGATTATAATGTTGACGAGATGCTTGATGTGCTTTTACCAAGTTTTGGCTGACTAACTCGTAGATTCTGGCAAACATTTTTTTTCTACGCTCGTTTTGCTCGTCGGACGTGAGATTGTTTTCGTGACGTGTCATTTTGTGATCGATTCCAGACTCCGAAAGCTCGTGTCCGTGCGTGACGAAGAAAGGTGTGAAACCAGTCGAAGCGTGCACACTTGTATTGAGCAGCATCTCTATTTCAGCAGTTCGAGTATCCCAGAGCCGTTGGTCCTCTTTCACGTAGGTGCGGATGGCACCGTTAATCGTACGATTGACTCTTTCCACAGGATTCGCCTGGGAATGGTACCTGGAATTAAGCCAATGCGTGATTTGGAACTGGTCCAGGAGCTCTTTGAACTCCTTAGAGGTAAAACAGCTACCGTTATCGGTGATTATTATCTCCGGCGCCGAGTTTCGGAGGATCCACTGCTCTTTGAGGATAGTGCAGAGACTCGAACTGCTGATGCTTCGGACTGGTTGGATCAGCACCCACTTTGAAAAAATAGTCGGCCACTACAAGGATGTGCTGATTTCCTTTGCGACTTCGCGGGAGTGGACCGACATAATCAGCGGAAATGATCTGCCACGGACGACTAGCCATTCTCATATTGCCCATCTCGGGTGCAAGCGGTCGTGAAGAGGGTTTTACCTCCTTGCAAATCCCGCACTGCTGGACGTAGGAACGAATTTCTCCAGCCATCTTTGGCCAATAGTACCTTTGACGGATTCTGGAAAGGGTGCGCTCATATCCTGGATGAAAACAAGAGTCGTGGCAGTCGTTTAGTATTCCGGGAATTTCCGACTTTTGGGGAACTATTTTCCACTCGAAACGGGAATCGCACGGGTAATCGCACACGGAGACGAACTTAAATAAACGATCGTTTTCAACCTTGAAGTCCACGTAATCTTCTGGCTGACTCAACACTTTGTCCACCATGGTGGAGTACCAGAGCGAATCGATGGAATCTACTGCGGCAATTAGACTTCTGGATAACGCGTCAGCAACGACATTGTCTTTGCCTTTGCGATGTATTACAGTCATATCGAACTGTTGCAGATTCAACGACCATCGACTGCATCTGGACCCTACTTTCCATTTGGTTTTCAAAATGTGAGTCAGCGCAGAAGAATCCGTGACTAAGGTGAAATGGTACCCCTCGATATAGCCGCGGAACGCATCAATTGCCAGGATCGCGGCAAGTGCTTCCTTTTCGGCGGCATGGTAATTCTTTTGCGGCGTTGTGAGTTTGTGCGAGAAGTATGCGATGACTCGCTCACCGCCCTCCTGTTGCTGCACAAGAATTCCGGCGACAGCGACGTCACTATGGCGTCGGTTTGTACAACAAACTCCTTCGTAAAATCCGGACTTCTCAGAATCGGTGAGGAAATAAGAAGTTCCTTGATTTTGCAAAAGGCTTCTTCGGAGGCATCGTTCCAATGAATCACCTTTGATTTGGTCTTCAGCAAATCACTCAATGGAGGAGTTACTCCGCTGAAGTCCGCGATGAATCTCCGGTAGTAGTTCACCATTCCTAGGAATCTCCGGAGCTTAGTGATTGTTGTTGGCCGCTCGTATTCTACGATGGGGCGTATTTTGTCTGGATTAGTTCGCTGACCGTTAGTGCTCTACAGTTATCCAGATAGGAATGGGACCTCACAGACTACGAAGCGAGACTTCTCCAGATTGATGCTTAGGTTGGCTTGGCTTAGACGACGTGCAATTTCAGTGAGGAGCTGTACGTGTTGCTCAAACGTATTGCTCCAGTATACCATGGCCAAGAACGGTATCCATTAGTCGAGCCAGAGTGGCGGGACTATTTATGAGACCAAATGGCATTCTGGTATACTGGAACAACCCTTTGCCCTGCACACTGAACGCCGTGTATTTTCTCGATTGTAGATCGAGTTGGACTTGTAGAAAGGCCTCGGAAGGATCGATCGTCGAAAGGAATTTCGCTTTTGGGAGTTGGTCAAGAAAACGTCCAGGGTGGGGCAAAGGGCATGCATCACGCACAGTTCGCTCATTGATTCTGCGCGCGTCTAAGCAAAGCCTTGCCTTGTTTGGTTTGATTACTGGAACGCAATTTAGGGATCAATCGGAATTACTCCTCTCGAGGATCCCAATGTCTAGCAGCCTTTGCAGTTCGACCGCCACCAGCTCTTGGGTTTTTGGCGACATGCAATACGGAAACTGCCGAACGGGTGGTTGATTTTTCCATTCCTCTTTCAGAACTATTGTGTGTTGAGCTAGTGGAGTGAGAGTTAGACTGCCTTCTCGAGCAGGGAGAAATTCCATCTTTACTTCTTCGATTAACCTCTTCTCCTCATTAGACAGAATGGGGTCATCTGAACAATGTTCAAGGGTGGAAACAATCGCATCTTGTTCGTTCGACAGCATGGTGGGTTGGATATGGAACTTCCTCCAGAAGTCCATTCCACATATGCAGTCGACGGAAAGATTTGCGACCACGAGGGTAGGGACAATCCGGGTCTTTCCATGGACAAAAAATGGGAGGTTCACTTGACCGAGGATTTGCAGTTGGTCTCCGCTTGCGGATAGAAGCGAAATGCTGCGAGGGGGTTTATGAAGACGCTTGACATTCAATTTCGTGTAGACTTTCTCACTTATTATCGTGAAATTGCTACCGCTATCAAGCAGTGCGTGGATGTGGAGACCATAGATTCTGACTGACACATGCGGACGACTATCGCCTTCGTATGGGTATGTGATTTGGCAAACATCGGTGGAATCTGCGTACAGATTGGGTGGAGCGGGCTCCCAGAAAAACGGTGGAGTACGCTCATGGTTAGAATGGGGAGGATTTACGCTTGTGGACCTTGCGGACGGCGATTTTGGTTCGCGGCCGGCCCGTTTTTTAAACAATACGGGCAGAAGTCCGTAGGGAAACCTCGAAGACCACACGTACCACAGAAAGTTCCACGGGGTTGTCTACACATAACCGTGTGATGGCCGAATCTACCGCAATTGTAGCATGTGTTGTCCGGTGGAGGAGAATGGTTATTCACTACCTCTTCCAGGGTAAGTGATGGGCGTTGCTGCGCCCTGGACGATCCTGCTACGGGGGAGCTAGAAGCGATATTCCGCATTTGAGCATTTGAAGACTCAGCGTGCTGATTGTTTGGACGTTGGGGCTTGGTGGTAGAGATATATGGAGGATTGGATGGACCGCGATTGTTCCTGTTTGGGTTAAACGGTACCGAAGACCCGACGCTCGCTGTCTGACTGGATCCATGAGATTCAGGCTGGCCGGAAACGCTCTTTTGTTTCTTTTTCCCGCCTGTTTCTTTGTTGCTTACCGCTTGGACGGTTTTCTCCGTGCCGAAGACTTTGTTGTAAGCGGAAAAGTTCAAAGCGTCGAGTTTCTGACCAGCCGCTACTAGGGTCTCCAAGTCAGCGATAGGGAGGAAGGTCATCTGTCGCTTGTAATCCATCCTCATATTTTGTTGAAGAATCTGCATCTTCTCCACGTCCGAAATTTGACCACTCATCGTGCGAAATAGCTTCTCCATCTCGAAAAAGAATTCGTGGAACGACTCGTATTTCTGTTGACGCCTCTGATAGACTTTCATCTTAATCAGAGCGTCAAGATCAGGATGCATGTACGTTCTACGTAGTTCGAAAACGAGATGTTCCCAGTTCATGAGCCGACCAGTGGAACGCTGGGACATGTACCATTTCAACGCTGATCCAGTGAACAAGTGTACCGCAGACTCGAACAACTCTCTTTCAGAAATACACTCCGCTTGCGATAATGCCTGAACATGCTCCAGGAACTCATTCAGTTTCAGACCTTGGTCATCCCCACTGTACTTCGCTATGTTCCACTTGGAAACTGGCAGAGTGTGGCGAGTTTGGTATGGCCCTGAATATTGATGCACAGGATAGGGATTAGGAAGACGAGGTTGGCTAGGAACAGCTTGTGTTGTTTGTGCAAACTGGGGGTGAAGGGAACTAATTGCTGGTCTGTTGGGATCTGGATTATTGGAAATCGGGAATGTTGTGTTCATAGGAGCATGGTTAAAAGTATTGGCAGAGCTAGTTTCTAGCGATGCTGTCCTATGATTTTGACCACAATGATTAACTGATGGAAAAGGAATTTGAGGGTGTGAATGAGGCCAGGAGAATGAACTAAGATGGTGGATGGGATTTGGGTTATTTACTCTGGAATGTTCTAAAGGCATATCACTCTCAAGCGAAGTTTGAGTTCCCACATCCCTTCCGTTCCTGCGCTGTAGCTCAAATTCAAGATCTGCGATTCTGGCCTGCAGGGAGTGAATCCAGTCTAGATCGTCTTGACTTAAAACAGTCATACGACGAGTCGATGTGTTTTGTGTTTCGTCTGGATCTTTTTCACCCACCTGCGATGTATTAACACATTCCTCATTCCCTTCTAAATTCTCAGTTACTATCGTTGACTTATTGTGAAGTGATTTAGTGCACTCTGGCTGAAGAATACTCACCAATTCTACCAGCACATTTTGTAGATTGCTGTGGAGATTTGGTGAGTCCTTAGCTGAACTCAAAATCACTACTATACGAGCTCCCACGTGGAGTAAACGAGCAAGATACAACTCCCTATCATTTTCACTGCTAATCATTCCCCATTTTGTTTTTAGTTCGGTGAATTTCTTCATGCATGTCTTGATTTCCTGTTTCACCTCACCTTTTACAACACCTACTGTACTAGTACCTGACGTTTCCTTCTCTTTCTTGAGACTGTCTCGTAGCCATTTTCTTTTCTGAGTCAAACTCAGATTGTCGTCTATTGCAATTGATCGAGATTCAAGCTCCCAATCGAGTTCATCAACATCAAGAAAGTCTACACGCATGCTATGATACCATCCAATTAGTAGTTCGCTAGCTTGGTCAAAAGTAGGACAAGCAAAAGCCATTTTTGCTTCTTTTTTTTATTAAATATGCAATAAATAATAAGTGTAAATAAATAAATCTGTAATAAATAAATAAATAAGTTGTAAATAAACGTATCTAATAAATAAATAAATCTATAAACAACAAAAATAAATATGCAGAAAAATGTTTAAACTATAATAAATAATTAAATAAAAAGCATCTGAATAAATATATCACAGGAAACACACAAAAAAAACACAAATAAAGTAGACTAACACTTTTGTTTCCTTTTGATAAATACGAAAATAATATGATTTAACACACTATTTACATTGAAAATAGAAAAAATAAGAATTTATTGCTAATTGACAACTTGTAACACTTGAAATTGACGAAGTTCCAGATAAAGTACTCAACAATAAAGTAACTCAACTCAACACTTGAAACATGCAGCATTTACGTATTTGGTTATCATCACTCGCAACAATCCTCAATTTTTCAATCTTTGAGAACAAATTTTTGTCCACTTATTTCACCTGACGACCACGCGATTATTGAAATTAATTTAATTAATTGAAATTCTCCGGGAGACCGATTAAAAAAAGGGTTTTATTTCAGGCCTTGAAAGAAAACACTTTTTTTTAACTTATAAATTTTTAACGTTGAGCGCCAATTAAAAATTCAAGCCACTTTATTGTTGAGTACTTTATCTGGAACTTCGTCAATTTCATTTGGCGCCCAACGTGGGGCCCGACACTGACATCACTCCTCAACTTCGTCAATTTCAATTGGCGCCCAACGTGGGGCCCGACACTGACATCACTCCTCTGGGCGATAAAAATGAACAAGACCTGTACCCTATTGGGGAATCCCTTTTTATCTCCTTTTTGATTAGTCATCCCCATGGCCATCCAAATCCCAGACGACGATGATAGCGGCTACGAGTATTGGAGACGATGATAAACGCACCAACACAATCAGGAACCTTACACTATAAAATATTTTGGTTGATATCCTATACTAATTTACATGTTTACTCCGACACTGGCTGCATGCTAAGCCTTGACAATTTTAAATACCCTAACACTTGTTTCCGCACAATAATTAATAAAAATAAACAAAATATGGATGAATAAATAAGTAAAGAAATAATTAAATGCACAAAATAAGTAAATAAAGAAAACTATGTGAACAAAAAAATGAATATATAAATGAATGAATGAATAAAAATAAATAAATAAATTAATGAATAAATAAATAAATAAATAAATAAATAAATAAATAAATAAATAAATAAATAAATAAATAAATAAATAAATAAACTAAAGTCGGAGTAAAAGAAACGAACAAAATAAATAATAAATCTGAAGACATCAACCAAAAGCTACTGAACACAAAATAAATATCACTCAAACACTACAAAAAGTGGAGACAGACATTTATTGAATATTCAGACATTTACAACAACACAAGACATTCATAACAATGTTTTATTTGGGCTAAACCACTAACTGGCCTTGCCACCAAGTATTCTATTGTGACCCGAAAATGAACGGTCACAATGCTAGGAGACTTGTTTCTTCCACGCTTCCACAGAAACTCCCAAGAAGTTCGGTTAGTGCGGTGGGGCGACGGAGGGCACTGCAAATGTGCGACTAGTTAAATTTATCTTCACACATATCAGATTACCACTTGAATAGAGGCAGGTTTGAAGTCCTGTCATGTTGCTGTGTGCCGTAAAGCGAATGTTTGCATATGATAAATTGTTTGTTCGAGCAACGTTGAAATTGATCAGACGTCCGACTAGGCGACATGCCAGGATGCAAAACGACGAATCATAATTAACTTACGAGCGATGGTGAACCAGTTAGGTTTGGTTCAAGAAGCGAACAATGCTCCTCCATAATTTGTACCTACATAACTACGGCTATTAAAATAAATGGATTGTTAAAAAGTAATTAAATTAAACGTTATCTCACACGTGAATGGATGATGGAAGAACAGGTCCTTGTTGCATAGAGGCAATAGTTCGATGGTATAACATCTTCGGTATCCATTTTCTAAACGTAATGTGCCATAATATTAATGTCGCCGCTGAAGCAAATTGGCTGAGAGCACGCTTTGAAATTATCATTTTTTTTATTATAATTTATTTGTGGAGAGTTGACTTAAATGTTGGCAAACCCAAACTTTACTGTCACGCTAGTACCGGTTGATCAATTCTATTCAATCATTGGATAGCAATAGTATGCGTATGCAATATTAAAATATTGATTTTGATTGGCAAAAAGTAAAATTGGAAAAAATAACTCATTTTTGTTGTAGTTCTAAACCTCATATAAACTTATAAACTGTGCAATTTCCACAAAACCAGAATTGTTGCATAATACAGTTGGACAGATGGAGCTAAGCGAAGCGGTGGAAGTGACAAAAACTTTTTTCGAGTGTCAAAGTTTCTCATTTTTTTTTTTTTTTTCAAACTAATTGCAAGGGAATTCAAACAATCTCAATTTTTTTCGCGTTATTACTTTTCTCCTCATCATCTCATCATAGCCTTTATAAAATAAAACATACAATAAATAAATTGTGTATTGAATAATTGTCTGGGTAGCGTGTTTGAATCTAACTCCAAACATTTGATTCAATAAGCAGATTTGTCTAAAAATTGCATTTAATGTTTTATGCGTTTTTAGCAAGATATGAGATTGTAAAATTGGAGCCCTCCTTAGCCGTGCAGTAAGATGCGCGGCTACAAAGCAACACCATGCTGAGGGTGGCAGGGTTCGATTCCCGGTGCCGGTCTAGGCAATTTTCGGATTGGAAATTGTCTCGACTTCCCTGGGCATAAAAGTATCATCGTGTTAGCCTCATCATATACGAATGCAAAATGGTAACCTGGCTTAGAAACCTCGCAGTTAATAACTGTGCAAGTGCTTAATGAACACTAAGCAGCGAGGCGGTTCTGTCCCAGTGTGGGGATGTAATGCCAATAATAAGAAGAAGAAGAGATTGTAAAAATTAACGGATGTTTCAAATGAGTCTTCAGTTAGATTTTTTTGGCTTTATTATTGTGATTTTTTAAAAAAATTATAAATTCATCACCTATAGGGTCGTACTCTAATTACGTAAGCACTTATGGGAGGAGGGGGGTCTGCCATTTTCTAACACTCCATATAAATAAAAAAATATTTGTATGGGAAAAATCTTACATGGGGGAGGGAGGATAGAAAACCCAGAAAAATTGCTTACATATTCAGTGTACGGCCCCTATCTTCAGTTAGAGATCATGAGAGCTGGAGCTCGAGAGGAACGGAAACTCGTTGAAATTATTGATTGATTGATTCTGTTATGGACTGCACTTTGAAGAAAATTCGTCTTGGTTCAACTTTTTCTGGTATGAAATGGTGTTCCTGAAGAGAATCGATTGATTTTCAATAATGCGTGTTTCAACAACTTTCAGCAACAAATCCAATATCAATATCATACGAGAAAATTTCACTTGATTGCTACTGACCCCAACATCACGATTAGCACGAAAATATCAAATCTTTCAGTTAAGAAATGGAGGGAACGTTAGAGTTTTTGTCATTGTTGCTACTAGAGACCGAGAATACCTCTGCATCTCCACAATTACCACGGGAAGGAAGTTTTGTTAGTTGGGAGGGATTGACCATGGAAGGTAATGTGACCTATGCAACTTCTATACAACTGTATTAGCATTTCCTTATCTTATTCAATTGTTCATCCTTCGCGAGGATAATAATAAAGGAGATATTCACGGCTGTTAAACCACATTGATAGCTATTGTCAATCAGCAACCCTTATTTCTCTCTTATGGATTCCTTTATTCCAATTGAAATGCATTGTCCAAAAAGAATGAGCAAGATTTATTATCGTTCACATAAAAGTAGAAGTGTGTTGAAGCAAAACAATAACTACAGCAACAGAAAGTTTTTTATTCGCTGAATGTGTAGTAAGGACTAATAAAAACGGTTACATTTGTTGTCTAAAAACTAAAGACTAAAAATAGAAAGACTGAAAGTCTGAATGATTGAAAAACTGAATGACTGAAATACTGAGGCTGAAGGATTACTTACTTACTTACGGATCCTGTACACCTCCGGTGGTGCAAAGGGCCGACTTGAAAGATCTCCATCCTGAGCGTTGCCCGGCTATCGCTTTAACCTGTTGCCAGGTTAGATTTCGGTCGACTTCTTTTATTTCTTTATTGAGGCTTCGCCGCCATGAGTCTCTGGGTCTGCCTCTGCTGCGATGTCCCGCTGGGTTCCAGTCTAATGCTTGTTTACAGATTTCGTTTCCGCCCCTACATAAGGTGTGGCTGACCCAGCCCCAGCCCCATTTCCGATCCCGAATTTCTGTTGCTATCGGCCTCTGGTGACAACGACGATGGAGCTCATTGTTTGAGATCCAGTTGTGAGGCCACCAGGCCCGAATTATATACCGCAGGCATCTGTTAATGAACACCTGCAGCCGTTGAGTGTTCTCCACTGATACACACCATGTTTCGCTAGCGTATAAAAGCACAGATTTCACGTTAGAGTTGAAAATTCGTATTTTGGTGCGTTCACTTATCTGCCTGTTTTTCCAGATATTTCTTAAACTCGCAAAGGCAGCCCTTGCTTTCTTGATCCGTGCGCCTATGTCGATCTTGGTACCGCCGTCCGACGCCATTTGGCTACCAAGATATTGGAAGCTTTCAACATTCTCCACTGGTTGCCCGGCTACTGTGAAACTGGAAGGAGTCGCCGTGTTTACATCCAACGATTTGGTTTTGTTGACGTTGATGACTAAACCTGCCGAAGAGGAGCGCTCGGCAAGGTCGTTGAGCTTACTCTGCATATCAGAGCGCCGTTGCGCGAGGAGTGCAACGTCATCAGCCAATTCGAAGTCGTTTAGATGCTCCATGGTTATAGGCTGCCATAACAGCCCGCGGTTTGGTTCACGGTCAATCGCACCTACCAGAATCTCATCGATTACGATGAGGAACAGTAACGGTGATAGGATACATCCTTGCCTCACACCAGCTACGACCCGGATAGGGTCGGACAGGACCCCATTGTGCAGCACTCTACACGAAAAGGCCTCGTACTGTGCTTCGATGAGGCCGATGATTTTCTCAGGAACTCCCTTGCGTCTCAGGGCGCCCCACATATTCTCGTGATTGAGACGGTCGAAAGCTTTTTCGTAGTCAATGAATACCAAGTAAAGGGACTCTTGGAATCCCAAGCAACACCTCTTGTTTCTCAGTGAGTAACAACAACTGAGGTGTGACTTACTAGAGGTCTGACTTATGCACAACGCGTCGTATTTGGAACTCTTTTGTGACACAAAAAGCGCAAGAGGTGGAGCCTATTTGCAACATCTTGCGGCTACAATGAAAATAAAAACACAAAAACCAACCGGGAATCGAACCATGGACCTTGAGATTTGCATCCTTCTGCTATAACCATCACATCATCAATTCTATTTGGAGATTCTGCTACAAGTGCACTACATAAACAATAAAGTCATTTGTAACTTTATTATACCTTAAACAGGATGTTCATGTTCAGGGGACTGTCAAAATAAAAAAAAAACTGCTCAGCTGAGCTCAAAGTGTTTTGCAACATATCAGAAATATTGTGGTAACAGCAATGACCCGAAATGTTATTAATTCTGCAACTTATCTGTTTTGTTTCTAATATAGAACACGTTGAATTCCGAATCACCCAAGAAGTCAGATGGGTAGAATATTGCGACGCCACTTAAACGGAAATGAAACATTGTGATTTTCTGAAACTGGGAAGTGGCTTTAATGTAACTCGATGTATTGCCAGTGTCTTCAATGCAATTTATTAGGAACAAACACCTATTTGAAAGATGTTGCGCGTGCTGCTTGGGATTCGTTGACCTGCTCCAGAATGATGCGGAGCGTGACAATATGGTCCACACAGGATCTTCCGGCACGGAATCCGGCTTGCTGCCGCCGGAGAGTCGCATCGATCTTTTCCTGAATCCGGGCTAGGATAATTTTGCACAGAACTTTGAGAACGGTACACAGCAACATAATGCCTCGCCAGTTATCGCATACAGTCAGGTCACCCTTTTTGGGCACCTTTACTAAGATACCTTGCATCCAGTCGACCGGGAAAGTTGCGGTGTCCCAGATATTATGAAATAAACGATGCAGTAGTTGAGCGGATGTCATGGGGTCAGCTTTGAGCATCTCGGCTGATATGCGGTCGACTCTGGGGCTTTATTCGATTTCATGCTTTGGATGGCTGTTTGAATCTCTAGCAGTGATGGAGCTTCGGTATTGACGCGTGTTATACGTCGGATCCTAGGCAGATCATGCCGAGGTGGTGATGGCCTGGCTGGCACTTGAAAAAGTTGTTCGAAGTGCTCAAACCAGCGTTTCAGCTGGTCAGTTGGGTCGGTCAATAACTGATCATTCGCGTCTTTCACAGGCATCGTTGCATTCATCTTCGCCCCGCTTAAGCGTCGTGAGATATCGTAGAGGAGGCGAATGTCCCCGGTTGCGGCGGCTCTCTCTCCTTCGTCGGCCAGAGAGTCTGCCCACGCTCGCTTGTCCCGTCGACATGAGCGTTTTACTTCCTTCTCAAGAGCCGCGTATCGTTGGCGGGCTAGAACTTTGGCTCCTCTGGTTTTTGATCGCTCTATCGCGGCTTTGGCTTCTCTTCGCTCCTCTATCTTGCCTGAAGTATTGGAAGACTGAAAGAAGACTGAGAGACTGAAGATTCAAAGAGTGAGAGACTGAAAGACTGAAAAATTGAAGCACTGAAGACTGAAAGAATAAAAAAAACTTTATTGTACGAGAAGACAAAAAAGAATAAAAACGAAGAATTAGCTATAAAATTAAAATTGCTGAAGAATTTGATTACTGAAAAATTGACAGTATGAAAGATTATGACTAATAGATTGGAAAGCTAAAAGAAACTTGCAGATTGAAAGACTGAAGGATTAAATAAAATAGGACTGAAAAACTGAACGACTGAAAATCTGAAAGATTGGAAGACTGAAAGACTGAAATTCTGAATGATTGAAAGACTGAAAGACTGAGAGTCTGAAGGATTTAAGGACTGCAGGACTGAAAACTGAAATACCGAAAGACTAAAAGACTGAGAGACTGAAAGACTGAAAGTATAAATAGCTGAGCGACTGAAAGATCAAAAGAAAAATTGAGAAACGGGAAAATAGAATAACTGAAAGACTAAAAAAAGAAGTGAATATGTGGAAGTCTTCAAGACTGAAAAAACGAAAGAATAAATTACTGAAACGATAAAGCACTAAGAAACCAAAAGAAGGACTGAAGAACTTGTTCGCCAAAATTTTACCTAAAATACTGTAATATCAAGAGTCGTTATACGCTTTCATACCTTTCCATAAATTTAACTCATAACACAAATCCCCATCGAAGGAATTCTTTCTTCTTGGTCCTTGCTGAAATTGCGTTAGGAGTTTGTTCAAACAACTTATTTGAAGAAATCCTAACGTGCAAATTTATGACAAAGCTTCAGCTTCTGGTTTTTAAGAATTTAATGGTAAATCGCACATTAGCAAGTATATTACTCAAATGTTCAGGGAAAAATAAGGAATAAAATTTTAATAAATAAGCAATGATTTGTAATAAATTCAAGAATTTTGTAGAACAACGACTTTTAGGGAAAACAGTGATGTTTTTATGCATTATGATAAGTGTCTTACACACTGCTTCAAAGCTGGAATTTATTTTCAATTAGTAACTATAAAGCATAATATATTTGTGACTTACAATCCAGTTTCCAATTCAATTTACAAGCCGCCGAATTCGTCACAACCGCACTCTACATTTCCTCAGCACATTCAATTTACAGTGTTGCTAGTTTCACAAATCCTATGAACTCATTTTAACAGATCATATGTTAGATTTCGGTTGAATGTTGCACCATTTTATGTGCACATACATGACCTCAATTCTTCGAATTGAGCAACTGAAATATGGCAGTCCGCCCTCAGTTTTCCTTTAAAAATCAATTTTGAAGTGAACTTACGGTCTTATTGTTACAACGTTTACGATAAATGTTCAGATTTGTTTTAACCGTGAATGCTATGTCAGAGCTGTCACATGAAGAGTCCTTTCAAATGATTATCGAGATGGCATCGGGCGGATCCCCCAAAAACGAATTGTGTGCGCTCACTGCGTTCCAAATAAGGATCGGGAATTCACCATCATTAAACAATGTCTCATTGGCTTTGATGGCAGCGTGAAAACAAAATGTGGCCTGTATGATGCTTTTGTAATTTAAAATCGACTCGAAAAATTGGAATTGTACATACTTTACAGTTTTTACCACATCATAACATTATGCAAGAATATACTTTGATGCTCACACTAATACTATGTTGAAATTTGTATAATACATACACTAACACGGTTAACGCTTGAACTGTAATTTTAGGTTTCGCGAAAAGTTGATATTTGCATTCATAAAATAAATTCTCATTTGCACCAATTATTCTTTTTTCAAGTGAATTTATATCACAGGTGACCATTATAATACAATTAAACAAATCCCATTCAATTGGTAGTGGTTTGTACCAAGAAAGCAAATAATTCAAAGAATTTACACTTACCCCAGGTATCAAATACTGCGGGGGAAGTGGATAATGTTCTAATTACGCAATTTTTTTCTTCCCTCCAGGATTTATTTCGATAGCTGTGAATCTTAATATGTTCCTTCTTTGTTATCATTGTGATTCCAGTGGTGATTGGACTCATATAAATGAGAAAATGCCTGATTAATCCACCTATCGGTATTGATGCCTTTCACATGTTTTACATATGAAAAAAATGTATAAGAAAGTTAAAATAGCACTGATAGGTAAATATATTGAATAATTAACATTAATTTTTTTATTCATAACAAGTGTCGCCGTTGAATGCAATTTTGTTTGCGAACAAATTGGTTAAGGACAAGTGCTTAAGAATAGCTGATAATTTCGTACGTGCTTTGCGCATGCACATACAGACAAATATGCACATACAGACATCATCTCAATTCGTTAAACTAAGTTGATTAGTTTATAACCCTGTAAGTCCCACTTTTCCTTTAAAAAGTTCATCTTTGGGGCGAACATATAGACTTTACGTACACTTAGTGCTCGAGAAGGCAAAACCAGCCCTCCCCTAGCTATTACGAGAATTCCTTGATGATTTATTCCGTTAAGGTAATGAAATAATTCCACAAAAGATACTCAGAGAAATTGTCGTATTGATTTTAGTTATATGTAACTACTCATCACTATAGAAGGTCAAGGTAACATGGGTTTTCCACTTACCCCATCCCACTAGGGTAAGTGGAAAAACAACTCCTAATTTTAAAATCAATTTCCATAAATTTCAAGCGAACAAAATGGTATGAATTACCGCACAGTTGGTGCAAAATTGACTGTTTTTGATAGCCCATTTTGATTGAACGCATTTAAATCATTTAAACTGGTTTTACACTAATTCAAACATGTACTATCGATTTTTCCTTTTCCACTTCCCCCAGTGTACCTTACAATAATTGGTGGTGCGAATTCCTTCCCCTCGGATATGTTACCTTGCCGCGGTGGGTCGGCTTACGCCATTAACACTGATATGGCAACCAAAGACATATCCTGTCGTGGTGGTATCACATGTTGACTATTTTTGTTTGGTGCCGCGTTACATATCTGGCATTGACGCACTAATTTACGGCATATGCATGTAATTCAACGGAGAACGTCTCTTGGAGCCTTGAATGGTAGTGCAGTCAGGCAGAAGCCTTTTTCATCAGTGATAATGATGTGAGTTCTCTTCTTTTCGGCAATACTTTTCTGATGCGTTCCCTGTGACGATGAGTCGTAGCCACGCTTACATTTAGCTAGCTAGGCATTTATTAAAAAAAAAAAAAACAAAGTATTCAAGACATTCGTAGGGAATCGACTGCTGGATTCACTGAGTAGAAGTTTTTTCAAAAATAGGAACGTGGTGCCAGTTTTATTTTGTTTTGCCTCACTTCGAAGAGCAATAATAAAAATTACCACACATTATAATGATGGTATATGAACAATCTTATGATGGCTTCATTCATAATAATTTTTACTAATAGTAGGGAATAGGTGTGATGAAGCTTTACTTTGCCACCGAAAAGTGAATCCTATAGCTGACTCATGACTGATCATTGGTACATGATAGATAATGACAGTTAGTTTGGAAACGATCAAGCTACTTATTAGAACATAATAATAGTAATACCTTGACAAAGGAATGACAATAAAATAGACTAAATGCACGAACAGTTTCCACTTTTTACAAGACATAACTTACATTGTGTATTGACACAGGATGAACCAATAACTTAGGCAAACAAAGTAATTCAAGGAACGCATACTTCATACCTTCTGACCATAAAGACAAGAATGACATCGTACAGATCAATCTATATGATTCGGCAATTGAGCCTCCAAAATAAACGAAAGATTTAAAAAAAAAAAACAGATTAATCCACCTAGCGGTGATGGTGCCTTTCTCGTGCATTATAAAAATAGTATTTTGGCCATTACTCGGGAGCCCATAGTCCGATCTGGCCAATTTTCGTCGAATGCAACTTGTTGCGAGTAAATCGGTAAAGGATAAGTGCCTGAAAAATGAGTGACATTTTTTTTCTAAATTTTTCTATAAAAATGTGGTATTTTGGCCATAACTTCCGAGCCCATAGTCCAATCTGACCAATTTTCAATAGGACACAATGATAAAGTATTCTGCGTCGAATGCAACTTGTTGCGAGTAAATCGGTTAAGGATAAGTGCCTGAAAAATGAGTGACATTTTTTTTATTCAATTTTTCTATAAAAATGTGGTATTTTGGCCATAACTTCCGAGCCCATAGTCCGATCTGACCAATTTTCAATAGGAAACAATGGTAGAGTATCCTGCGTCGAATGCAACTTGTTGCGAGTAAATCGGTTAAGGATAAGTACCTGAAAAATGAGTGACATTTTTTTGGGTGGGTGCGCACAGACACACACACACACACATACACACAGACATCACCTCAATTCGTCGAGCTGAGTCGATCGGTATATAACACTATGGGTCTCCGGGCCTTCTATAAAAAGTTTATTTTTGGAGCGATCATATAGCCTTTACCGTATACTTAGTATACGAGAAAGGCAAAAATCTGTATGATTAGGAATAATGGGAGAGAGTATCTATTAGAGTTGTAAATGGAATGTCTTTTGAGCCAGTTCAACAGTGTCTTAATGGACGACATGATCCTTGTACGGCTGGAAAACTGCTTCAAAAGTTATTAACTTGTCATTTTTTATAAATCGGGGATTGAACACTTTCTTATACTTGAAAAAAAAAACTTCCGACTCAGTTTCTTCGATGAAGCATTGGGCAACATGTTCCATGTGAGTCGAAAAAACTGCTTCGGTCGATTTCGAACGCGTACAATGACAATAGACGTATAAATAGCATAAAAACTGACAAAATAGTTTGACTCTGACAAGAAAATTACAAAAATGACTTTAAACTTTAACGATGTTAGTTAGCATGAGACCTGTCTGACTATTTATGAACGTAATTTCCTCTGATTCAGTTGTAACAGCGGCTTCTTGGACGACATGTTCCGTGTACGGCTGGCAAATTGCTTCGAATGGAATTATGCTACGGTATCATCAAAGGCCTGGTGCACACGGTTTTACTCTATTCAGAGTCCCTCCAGTAAACCTTCATAGAAAAATAATAATAATTGGTGGTGCGAACTCGCGACATTTTTTTTTTCTTTTTTTATAAAGACAGGAAGACCGTCTTCGGCCAGAGGTCGTACAGACTGAACACTGAACACCTACCATTAGACAACGGGCAGGACACATAATACCCAGTGGACCAGTGGAGATTTTTTCATGAAAAGTTCTTTCCTTACCGGGGCGGGAATCAAACCAGCGCTCCCTAGCACATGCGTCTAGACGAGATACAGCCATGAAAAGGGTTCAGTTCTCATAAGCGTTAACATTTGATGTGCCAAATATTATAGAGAAGCTCTTAGAAGAAATGAAAGAGTTTTCATATTTCTAAATATGATATAATTATTCTCAAGCGTCTTAGAATATGATTTATTCAGATTTATCCTGAGGAATGATCCATCCTTGCAAATTTATTCTGACGATGATTATGATTAAACATATGACAATTTCCCTCAGTTCGCAACTTCTACTTCTAAATGACTCATATAAATTTTGCGTCATTCGAATTACCGCTAGGTGTCTGCTATGCAACTCAAAATTTGTTCCTCATCTACTTCATCTTACTCTCCGTCTTCGCACATAACCATTTTAAATGGCATTTCTTGAACTCCTGTCCAATTCCAAAAACCACCTATGAACCGCTTCCAATTCACACAAAGCCCAGCCGAAGCCATCAATCACGGCCAACTCCACCTGGCCGGAGCACCGAGGCACGCTCTGTCTGACGAGGATCACATTCAGCAGCAAACAGGTTGATTTGGCTCTGACAAGCCCGGAGACTGTGTGAGCGCACGGGGCGACGAAGCTAGACCAAGTGTCTGCGCTGCTATTTATGCTAACTAGCGGTCCACGCCGACTGACGGCAGCCACAGCACGACCCTAAGCTGCAACCAAGCAAAAGAGGGAGTGGAACATTAAAAATCGTTAATTTGATTAGCATAATATTTTAATTTTTACGAGTTGCGCGACGCGGGGACAACCGCGTCGTTGTCTACCCTCAGAATCCCGCATCTTGGGTTGGTGCGGTGAAGTAAGTGATGCTGTGGGGACTTACACGGTTAACGGTGACGGAGAGGGTGCACCGTGGGGGGACTTTGACAAAAATTTGTAGAGTTGTTTTAATATGATGTATAAGCTTTTTCAACACTATAAAGGTTTTATATGAACTTGTTTTTAAAATTCATTGGTAACTTTTACTCCACAAATTTAGCACAATTTGTCCTACTCAGTCAACAGCTTACGTACACAGTTCGAACAAAACCTGTAAATTTCCGTTCAAGTAGATGTAACAAATTGACCTCCGTGTTTAACAACATAAAGTTATAGGTTCTTTTAAATTTACACGTGCTGTAATTTATTTGTTTATATTTTTATTGGAAAATAAAAAAAATAGTACCAACATGGGGAATCGAACTTCGATCCGCAGAGTGAGAGCCTATCTCGTTAGCCACTCGAGTATTTCCACTTCTTGAAAGCGAGCAGATCCAGATAGAACAGGTTAAGCGTTCTGGTGATTCAACTACTCTCTAGCAGACTAAACGATAGCTTAAATTTACACGACACGGAATCTCTTCCAAAACGGAACTGTTGGAGATTGAGTTTGCTGAAAGCATCACAGATTTCTCGTCGGAATAGGCAACAAACAAAGAGTTACAGTGATGAAAAGCAGCGCAATAAAGGCTACTTTGTTTCTATATGTGCAGATATCCATTTTGGTTGATGCATATATAAATAAAATTGATGCCAGCTGCGGTTTGAATGAAATGCAATGAAGTTTGTTTTGATTTGTTTTGACAGCCACGTGCTGGCTCATCAAGGTTTCTGGTAGAATCATGTAAAATTAAGAGAAACTGAATTGAAATTTCAATTATTTTATCGTTTCCACCACAGAACTTAAAATTATGGTCTGGTACAAATTATGTTACCGAATTTTACATTCAATTATGAATTCCGTCGTATCTAATTTTCATAATATTCTACTGTGTACGTTCCAACGTTTGTTGGACGTATAGCAAACATCTCACTTTATTCGAGGAGAATATTTTTGAATAGAATCCGTACAGAAGCATCCTCGTCATCTAAACTGAATCCACCACAATCTGAATATTAGTTTGAAATTGGCATCATAATTCCTTAATTTCGACGCAACAAAACTCAATGAATAAACCGGCCACTGCGGCCCCATGCGGGTAGTCGCACTTAACAATCATCGTAATGTTTTCTCTGGCGCGCGGCATGTTTTCGTTGAACCATCAAGATGATTGTGGTGTTTTCGTCCAATATTGTTGTTGCCTCTTATGAATGAAAACACGTTTCTACCACCTTTTGCCTGGGCGGATTATGATCGGTCACTGCTGTTCAATGACAGCGTCCGAATCAATCTGATTGGATACGGTTCCGGAGGTTAGTAAGGACTAGCAAACGCCGCTATCGTTTGTTCGGTGGTTTTGACTATTAATGCAAATAATTCCTAACTTGAGAGTCGTTCTTATGTTCTTATGGCTTATGTTTCCTTTATCTTCTATTTACAGAACACGATTCGCATGTGGAAAGCATTGAACTAGCGGACGATGCACATCACGGCCGGAGGAGTAGAAGAAGCACGGCGCACATAGCGAACAACGAGTACACCATTGAAGTATTGTTGGCGGTGGATAGAAAGATGCAAGAATACCACAAGGATACGCTTAAGTCGTACGTGCTGACGCTGATGTCGATCGTAAGTGTTAATTTGATAATGGATCGCTAACTTGGGCACGCAATCCCTAATTTCAATCAGCAATGTGCTTACTTCCTACCTCTTCTAAAGTGATTTACAGTATGGGATTTAACTCTTTATAGAGGGGTAGACTGCCTATAATCGCAAATTTCAGCTAAGATAAGACAGATATTCGATTACACACAGTATAAAAATGTTACAGCATATATGATGTAACAAAAAGGCTCCATTCGATTCGACTCAATTTTCCATCACATTTAAAAATTACAGGTCGTCATTACTATGGAGCTTGTATTAAATATTGCGTACAAGAAAAACTTGGATGTAAAATTAGAGGTTATTAAACGCAAAAATATGGGTTCCAATTTTTCCATAGCGTGTAATTTTCATAATTTTTAACTGTGCAGGCAATAAGCACCTGATAAACTCGATCCATAACTGCAATAAGTATTAGGGATAGTTTGAAGTCCATTGAATGGGTTCAATGCCAATCATGCTGGTACTATCTGAGGTAGAATAGACATGATGGGTAAAACGAATAATACATAACATTATAAAAATAAACCCAATTAATCCCCCTAGCGGTGTGCCTTTCTCGAGCTATAAAAAAGGTAAATTATATACTCAACCTGCGACTGTTAGATTTTCTAACAATTCTGTACCTTACATTTTTGTATGCTTTTCTTACAATATTTATTTTTGATCTTACATTTTTTGTATAAGAATCCAACAGTTCTGCATATGCCCAGTTCTTATACAGGTTTTGGTCCTTTAAAAATTAACAATGACCGGTTGGGTATATAAGAAAAGTCTGAAACAGCCATTAGGGTGGCTGAAATTACTATTAAAAAAATATTTTCATTTTTTTTTTTATGGGGCCTTTTATACGGTTTGATTCCCTGATGCTCTGGACAAATTTTCAGCCAAATCGGTCAGTATTTGGGCAGTACTAATTTGGTTTAAGACTCGTTGGAAGTTGATATGCAAACATTTATGCAGAAACATCGAACAACAGTGATTTGCAGATAGACGGCACAATTTACGATGAAGAACTATGATACACCCGATTCTGTTTTTACACGGATTTTTTTTACACGGCCGTGTAAAAAAAAATCTCATACAAATGTTTTACAAAGTTGCCCCAATTTTCATGATTCGTCGAGGAATCATAAAACTTTTATTAGACGGATTTTCAAATTTTGAACTGAAAACCTTTTTTACACGGAACGCATCCCTAGTGTAAAAAAAGAATCGGGTGTACTCATTCAGATATTGAAAATTTAATACAGAATTTTATACTGAAAACGGCACTAGGAGATCTCCCCATATGGCCATAATATCTGATCCCATAGTCGATCTGGCCAATTTCCAAAATTAGTGCAACTACTTAGTTTTGAACGTTTCTGCGTGGATGTGATTTAGTTTTTCCAAAAATTTGTATCAATCCAAATATAGATTTGTTCATAAAAACGCAACCCCACAAAAATTGAAAATTTCCATTAAAAAAAATTAAGAAACTTCCAGTAAAAAAAGTCAGGGTGGAAGCAACTACATACTAAAATGTTATTTGTATTTCAGTAAATATTGAAAAAATATGCAGATGCTCACGAGATTGATGACAAAGGAATTCGTATAAAAGTGTTGAGACATTGCTGATTTACAAAGTTTATTAATCGTGATGAATATATTTCAATATCGTTTTCTACAATTAAGGCTTCGTCTTATCTTACGAAATAACTCAAATTAATTTTAAAAGTGTCAGTTCAATAATTACCGAATAGATGGATAGATGTCTTATTTGTCACATTGGAAAGCAAAACGATTCTCATGATGCTAATTTTTTATTTTACGAACTGTCATTTTAAAGTTTAGTTTGAGTTAATTCGGAAAATGGAATGTAGCTAAGAAGCAGTTAGACGAAACATTAAATATAAATAATTGAGGAACGCGCTGGAAGATAAATCGTTAATATTGGATGTAGCATTTCTTGGAAAAATAAATTCAAGCAGTGCACAGGTTGCAGAATTGATCACACGACGCCTCTGATTTCTCCAACTTTTTTTTTCTTTTTTATTAACGTGAATTTTTATGGGATACACAATTGCCGAAATTCCTATAAGCGCACTGTATTTTTTTCAACAAATACAAATGAATACCGTTATAAGGCTAGTTTTTACAATGCCGATATTTTCATCGCAGTACGATTTTGAAATGTTGAGTGGAAAAAAAAAACCCTAGTGATGTATATAATTTTTAGACCAACATTTGAAAAATTTCAAATAATCGAGCATGACCAACACTCTCAAGCGATCACATATCCAAATTATCAATTGATAAAAACACGCTTGAGAGTAAGAATCATTCGATAATTGTATCTCGATTCAAAGCATTGGTAAATGCTACTTTTGAACTTATTTTCCTACATAACAGCAAAACACAACGCCTACTTTTCACACCTGAGAAGTTATCAAATGATAATTCCAATTATTATCGTATGAGAATGGATCAGCACAACCGTGGCTAATAGTGTACAGCTGCAACCATCACCGACGCAAACTGGAACACAGAGTGCATGTAATGAATTATTGGCAGTGGCTGATTTTCTACTCGCCGCTTCCTCATCGCTATCGTATATGCGCAAATTGGCAGCATGAGTTAACCGCCAGAAATTTGTATGTCGAAAGACATCTAACGAGGGTTTTCTCAAAATTAGGAACTTTTCATGAAAAACTATTTGGTACCGGTTATGTACACGCCCGTTGAATGTTACTCAATGAATTATTGGCAGTAGCTGATTTTCTACTCGCCGCTTCCACATCCAGGCGCTATCGTATATGCGCAAATAGCCAGCATGAGTTAACCGCCAGAAATTTGTATGGCGAAAGACATCTAACGCGGGTTTTCTTAAAATTAGGAACTTTTCATGAAAAACTATTTGGTACCGGTTATGTAGGAAGGTGTCCGCTACTACGCCTACCAAATATTTTTTCGATGAAGGTGCTTAGTTTTGAGAAATCGAACCTTAGATGCCTTTCGCCATACTGATTTCAGAAAGTTAACTCCTAGTGTGCCGCTGTAATTACGTTCAAAGCAGGCGATTCATTTATGTTTAACTTTCACTTATTTTCGGAAAAGTATGCAATACACGCCCATTGAATGTTACTCAATTTATGTTTAACTTTCACTCATTTTTGGAAAAGTATGCAATACGTCAAAAAATGACTAAAACATTTTTATCAAATTGAGCAAAATGTAATCATATATCTATTGAAATGACTTCATTCGATTTTGAGTAAAAATTGCCGACGCCATTAAGACGTGAAATTGAATTATTTCCTAACTTAAACCTCGATTTAGTATAAATTTTAGTGAACTAAGTGCGTAATTTCTTCAAAAATTGATCGTTTGTCGAAAACGGTGGACACGGAGGTTATGAAACTCCATAGAGGTAAGCTTTTTACTAAATATATCTAAATATATATATTCAAATAATTAAGTAATGTTTTAAATTAGGATTCCGCTGTCATTTATCGGAATGTGGTCAATTAGTTGACGGATACATTTCGGAACTGAAGAACCATTATCGCCTCGTCCATAATATAAATACGAGTAGTAAATTGGAGCTACGACGGCAGAAAATCGCGGAGGTGGAGCATGCAGTTCAGGCTATGGAAATGTTTTTCCATTTTCGGATTAACGGTCCCACAGCAGTTGAGAATGTTATATGATTTTGTGGAAATTATCTGTAAACCGTTTTGTAAGTCATTCAAGGAGGTAGCCGAAGCCGAAGAATTTGACGACTAATCGTTTGTTATGAATCAAAAAACAATAATATAATCTCAAGTTTGATCGTTTTTATCAAGCTTCACTTTGTTTCATTGAAAATTTGAAATAAATCGAATATTTGCAGGTTCATTAGTGAAAAGAAGACCGTCTAATTGTTGAGGTACACTAGGGAGAAGCGAAGATGCTGGTAAATGTGGTTTACTACTGAGAATTTGAACAAAATTTCTAAAATACCTAGGGTTTTGACAATGTTCATTCTAGTTATTGCCTGGGAGGTTTTTTAGATAAAAAAACACCAACATAGAACGAATCTTTAAATATATATACACCCAAAAAAATCTGCACGTTGTTTCCACCTGAAAATGTACGTAGATTTTTTTCCACCTGAAATTCACGTAACCTTTACCTGATTTGTCGATAGAATCTTCATTCTACGTGAAAATCAGGTAAGTTCTACCAGAGTTTTGGATAGAATTCACCGGACACGTAAGTTTCACCTGAATTTTCTGAAGCATTTGCAGTTACGTGTGCACGTAAAATGTACCTGAAAATTCAGGTGGAAACAACGTTTAGATTATTTGGAGTGTATTTATTTTTGAACAATTAGTCGTATAAAACTCCCTCTGCCAATAATAAAACAAAACACAGACAAAGCCGCCTTTCCCCTGTTTTATCACAGATTTCATTGATACCATTCCATACCAGAAAGTTTGCAATATTGAGTAAAATGTAATCATTTGCATTTCATTATTCATTAGTAAAATTGAGTAGATTTGAATCATTTTCTGACAGGAGGAAGTGTTTCCTCAAAATTGAGTAAAGTCCAGTTTAATCATTTTTTGAGTTGTTTCACTTTTTCTGAAAATGAGTGGTTTTTCACTCAATTTTGAGTGGTTTGTTACGGGCGTGTAGGAAAGTGTTCGCTACTACGCCTACCAAATATTTTTTCGATGAAGGTGCTTAATTTTGAGAAATCGAACCTTAGATGCCTTTCGCCATACTGATTTCAGAAAGTTAACTCCTAGTGTGCCGCTGTAATTACGCTCAAAACAGGCGATTCATTAAGAGTGGCGACGCTATCAGAATGAATCGCCTGCTTTGAGCGTGCTTACAGTGGCACCTTCATCGAACAAATATTTGGTAGGCGTAGTAGCGGACACCTTCCTACATAACCGGTACCAACTAGTTTTTCATGAAAAGATCCTAATTTTGAGAAAACCCGCGTCAGATGTCTTTTACCATACAAATTTTTGGCGGTTAACTCATGCTGGCTATTTTGCGCATATACTATAGCGCCTGGATGTGACAGCGGCTGGTAGAAAATCAGCCACTGCCAATAATTCATTGTAACAAAAATTCAACTGTCATTCCCATTCAAAATCGTGTTTCAAACGGGCAGGAGACCAGTTGAATGCGGCACATGTCACCACTCTTAATTACATACACTCTGCTGAAACAGATACTAAGCACCCGGCACTAAGTTAGTCCAAAACCCCGGTGGCTCATTACAGAAAAGCAGGGCTGTCAACGGCATTTGGTGGACATCCTACCCAAGCAGCACGCGCAACATCTTTCAAATAGGTGTTTGTTCCTAATAAATTGCATTGAAGACACTGGCAATACATCGAGTTACATTAAAGCCACTTCCCAGTTTCAGAAAATCACAATGTTTCATTTCCGTTTAAGTGGCGTCGCAATATTCTACCCATCTGACTTCTTGGGTGGTTAAAAATTCGAGGTGTTTCATATCAGAAACAAAACAGATAAGTTGCAGAATTAATAACATTGCTGTTACAACAATGTTTCTGATATGTTGCAAAACACTTTGAGCTCAGCTGAGCAGTATTTTATTTTTGACAGTCCCCTGCATGTTCCGTATAAGGTACAATAAAGTTACAAATGACTTTGTTGTTTATGTAGTGCACTTGTAGCAGAATCTCCAAATAGAATTGATGGTGTGATGGTTATAGTAGAAGGTTGCAAATCTCAAGGTCCATGGTTCGATTCCCGGTTGGTTTTTGTGTTTTTATTTTCATTGTAGCCGCAAGATGTTGCAAATAGGCTCCACCTCTTGCGCTTTTTGTGTCACAAAAGAGTTCCAAATACGACGCGTTGTGCATAAGTCAGACCTCTAGTAAGTCACACCTCAGTTGTTGTTACTCACTGAGAAACAAGAGGTGTTGCTTGGGTATGGAGGAAGTCAGAGTAGACACGACAAAAAAGTGTGACAGTTCATTGTCAATAATTATTATTCCTTCACGTGGGTTGCGTCGGACTTTGCGTTTACTCCGGCAGACACCTAGGAATCAAATACGTTTCCCAGAATGCATCCACTGCAGCAGCGAAGATTCCGAGCCCCTCTACTGGCATCAATAGACGTAAACAAGAAGCTACCGTCAAACGTCCCTAGACTTTCGAGAGAAAACGCGCGTGTAAGTTAGCAGAAATAAACTGCACCAGCTAAAAGCCCTGTAAGTTGCATTAATTTGACATCTATACTGACTTGAGGCCTCCAGTTAACCTTGCGAACAAAGGTGTAGAATCCGGAGATGGCGAAATCGATTCTCTATGCGATCTAAGGATGTTTTCAGGTTGGAAACATTCTCGACACTAGGGCTTCCATTCCGGGAAACGATTTCCCGGGAAATCAAATTTCCCGGAATTCCCAAATTTCGCGGGAAATTTAAAAAAAAAACCTGATTAATCCACAACGGTGACGATGCCTTTCTCGATTCAATTCCTTGGTTTTAGCTTAGTTTGATACATATCTTCTTCTTCTTCTTATTGGCATTACATCCCCACACTGGGACAGAGCCGCCTCGCAGCTTAGTATTCATTAAGCACTTCCACAGTTATTAATTGCGAGGTTTCTAAGCCAGGTTACCATTTTTGCATTCGTATATCATGAGGCTAGCACGATGATACTTTTATGCCCAGGGAAGTCGAGACAATTTCCAATTCGAAAATTGCCTAGACCGGCACCGGGAATCGAACCCAGCCACCCTCAGCATGGTCTTGCTTTGTAGCTGCGCGTCTTACCGCACGTGATACATATAATAAATAATAATAAATAAACGGCTCTTACAAACGCTGTAATGCAAACAACTAACCAACCGTATATATTTCAACACACCATTTTTTTCGTGATTATATTCAATAGTGATCAACTAGGGTTTGTCCCCCGTCGAATGCAACTTGTTGCGAGAAAATCGGTTAAGATTTACTATATCAAATGGAAGCTTACTCGACACCCAGGGTATAGTGTATCCATTGCATTTGCCACACAAGATACATCCCAAATAAAAAATATTATAGAAAAACAATCCAATTTATTGTAACATATTGTAGATGAAATAATAGAAATACATTAGAATGTACTGTTTTGAACCATTTATTAAATTGTAAATGAAGTTTTCGCATTATAATGTACGGGTTGTTAAGTATCGTAACTATACAAAATCTGAGGTTTTTTCATACACTTTTTTTGTCAAACAATGGATTGTATCGTAAATATATTGTTAAAATATCCAAAGTAAGCCATTTTATTTCAAATTACATTAAATTGAATTGTATTTTTATAGCAAAACAATACGATATTGGATTTCTTTATTATGACGGCCTTATACCGTCCAACAATTAAATTTAAACAAAAATAATGCAAATGGGGTAAATATTGTTATATTGCTAATATGAAATTTTGTTTTAAAAAGTACTCAATGATTAAAACTTATGTACTAAAATGTTCCAAAAACAATTGCAAGTATTGTTACATTAGAGAACAATATTGACGTATTATATCCACGGTGTTGATACATTATGTGCAACCATCAAGAAACAATACAGTCAAACCTCCATGAGTCGATGTTCTATGACTCGATATCGACTCATGGAAGCAAATTATGCCATATTAAAAAATATTTTCTGGATTAGGTACTGTGATGGCCATTGGCCCCTTCAAACAGCTTTTCAAGGGTTTACTGTTCCACATCTCGATATTTCCACGAGTCGAAGGTCCCTTCAATATTGACTCCTGGAGGTTTTACTGTATATCCTATTGTATACAGTAGAGCATATTTAATTGTTCACACTATTGAACCTATTGTATTTTTTATCCGGGATACTAATGCAATGGCGGCATAGAAAGCTTTCAATTAATAACTGAAGAAATGCTAATAGATTACTAAGTTGGAAAGCAGGCCAAGTTCCAGTTGGAATGTAGTGCTATGGAAGAAGAAGCAAAAAACCGCAAAAAAAATGTTTATCCACCCCTCTGGTTCACTTAGTTTTAGTCAAGGAATGTAAAATAACAACATTGCTAATGACAACAACATTGTCCTCTCTTGTAAATGTTGGGACAAACTCAACTCGCAATAAGCGTTTGTCCCAAACTGCAACAGAATAGGACAATGATCGCCTGCCGCGCATATTGAGAAGTAGTCGGCTTCCGATGATGTTTTTGGTTAAATAAGTATCAGTTATCATAGTTTGGATATAAACTTAACCATCTGTTGACATGATTTGTGTTTTACTTCTGAAATATGCAAGTTATCGCAGTTTGAAAAGTTCACAACAATTACCTCTCCCTGTTTGTTGCAAATAAATTGGAACGCAACAATGTCTTTATCCTCTGCAGATGAGGACAAAGAGTTATCGCTATTCTCTTTTGTCGCTTGTTTTTTGCATTTTTCAGCGACAATTACATTCCTTGGTTTTAGTACGTCGTGTGACCACCTTTGGCTTCAATAACTGCTCAGTACCATCGTGGCATCGACTCAACAAGCTTAGCAGGGATTTCCGGAGTGTTTTGTCCCATTTAGATAAAATTACCTTGCAATTGCTAGACGCTGTTAGTTTTTTTTCTTCTGAACCTTAATTTTCAAAATTGACCAGAGATGCTCGATCGGATTTAGGTCGGGAGAGTGCTGGCCACTCTACAACCTTGTTACGCTTTTCCATGAACTACTTTGAAACCAGGGGCCTCATTGCGCTTCTCCTTTCGACAGCTCTTCCGTATGAGAGTTTGCATGGTTTGTTCGTTTCGAGTCGAGGTGCGCAATGCCACCCCAGTTTTGAGGTTCGGATCTCCGTCTTGTTGAATCGTATACCTGCTATTTGCTAGTTTTGTGATGTTCAATAATCAAATTTCGGATGCTGATCGAAATTTGTGC
The DNA here is from genome assembly GCF_024139115.2 of Armigeres subalbatus. Lineage (NCBI taxonomy): Eukaryota > Metazoa > Arthropoda > Insecta > Diptera > Culicidae > Armigeres > Armigeres subalbatus. The sequence continues at coordinate 66,420,580 of NC_085141.1, forward strand.
TTTTTTGGGTATTTGCAACATACAACTTCCATTTTTAAAAACGAAACTAAATTTTGAACACGAAGCTTCAAGCGCACTAAATGACAGCTAGACACAATGTTAACATTAAAGACACCAACAACCGCCCAGATAAGATTTACTCAGGGTAGTCGAGGATCTGTGCTATGGCTCTCATTGCAGATATTGTTATTTGTAACACATATTAATATATTATCGAAATTAATTTATTGGCTTTTTTCGGTGATAATTATACTACTCAAAGCGAAAGGGAGTAGTTAAAAGTAATGAAGGAAGATACAGATTCGATTGACACCGCAAGCGAGCGGCAAGTGTGAAATGAATAGGCTAAACAGCCTTGGTACAGTGATCACTACCTCACTATCCAAGCCGTTCCTGGGTGGATGTTAGGCAGAATAACAGCGATTTCAACAATGTTTGTTCTCTCATATGGCCCTCTGCTAATCTTCAGTTTCTATTCATTTCACACTTGCCGCTCGCTTGCGGTGTCAATCGAATCTGTATCTTCATTACTTTCATCTACTCCCTTTCGCTTTGAGTAGTATAATTATCACCGAAAAAAGCCAATAAATTAATTTCGATAAAGTCACGCGGTGATCAAAGCTTTCCTAATTATATTAATATATTTGTGATATATTTTTGTTATGACTAACTGGCCTGGTTTACAGTTCGTCTTTTAAAGATAAAACGGCCTACATTTCTATACCAATAAAATGGGCACTTTAATGACCATTATGCAACTCAAATTAGTTACATAATAGTAGTTTGGGCAACTAGTTGAAAAAAAAATGATTTTTTCAGCACGAGTTATACTGCGAGTGATGAAAAAAAACAAGTTTTGCGACGAGTCGCACACGCTATTTTTTGCAATGCAAAAAATTGGCTTAAATACGATAAATATGTACCAAAATAATACAATTTTATTTCTTTACATGATCAATCTTGCCAAAAATCATGTTGCTGCAGAAAACAAACAGATTCCATGTCATCGTGCCCCATTGTGTGCTCGATAGATCTTAAAGCGATAGATAAACTTGCCTTTGGAGAATTTGATGTCATGCCCATCAAATTATTTAATTTATTACGTGTCACAGAAAACACATTATTTAAACACTCACTCAAGCTAATTGAGCTAAAGTGGTCATGTCCCTATCTATTGTTCTAATGCTGGTTTTCCATTATTGCACCCAAATGAGTGCTATAATGGATTTTATGCAACCCATTTTATTTGTATAATAATCTTTAAAGCACCCATGTCATTGGTATGGATAAGTAAATCGTTTTATCACTCAAACGCCAACTGTAAACCAGATATTATGATCAGGAATTGCAAAATAGTAGTTTATGCAACCCATTTGAGTTGCATAATGGTCATTAAAGCACCCGATGAAAGGTATGGAAAAAGTAGGCCGTTTCATCACCAAAACACGAACTGTAAATCATGATTAAGTATTTCAAAAAATCCATTATAACACTATGCTATAATATATGCTATAATTTAAAAAAAATATAATAATAGTTACAGGACTATAAATTTTGCTGAACAAGCTTGGGTAAGTGTTAAAATAGTGAATTCTCTGCATCGCTTGGTGGATTAATCAGAGCTAAATACATATGATACATTTTATAATGAACTTGATAAACCTAATAAACTAAAAAAAATTAAAGTTTAAATATGTTTATTTAATCTTTCATCAAGAAATTCTTGTCTGAATATTGCTTTTAAATTGTGTTTGAATGTTACTTTGAATACGCATTGCTTTCACTCCAATTTCTATATTGATAATTTACGAATTTTTTTATTCGATATTTATCATGGGGCTTCACGACTGTTTTTAAATTTTTATCGTTTATTTATGCTGTTTATCTATCACCTTTAAACTTGATTCGATCTAACGGTACCTTGAATTTCAAAATTTAATTTGCTGTGCACAGCTAGCCCATCTACCTATTACCTATTCTATCATTATGATTTATTATGTTGAAATTCGACGACACTCAATCACTGTACGAGATGCACTCAAATGCGTGTTCAACAGCCCATTAGTAATGTCGCAGCAACATGCAGTTCTTCACTCACCTCCAAACCGTTACATCACAGTCGTCATTCATCAATGGAGCTGCAAGGAATTTATGTCAAGTTAATAAATTAGCCCACCTAAACCATTAATCAATTGCTACCTCTCGCTCGATTCCATACAAAAAAAAATCAGCTGATCTGTCAACTGCCTTCACATGTCCAACAAGCCTCTCTCAACGCACCAACTTGTTCCATCACTGAATTCATTCAGCTTGTTCTCCTAGAAACCGCTGCACTCCTTCCTTGCCTCCGGGCATCCGATTACTATCAATCAATTTTCATGTAAATGAATTTGTTTAGCAACACCACTTTACCCACTCGTGCTTTGCAGTCCACCTACGGCCGCAAAAAAATAGCTGCCACAACATCGAGGGAAACAAATCGATGCACCGCGATCAACAGAAACAAAACAGGAAAATTCAATTATTCACGCAATTACTATACTCCCGCGGGCTCCATTTAGAGTCAACCCAAAGTACTCAACCAAGCTACCCCATCCAAGAAGGGTTGAACCACTTCAGCAGCAGGTACGCTTGTAACTACGGTTGCAAAGGTCCATCTCCTCCACTGATTAATCGCTCACTTGGGAGTGTAAAAATTATCTTGATCCAATTGAAGCAGTGCCCGGACTACCTAGGGGAGGTTGTTGCAATGTCCCTCTATAGTTAAAAAGTCGATTTGCTTCAGATTATTCAATGCTTCAACTAAGTGTTTGAAGATCTTATTCGAGATGTTGAAGTCAATTATTACATTCTACCGTTGTATGAAATAGTTTATTTTTATTTTTTTATTATTAAATTCAAATTTTTGGGAATAACCTATGTCTTGGGGTTTTCAATTGTCCCATAGTGAGCTCTAAACCACTTTCCCCCATATTATTCACTTGAAGTGCTGTTGCAATCGCACTTACAAATCTGTTTGGGGAGGCGGTAGCGCGTCATAATTCATCTCCCTCGCAGCGAAAAAGAGCAACCGCCAAAGCCGATATTTGTGGATTGGCTCCAGATGGCAACCGACAGTCGGGTTGGTAACCGTTACGGCGCTGGTGGTTCTCTACTAACTGCCATCCGCCACGTATCGGAATCTGTCGATCGGAGGTACCATAAATCTCGACAGCCAGGTCGCGTTCCGCTTCGGGACAGCCACCACTTTAGCACACGTAGAGCTGTAATGCTTCCCAACGCCCAATAGATACCCCATTTGCCCCATACATGTACGCTTATTATTCCGACATTATTCGAAGTCCGCGAGCTAATAATTCTCATTTTTCTTTCCTTTTGTTCAACAGGTTTCCAGCATTTACGCCGATGCCAGCATAGGAAATTCAATTAAGATAGCAGTGGTGCATATTCTGTACCTCCACAAGGATTTGGTCCCGCACAGTACGCTGGACATAAACGGCAGCAAAGGTAAGACAATCGTTTGGTTGGGCGCAGGTGCGGTGTGATCTATGTAACCCTACCGATCAACCGCACAACGCAACGCAACGGTGGAGCGGGACCGATACTATCGGAGGTCGTTTTTCAATTTATACTTATTGTTATCTGAAACCGAATTTGTTATGTTCCCGATGCAGCGAGCGAGTGTCACGACGTGTTTGTGCCACTTCACAGAAACTGGGGATCCGATTTGGTAATGGGACAAACTGTTGAATGTTGGCCTCAGGTGATTTGAAGGATCGTTAGATTGAATAATGATAATTACAGTCGGATTGCATGAGTCGATATTAAAAAGGGAACCGATTCATAGAAACAACGAGACGTGGAACTTGTATTCAAAGTGTACATCTAGTTGCACATATATCCGCGACCCTCTATAAAAAAAACTAACTCGCCTACAACCTGGAACGATGACGCATTTCAAGAACTGATTCAATAAACGGCACTGCGTTAAATCTGGGATAAGTGTTTTTGAAAGATTGGGCCTGAATCTACGCTGAAAAAAAAAACAGGTCGTAATGACGATTTTCTTTCAAAATATCACCATGAGGAGGAATATTTATTCAGCTATAGGCAGGCCCAGGGTTTGAATTCAAAGAAGAATAACATGACAAATTATTTCCCCTCCCTCTCAACAGAGGTCGTCTGACACCATGGGGTTGATTAAGTCATATTGTCAGCTTCAGTGTTGAGCTTAAACTGACAATACGACGTGATACGCACCATGTGAAGGGGGGACCCGCGGCCAGAATGTACCCAAAGAAATCTTCGAGTTTACTAAACGATGATTACGTCACTCACCCAACAAATATATCCTGAGCACCTCTAAGGGCCAACATAGGGCCAAAGTAAAAGATCTCCGTCCATGACGGTTGCTCACTTTAGCCTTGACCAGAGGCAGGGCCGGATGTAGGGGGGGGTCTGAGAGGACCATGGCTCCCACAAATCTTATTATCACAACCAACCTTTTAGCACATTTGGGCCCCCACAAACTGTCGGCCCCGGGGCTCCCTTCCGGGTAAATCTGGCCCTGACCGGGGCCATATTTATGTCCACATCCTTAATTTCTGTATTGAGGCTACGTCACTAGCAACCCCTGGGTCTGCCTCTGCTGCGATATCCTGCAGGATTCCATCCCAGCGCTTGCTTGCAGATTTCGCCTCCGCTGTTTCGTAATGAGTCACCTCCATTTTTGCTTTCGAATTTCTGTATTTTTGATGGCATCGTCGATGGAGGTAAGCATTCGAGATCCAGTTGTGAGGTCACTAGGACCGCATTATAAAACCGTAGACAACGGTTGATGAATACTTGCAGTTTCTGCGTGATCTCTGCTGATACATACCAAGTTGACTTATCTGATTGGATCTCCATTTATTTCGTAAACTTTCAAAGGCAGCCCTAGCCTTATTAGAGCGTAGAGCGACATAATTAGCAAATTCATTTAGATGGTCCATATGCCAGATGCCAGAGCAGCCCACTATTTGGTACACGGTCAACCACACGTCCGCACCTACCATGATCTCGTCGATTACGATGAAAAACAGTGGCGGAGATAGAATACATCCTTGCCTCATTGCAGCTTCGTTCTGCGCTTCGATGAGGCCGACGATTTATTCCGGAATTCCCTTGCATCTAATTTGTAGACCTGATCCAGGATGATACGGAACGTGACAATATGGTTCAAATATGATCTTCCGGGGCGCAATCCTGCCTGCTGCCGTCGGAGAGTCGTGTCTATCTTCTCCTGTATCTGATTTAGGGTAACTTTGCAGAGTAGTATGATGATCCGCCAATTGTCACACACAGTCAGATCCCCTTTTTTGAGATGAGACCTTCACTAAGACGCCCAGTCAGTCGGAAAAGTAGCGGTTTCCCAATGTGATTAACAATAACTCAGCTTATCATCTATGATACGGAACTACAATTTTCAACAAAAAAAAACAATATTTCGAAAAAACGATTTTATTTCAAATCTATGCACCTTTATGAAAATCAAAACGATGTAATTGCAACCTGTCAACTTGTCTTAAATGCGCCAGACTAAAAAAGTAAACAAACGGCATTGAACCTGATCCCCAAAGTTTTCCGGTCCGCTTTTCTAACGTCCACGCTTCATGCCCGGAAAGGCTGAGTATTGAGTAGTTTAACCCTTTATAAGGCAGTGGCAACTATATTGCCACCAACAAATTATATTTTTTTCTTTTTATTCACAAGAGCTCTGCTTATTATTTCCCATGTAGTGGCTTTATTTGCTTCCTAGTAACACCCCAGATGAATTTGAGCCAGAAAAAAATTGAAATGTCAATTTGAGAACAGTTTTTTTACGAACAGATCGTAAGTTTTGAGTGGAAGAAGGATTTTCAGTTATAATTCGTTAAAAAAAAGACGAAAATATATTTTTTCCCGTTGGTATTAATTATTTTGAATCTCCTGTGTTAGATTATTACGTGATTAGCGTTTAAAAAGCTTTGCCTTTCTATATATTTGGTTTTTGGATTTTTGACGAAATTGTGTTTTTTTCCAAGGGTCCCCCTTTGGGAACAAAAGCGCAAAACATTTTTTTGTTTTTCACTTATAATGCGTTTTCCTTCTAGGACTCTTTACTACAAAATGTAACGTGCCTTAATTTGACTGGTTTAACGTAAAATCTAATTTTTAAAAATCTTTTATTTATTTTTGTTGTTGCCTGTTTTCCCGCTTGCCGGGCAGTGGCAACTATATTGCCACCACAATGTTGTCTCGCTTGCCGGGCAGTGGCAACTATATTGCCACCAATTTTTCAATGTTTCTGAACTGTTTAATGTATGACAAACATACATTTGAGTTTAATACCATGTCAACATTGTGTCCTATTGTTGGTTTTGTTAATTTATTGTTTAGATTCGTCTGCCTTATGAAGGGTTAAGAAAAATATCATTGTGTTCCATTGTATGACAACTTATTTCTTCGCTGATTTTTTTTAGTTTGGCTGGAGCTACACCACCAGTACTTTTTTGCGAATTTTATCAGAAAATACATTAACGCCAAACTGTTTCCAATATCGTTGTGAATAGTTTTTGTCCTATTCGGCCAAACGACCTATTCAGCCAAATGACCTATTCGGCCGGATGACCCATTCGGTTAAATGGCTTTCGGCCAAACGGCCCCTTTCCCATGGGACGGAAGCCTCCATTTCTGCGCTGCTTTTCCTTCTTCAATGGCTGTACATTAAAACTGGAACTAGGTCCGCTTTTCAATCTAGTATTCTATTAGCATTTCCTCAGTTATTAATTGACAGCTTTTCTATGTCCTATATTGCATGAGTATGTGTGTCAAGTCTATCTGGTGTGGCAAAGTACGGTTGTATACTATTTCGCCGAAAAACAATTCGCGGATTTTTTTTCGCGGTGCGACATTTCGAGGAATGTATCAACTCTCCGAAACATGTTTCGCGGAATGCACCTTTTTTCCGAAAGACATTTCGCGGAATGCCATTTGGAGGAATTCAGTTAGAATAATTGTCATTGAAATATTGATGGATCTCAGCTTAATTACATGCAATCCGGGCTAAATTCTTTTGGATTGTGATTTAATGCAATGAAAAACGATAATGCCTTCTTCGAATGACCGCCTCCAGTCGTTATGACGCAAAGTGTGGGAACAATGCCTTCTTGAAATGGACACGTTTGCTCGGTAGGTATAAAGAAAAGAAAGGAGGTAGTCCAGGCGGGTGCTAAGCTGTCAAATTTTTGTTGCCACCAATCGAGCGAATGCCGACGGCACTAACACCAAGCCGTAGTCTATGAAAAATAAACACTGCAATGAGTGAGAGTGTTCTGAAACGCACAAAGTTAGGATAATGCAAGAAACAACTGTTTCTGCTCAGCACAGAGTTTCTTCTACCAACATAATTATTTATCTGCATATTTTGCGTAAGGAATAAAGTAAAACACTACATATTTACGGATTTGGTGTATTTTTGTTCGTTGCGATCTTTAATTTAATATGTGCTTTCGACACCACTCTCTCTTGTAAAAACGGTAAACAATACAAATTTTTACAAATACCACCACAATTTATAATAGTATATGAGCATTTTGACATTGGAGTATAAATTTATGCGCCAAAAAAGAGAGTACTGTCATACTTGCCAAACTCCATATGAAAAAAAATCCGTTGTCCCCCCTCTGAGGTAGTCCCTTCTACGGATTAACGCATCTGCCCGGTAAAGGGAAAAAATAATGCCTATTTTGAATGGATGCGTCTGCCCTAGAGATGATCGGGTTTCACATTTTGCAAACCGACCCGAACCCGGAATTTTTTTTATCAAACTCGAACCCGACCCGTACCCGAGAATTTTTACATTCGTAAACCCGTACTCGACCCGTACCCGACCCGGACCCGATTTTTGCATCTCACAAACCGTACCCGACCCGAACCCGATATTGTTATAATTTTTCAAACCTGAACCAGACCCGAACCCGTCGGGTTTAGGGTTTCAAAACCCAAAACCCGAACATCAGAGCTCAGTGCGTGATCTCTCATGTTTCGGACAGCAGAACGATCGCGCGGTCGGCCGAATTATTGTGTTCTGCATTGCGCGGCCGGTAATAAAATTAATCAGTTCAGTGCGTGATCTCTCATGTTTCGGACAGCAGAACGATCGTGCGGTCGACCGAATTATTGTGTTCTGCATTGCGCGGCCGGTAATAAAATTAATCAGTTCAGTGCGTGATCTCTCATGTTTCGGACAGCAGAACGATCGTGCGGTCGACCGAATTATTGTGTTCTGCATTGCGCGGCCGGTAATAAAATTAATCAGTTCAGTGCGTGATCTCTCATGTTTCGGACAGCAGAACGATCGCGCGGTCGGCCGAATTATTGTGTTCTGCATTGCGCGGCCGGCAATAAAATTAATCAGTTCAGAGCGTGATACTTGTTTCGAGGCTTGGTAGTCATATGGCTACTGCTTCTGCCTCATACGCAGGAGGTCGTGGGTTAAATCGCAGGTCCGTTCCATTCTCCTACTTTGTATCTTTCTCTATATTTCTCATGTTCTAGCAATCGCTAGAACTGGAAATGGACTTCCATACCGTTTCCATTACTATTCCTATACCTCCAACTTGAGTATTCTATCAGTAATCTGCTAGAATTGGAAATGAACTATAGAGCTCGTTTCCTACATCCAATTAGAAATTCCATCAGTTACCTTCTCCTATCTATCACATTGGCAGCTCGTTAACCAAGACGGACCCCTGCCTCTCCAACCTAACCCATAAATTCCAACAAATTCCGCATGAACTCGTGGCAAGTGCAGAGGTATATTCGGCTTGCAGTGGGCGAGTGATTGCATCATCATTTCCTCCCCCTTCCCTACATTGACTTGCATTCTGACGTGGCAGGCGCCAGTATGACCTAACAAATGAGATCACCAGTACTTGTACATTGAAGATGTGTGCTAGTCCCAAGCAAACATCTGTTGGTTCCCTGTGCAAGAACAGCTGATCTGGTCATAATGGAGTAGCAACTACGAGCAGTCAATCAAGCTCAAGCTCAAAACCCGAAACCCGAACATCACTAGTCTGCCCGGTATAAGACGACAGGAGTTGATAATTCTTTCTTTAAAAGAACGCATTATCACGTTCTTAAAATGGATGCTTCTGCCCGGTATAAGGCGAAAGGAGTTGATAATTCCTTCTGCTAGGTATAAGGCGAAGGGAGGAGTCAAGCCTTCTTTGAATGGATGCATCTGCCCGGCACAAATCGAAAGTAGTTGATAATGCCTTCTTTAAAAGAAACGCGGCTTCTCGTCGGCGAAGGAAGGGGTCCTTTAAATGGATGCTTTTGTCAGGTATAAGGTGAAAGGAGTTGATAATTCCTTCTTTAAAAGAACGCGTCTGCCAGGTATAAGGCGAAGAGAAGAGTAACGCATTCTCTAAATGGATGCAGCTGCTCGGTTTAAGTTGCAAGCATTTGATAATGCCTTCTTTATAAGACCGGTATAATCTCGGTATAAAGCGAAGGCAAGGTAACCCGACCAGTAGATAGTAACAGATTTATATCAGAACTTGTTATTCTGTTACAGCAAATTTTTTTTACAGCGGCTGTTATAAAACATGAACCATTAGTAGTTAAAATAACAAAAATTGTAACAAAATCTCTTCTAGTTCTAACAAAAATATTACTAAATATGTTATTAATTGAACAAAAATATAACTCGATGTGTTACAGAAAAAGTAGTGAGAATAGCTTATTCTACAACAAATTATGTTCTTGAAAAGGTTATGATTATCCATAATGTAGGCAATTAACTTTGCAGCTGGACTTCGAATGTAGGTTCAAGTTATACTGAAGGTGGTACCTTCGTTTTTTCCAATTCCTATCTACCAAAAATGTAGGCAATTTTTTTTCGGTAAGAATAAACATAACACATTATGTTATAATCATGTTATGACGATCATGAAATTCTCTTTCCTCAATTTTTGACAAAGAATTTATAACAAAATTATTACAAGTTTTGTTATTTGTAACACATATTGATATAATTGTGATAAAATTTTGTTATGACTAACTGGTCGGGAATGCATCTTCTAAATGGATGCATTTGCCCGCTATAAGGCGAAAGAAGTTGATAATATTTTCTTTAAAAGAACGCGTCTGCCAGGTATAAGGCGAAGGGAAGAGTAACGCCTTCTTTGCATGGATGCGTTTGCTCGGTATAAGACGAAATGAGTTGATAAAACCTTCTTTAAAAGAACGAATCTGCCCGGTATAAAGCGAAGAAAAGGGTAATACCTTCTTTAAATGGAAGCGACTATCCGGTACAAGGCAAAGGGAGGATGCAATGCCATATTTTAATAAATACGTTTTTTTTCGGTATAAGGCGAAAGGAAGAAATAAAGGATTATTCATAAAAACGTATATACGTTTAACGTATAACAAGGTAAAGAGAAGAGATAATCCCTTCATTATATCTGGCCCATCTGCCAGATATTATAAGGGATTTGTAAGGGGCAATTGAAATTTCGAAAACTACTTCTACATATTCTGGGAGGCCTTCCTTAGCCGTGCGGGAATATGCGTGGCTGCCAAGCAAGACTATGCTGAAGGAGGCTGGGTTCCACTCCTGGCCTGGTCTAGCAAATTTATCGAAAAAATTTTTCAGCTTTTTAGGTACCGTCAAACGGGGGGAAGATGATCATTGAGGCGAAGATGATCATTTGATATGTCAGTCAAAAGTGCCTAATTTTTTTATGAAACGGTAGTTAACAATATTATCCGTTCAAGTAATGTTTCCGCAAAGTAAAAAATCCGAGTTTTTCGATTATAATCATGAAAATGTATTTTGTGGAAGAAAGAGAGAGATAGTCATAAATGACGCTACAACATTCATACAAATAACCTAGTGTATTTTGACGGCTAGGTCATAATGATTTTAGTAGAGCTGTCTTGATCAAATTCACCCCAAACCAGATTACTCAAAAAATGTGTGATAATTTTTTTTTTTTATAAATGCGAACGCATTTCAGGAAACTAAAGTTCAGAAAAATATATTCAGCTCTTTTAGTGGAATGTATTCAACCGTCTAAGACGAGTTAAGTACTCTCCATTTAATTCCATCTCGTCGAGTCAAGTACAAGACACTGAAGACGACCACACAGTTGTGGTCGAAATACGTATCTGCAAAGATTCGAAAATAATTGGTGGAATTAAATGGAGAGTACTTAACTCGTCTTAGACGGTTGAAACTAAAGTTGTTGATTAGTGCAACGTATAGCAGTACATGTTTTGAAAATATTTGTTTCGATTTCAAATGTTAACACACATTGTTATTGCATGTTTTGTCTTAAAAATGATCATCTTCCCCCCAGATGACGGTATAAAATTTTCAACTTGTTAATCTCGTGGAAAACTTCGCTGGTAATAATTGTGTTCAATCAAAGTTAATTGCCTATTTCCAGGGATTAAACCACCCGACTTGGACGTTAATTTACAATGTTATGAAAACTCATATGTGAATATGTACGTTATGTGGAAGATATTGATTTGGAAAATGTATTGGAGGTAACCACTTTCCCTTCGATGGGACTCGAACCCATGACCCTACAGTACGCTAGACTGGTGCTTTAACCAACTAAGCTACGAAGGACCTCCGTCGGCTTTCGCAACCTAGAGGCTACTGAACGAGTTCGAGATTCCCAAATTGGACGCATAGTCAAATCACTCGCAATTCATTTTTCAAGCCAATACTTCCACATGTGTATTGTACACGTCCACATTAGAGGAGCGTGAGTATTTAGAATGTCTGGCGGCTATACACATTCAAGTGAGATTGTGTAAGCTATTTGCCAGTCGGTCGTCAAGCTCAGACCCGACCGCATTGCGTAGGCAAGAGCACGCAACTCGCATCAATATCTTCCACATAACGTACATATTCACATATGAGTTTTCATAACATTGTAAAATAATTGTGTGCTGAATGAATATTAAGCTATTATTATTAATAATATTCCGCGAAATGGTTCATTCATTAAAAGGTACATTCCGCCGAAAGTCATTCGACGAAAAGGTACAAACCGCCAAATGTCGTACCGCGAAAAATTACACACCGCCAAATGTTATTCCGCGAAATGTTCGACCGCGAAAATTAAATCCGCGAAATAGTTTTCGGTGAAATGTTATACGATCACAAAGTACAATGGATACACTATGTCCAAGGTGTCGAAAAAGTTTCCAACTCAGGGGTGCCTTTCGAGAATGGCTCCTTCTTATACTATTGCACAGGGAATTTAAAAACACATGACATTTTGGTTGATGCCCTAGTTTAGAAGTGGTCACCATAATGGAAAAATAAAAAGAATACGTGTCTAATATTTGGTGATAAGGAACAAAACAACCAATTTTCATATTTTATGGAATGGCTGTATATGCGACCATGTGATGTTAGTGCCGTTCCAATGCACGCTGCTTTGAAATCAATGAACAGATGGTTAGTCTGCAAGTTGTACTTCCGGAATTAATCGAAGATCATCGACAAGCTAAACATCTGATCCATCATTAATCTACAATAACGAAAACACGACGAAGGAGTAATGCGATGTCAGGCTGTTAAACAGAATGCGCGACAGAATGTTATCCGCCGAGCAAAGAAGGGTACTTACTTTACTTACTTCATGGGTCCTGTACACCTCCGGTGGTGCAAAGGGTTGACTTGAAAGACCTCCACCCTGAGCAATGTTCACCTATCGCTTTAACCTGTTGCCAGGTTAGGTTTCGGTCGACTTCTTTTTTCTTTATTTTCTTTATAGATTTCGTTTCCGCCCCTGCGTAAGGTGTGGCCTCCCTAACCACACTTCCAATCTCGATTTTTTGCTGCTGTCGGCCTCTGGTGACAACGACGAGCTCATTGTTTAAGACCACATATTAAGTACTAAATAATTTTCGAATCAAATGAAATCAAATCAAGACAGTTACTTACGATTGATGCATACCAACAGAACTCATTCTCAACGTATCCCTCAATCTTCCTTCCTACTCCTCTGCTAGTTCCATCTGCACTTCCCGCTTGATGTACTCTACGTCTTTAAAAGTAAGCATATTATGCGACATATTAATAGTTCTCTGGCGTTTGTTCAACTTGTTCAGGGCAAGCTGTTTTGCCTTGGTGGTACGGGCTGATCCCGATGACTAATAGGTCGATGTTGGATTTGAATTCTAATCTTTCTTTCTTCAATAGCCCTACATTCCAACTGGAACTTGACTTGCTTTTCAACTTGGTAAAACAACAAAAGTATACAGCCCAATAAATCAGCCAAAATCTACCTGAAGTTCATTCAATCATCATATAATGTTCTGTGGAATTAATCTTTAATATATCTAATGCCTTTGTTGCCATTCTGAGCTCAATCGGGCATACCGAACCAATTTCTACAACGAAAGAGAGACGAAGATGTATCTTCCTATGTATTTAGACTGAAACTCAATCCATTTTCTAAGCGAAAGGAACAATCCTGGGTAGTGCCCCGTAGAAAACGACAACTGTTCTTCTTTCCATACTAAACTGGGCCAGGGTAATGCCCAGGATATTCCACCTGAGCTCCTATACCTACTCACCATTTTTTATTAGATATAATACAATTAGAGCTTGGACCTTCCTTAGCCGTGCGGTAAGATACGCGGCTACAAAGTAAGACCATGCTGAAGGTGGCTGAGTTCGATTCCCGGTCCGATCTAGGAAATTTTCGGATCGGGAATTTAGGTTCATGAGGCATGATATACAAATGCAAAATTGGTTAATAACTTTGTAGTTGCTAAATGAACACTAATCTGCGAGGCGGCAATGTCCCAGTGGAGGATGTAATGTTATTAGAAAGAAGAACAATTAGAGCTGTTTCGTTTTAGTTGAATCGAGTATTGGTTTGAGTACTCCATACTATCAAACTACATGTTTCAAGCAAAACATATTATTTAACAAAGGATGTTCCAATAATCCGCATCTCTTTATTATATTCAAACTCTATCATAACACCCAAACTATACTTACGTAGATTATGTCACTTATAAGTAGCGGTTACCGCTCAATCAGGTTGGAATGATTGAAATTTTATTGTTCGGCTACTGCCGTAAAAACGATTACTATCTAAACTAGCGTACAACACAATGAAGTATCCAACATACCTACGGTAATGCAACCTTAGTTGCCTTCGTGGCTTCGTACAAAAGATAGAAAACATATTTCTGCTAGATTTACTACACAATGATTATTGCTGCTGGATACCTTCATATCTGTTTGCTTGTTGGAGCAGTTCGATCCGCAACAACTGTGTAGTAGCCGCCGATATTATTTGCGCGATTGATTTATCTAAATTGCTGCCAGATAGCCCCAGGCAGGCCGAAGAGTTGTATTTTGTCGAGTATTAGATATTGATTCATTGTCAGTTTCCCCGCCGCAGTGCCGGAGTACGGAACGTGTAACTGAAGCTACTGGCTAGTCAGCTGGTAATTCGAATCTAAATTGATTTTAAATTTGCCGCAATTACGCGCTACTCATAAATAGCCCCCACTTGGCTAGTGGAATCATAATCTTCGCTAGAACAAAACCGAGAAACACCGTGCTTTCGAGTTGTCGGCCAAAGGGTCCGAATGGGACAGCGTGTAAAATTAATTGACTAATTGCCTGGCACTCGAAGTGAGTGTGTCTAGACGCTTGGCATAATAGTTAATGGTCGCTCGGTACGCTGGCTGGGCCCGTCTGTCCTGTACGTCCTCGCGCTAAAGTTGAACTCGAAGCGCAGTGGCTTTGATCTTGGGCAGAAAATATGCATTGGAAGTGGGTACATTGCACATACGTCTGATCTCGGTGGTACTTTGGGAACATAGGAATGTTCAAACGCAGCTGGGCGACTAGTTTCTATATTTCAAATCTGTTGACACTTTACACCATAGGCTGACGGATCGGCGTTTGTTTTGTAAAAGAGAACAGCTAGTCAGGGGGACAGTGATGGTTGTGAACAGTGATGAAATAAGGAGGTGAGACTTCTAAATTCTGAATGAGTAATGTAAACGTTATTTTTCGATTTTTTTTTCAAATAACATTATTTGAAAAACATTGTACAAGAATCTTATTTCTGAATATTCAGGACTTTTTTGGAATTTTGATTTTTTTTTAATACTTGGACATATTTTGGAACTTTTAAGAATTTTAGATGCAGTTGAAACTATAATTGTTTGAAATCACTTCTCAAAGTTTGTATAGTGGCATATTTTGGCCTTATAAAGCTTTTGCGCAAAGTCCTAAAAAAAATTCCAAGAATTCTGAAAAAAAGGAATCAAAAAAACAAGTTTCGACGTTCTATCCATGTTTAGGTTATTTCATTTAACATCGAAAACTATTTTTGGATTTCGAATTTTGATGGATTTCATATTAATAGAGGACACTTATGAAACCATTTAGAATGAACAGGTCAATGGGATTCTTTAGTGCAAAACATCCATATAAACCCTCCTCTAAACTTTGCATTCACCCATGATGGTCATGTCATGGATATATCACTGAGAGAAATTTAATAATATAATGTTCCTCCGAACCACGATCGGCAAGTTGCCAAGTCGATTCAACGAAGAAAAAACAATGACCACAACAACGTGAGCAAATGTAAGACCGGCGGGCAATGACGAATCGCTGCGTGAATTTATTGCTTTATGGAAATGGTTGCGACAAGCGTGGGTTAATAGGAGTAGAAGAACTCGCTCAACGAACCAGCGACGACAACGTCTATAAATCATAAAATATGCGTACGGAAAACTGATTGGAAGGATCGTTGTTCGGGACACGTTTGATAATGCTCAGCGTTGTTGGTCGTTTGGTCATGCTCTGAGAACATAAATTATTAAAATTGACCCGAACTGACGTAGTGACGTGCCTTGTGCCTGAGTCAGTGTTTGCATTCCATAAACGAATTCTTATGTTTGATACGATGCTATTTCGTTTTTACTTTCAGGCGTATCGGCATCGGAAATGCTGCAAGCGTTTTGCCAATCGAAACTAAAATCGGACTTCCACCACGATACGGCATTTCTTCTGACCAGGGAGCAAATCTGCCGAAACCAGATGAAGTGCGACACCCTGGGGCTGGCCGAGCTGGGAACTATGTGCAAACGATCCTCGTGTGCGATCGTGCAGGACAACGGTCTGTCGGCGGCGTTCACGATCGCACACGAACTTGGACATGTGTAAGTATATGGGAGATCGGATTGATAAACGAAATGTACACAGATAGAAAAAGTTGTTGAAATTTACACGAAAGTAATGCACATAAAGGGAATACCAAAAAGAGCGTAATCTTAAACGATATTTTCGCTTGAATGTATGCAATTTGTATTGCAATGTGTCACTATTTAGTCGACTAACTGGAATAATGCTATACAAATTGCATACATTTAGGGCGAAATTTATGGAAAAGATTCATGTATAGTGTAATTTTCCGCGCCTGTATTTTTTACGCGCCGATTAGTTTTCATTATTTTTTTCTGTGTACCAATAGGGTAAAGTGCCCAATAGTGAACCCCCAATCAATAGTTGACCCTCCAGCCATTTCTGCATTATTATTGCACAATGTAAACATTTTGCTATGACATTGTGAACTTTTTTCCCGGAGAACCTATCTTACAGCCCTATGATTTGATTACATGCATTAGAAATGCTATCGAAAGTAAAATTAGATGATTTTTTACAATTCTATAAAAAAATAAACACGATTCTATAACTGGACACTATTATAGGCCCATTTTGGGGGTCCATAATAGGGAAAAAGAACGTCCCGAAACGGAACATAAAAATCAAATAAAGTGTCGACTATAGGGAAGCAATTCCCTATTATGGACCCCCAGGGGGTCTACTATAAGGCAAATTCAGTCTAACTTTAAAATGTTATTTTCAACAAATAACGCCGTGTATTTGAGTGATTTATGTATGTATCGTGAAAAGGAGATGCAGAACTTGGTATTAGATATCAAGCAGAATTAATATGTTGAAAATTTCTACTCCTTATGGCAGGAAGAGCAAAATTCCGCTACTGGGGTTATTCCGCGCTCAATAACTTTTTCTCTTGAATAAGAAATCTTCTTCTTTGTTGACCTTACATCGCCCTGTCAATCCAGTTTTCCGCGAGCTCATTTGTGGAGGTCAACTGCACCCACCGTTCCTAGCATTCTGACCAATGCGGTTAATATGAAGATTCTGATAGTTTTCGCCGCAAACACAGAGATTACCCTCTGAGAGCTCCACTCTGTAAAGATGTGCATTTAAATTGTAGTGATTTGACATTGTTCGAATGAAGTCTCGTCCTATTTTCAATTTTTTTTAACCATGAACGCTTCGACACCTGCGGGCGAATTGAATACAGCCATCTACTCAACTCCCAACTTGTCCATTTCTGCTGCCAGTTTATCAATGTTTCATGACCAACTAATGTGAAAAATTCATCAAAGCCTATCGCCTGCCCATCGTAAATATCACCTTCCAAAGCACCCACCTTAGCCAAAGAGTCCGCTTTCTCATTGCCCGGAATCGAGCAATGAGAAGGGACCCAAGCCATGATGATTGTGAATGACCGTTTCGATAGAGCACTCAAAGCTTTCCTTATCCCATTTAGAAGATACGCTGAGTGCTTCACCGGTTTCATTGACCGAATAGTCTCCGGTGATGATGGAAAAGTGGTCAGGAGGTAGAGATGCGATTTGCTCGAGTGAATAGTGTATAGCTGCTAGCTCAGCAGTATACACGGAACAAGGCTCTTTGAGCTTAAAATGGGCGCAATGAAAAACGTTAAAAACACCGAAGCCAGTAGAGACATCCGTTTTTCGACCCAAAAAGACTCGAGAAAAAAAGGAAAATTACTGATAAACGATACTTACGTAACGTTAATTTTCATATTTTTTAGGAGTAACTACCATTTTGAGTTTGGAACTATTTCAGGATCTTTTGAATTTTATTTGAGATTTCACGCGGAAAACGAATAAATCTCATGACGGTCAATTTTTGTGTCATTTTGCAAGCCGAAAAACCATCGTGATTATGAAAAGACTGAACTTGAATGATTAATGTCCACACAACAAATCTATTATAATTCCAGAAGTGTGCTTACTAATTAGCGCCACTGACATTAAGTTGATTCCGCTGCTAGGCAAATAATCGAGGCTCTTCGGTCACGACATCGACAGTATGACACGTTCATACATCCCGCCATGAGTGTCACACTGTCCCTTTCCGTGAAGCGCTTGGCCGCAAGGGAAGTCCCTTCGCTTCATCCCTCCTTCCCATTGTAAACCGCGGTCAGGGTGTGCTGATTGTTATTTATTAGCCAATACCGATCGCAGCTGCTGGGCTGGCTGGCCGGCCGGGACGACCCGAACAATAAAGCTATTAACCAACGAAGAAGCGTGCGCAAAATCAGAAAAACTGTCTGTTCGCTGTCTGCGCGGGTACGCTTTAGCGCTTCGCCCGAGGTGGATTAGCGTATACGGAACGGAATGACACATCACCCAACGTTGTCAACCAGCAGCAGAAGCTGCCAAGCAAACAGTAGCCCCGGCACCACCAGCAGTCAGTGATATCAGGCGCGTAAGTGCGCTATTGTTTTTATGTCAAACACGCTTTAGCCGTTAATTGAGGGGGCGCTTGCGGCTTACAAGGGAGACCCATCACGCCTTGCCCTTAGCGACTGCTGCAGAACTCGATGATTAACGATCATTGCCACCGGACAGCAAGTGAGATCCTAAATAAGCTTTATGATCTGGTACTATTAATCACAAGTGTAGGGATATTCATGATCATATTGAATTTAGTGAAACGTTCTTCATATATGAATTTACAGATCGTCAAATAATAATAATTATCACATAAAAGAGGAATATGATATTTATTATTCATAGAGAAACGGTTTGTGAATTTGTAGAGTGAATGTAATATTAACGCTTGCAAATATATGAGTCACGTTTCTTATAATGCATGCTATCAAACAAAGACTAACAGTGAATCAGTTGACATTTAGCGCATTCACTATTAAGCAGTAAATCTTTGGATTTATATGACGAAGTGGCTTTAAACTAAACTATGAAGGGATTACCACCAGTCAGAAATTGTCTATTCACGTCAGTCTACGAGATTAATAGAAAACTAGAAGTCAATAATGACAGTAGTTAAGATTATTATCCACGCTTCCTTATTGTAGGAATAATTGCTTTTTTGTTATCTTCATATTATTGAAACTTTTTGCGAAAAGACGACGGTTTCGTGCAATATTGGCACAACCCAAAGTTTTTCGTTTTGTACATTTTGATGGCAAAGCTCGGAAATCGGTATGAAGTTTCACAATATATCGAATATTATGCATATTTCGATTTTTCCGAAAATTCATATATTCATATATTCATACATCTATAAATTTGTCAATTTTTGTGTTTTCAGCAGGAAAGAAATATACAAAACTAATCATTTTTTATCAACACATGCAAAAATATACCGTCATTGGGGATGACAATGGGTCTGGGGGGTGAGAATGGGTCATCGTTCTCACCGGAAGCCTGAAGATCATAGAGCAAAATCGTTCGTTTAGTCTTCTCGCCCTCAGATACATTCAATCCATTCTACAAGCATTCTAAGTAGTTGAAACAGTGACCCATTCTCACCCTCATTTGACCCATTGTCACCCCCGACGACGGTAGGTGAAATTTGAAATAATTACCCAAATATGGAAGTTTCTTTTTTTAAGGTTTGAGTTTTTTGAGTTTCTGAAAATTTGCAGATTTTGGGTTGTGTTCTTCGATATGTACTTCAACCTAAACCGGAGGTAGGCGAACAAGACAGAAGCGTATGTAATCACTTAAGTGCCCGTATTGTTAGATACACAGTCCAAGATTGGGTTGGCAAACACTACGATCCGGCTCTGGCTACTGGTAGCAGGACTATCAATATTCCTACCAGAGAAATAAATAAATGTCATTCAGCACATAACCAGGTTCAAGGTTTTACGTCTCTCTTAGCCAATCAGCTTCACGAGAGGGTCGAACCAAGAAAGACCAAACGAAATTTCGTATTAGTAGTACCCTTGAAGTTTGTTGAGGCGAGTGCAACAAAAAGATTTCCGGAGTAGAGCTGTGCGCCGCCGCCGACACTTATTGACGTACGCCGACGCCGGTCAAGGTGTCGGCGGCGCGCCATACGCCGGTTAGCTCCACGCCGCCGAATTTCGTATTTCACGCCGATGATTGGCCAACACAAAAATCACAGTATGCAGTGCGTTTGCATCTGCCGAAACAAGGCAATTTATCAGGCATTAATTAAATAGCTATTATACCTTTAGCAGATTTGTTTGCTTTTAACTCTGTTACTTTTACCCGCACGCAAAAAAAGCGTTCATGAATTCGTGAACTAACGAGTTCACGGTGTATTTTTTCGTGAACAACAGTCACGGATTCGGGAATACAGTCACGTTTTCTGGAACGTTCTGGAAAACGTGACTGGTATTCCCGAATCCATGAATAAAATCACGGTGTATTTTTGCTAGTTCACGAATTCGGGAACGCATTTTTTTGCGTGCGCATTGGAATGTTAAATGTTAGGTCATCTAAGAACTTCTTGGTTACAGACGATGTACTTCTAATCTCAACTTCATGTGGAATAACCTCATTCTTGTCGTATTGGGTGGTTCATCATGTTTTTAAAGGTTTTAATGTTACATATCTTGATTGATCTAGTGCTTATATACGCAGCTTCATGTCAACACTACCCGGGCAGAAGCCATAAACACAATAACAAAACATGATATGGACTTGATTTACATAAGAGATAAAAGAACAGGCAATAATATCAAAAATTGCACCGAAATATCATTTAAATATCAAGACTTGCTATGGATGAGAGCAAACTAATGGCACATGATATTGATTACTTCTCACAAATAGCATAACTTGATCTCCTCATAATATTTTAGTGCAAAATATTGATATTGTCGACTGATCTTTTATCTCTTATATCAATCATGTTCATATCTCATTTTGCTATCTAATAAACATGTGATATTATTGAGCTATTTTCTTCTACTCGGGTATGAATGTTGGATTTTGATTCCCAGTCTGGTAGGATTTTTTTAAACTTCCCTGGGCATTACGATGGCCTCGGGATATGCGAATGGTAACTTGGCTTATGGAGCAGGAGCACGATGGGGCATGTGACCCACAAAATTTAACATTTTTTAACTCCTCCTTGTACTTAAATTGCCAGAATTGTTCTGAAAACAAACTGGTTTCAATTTATCACCCAACAAGCGGATGGCAGATTTAAATACAGTTCTTCATAAGAACCATACAGAGATTGTATAATAATTTGGCATATACAATTTCGGAAGATTTTAATACAATTGTTGTATAGAAATCTTACAGATTTGTATTATTTTAATACAATATCTGTATGAAAAACTTACAGAATTGTATACGCCAAGATTTTATACAATAATTGTCAGATTTGTTTTTTGGGTATAGGTATTGATAAACAATTCCCAAAGAAATTTCTTGGTTTTCCTGAAATAATTTCCGAAGGAAGTCCTGGAGAAAGATCTGAAGGAATACATGAAAAAAATTCTTAGAGTCTTGAGGAATTTCTGGATTTATCCCCGTAGTAATTTTTGGAGGATTTTTTGAAGGAATCCCTGGAGAAAATTCCGAAGAAATTCTTGGAGGAATGTCCAAAGATTTTTTTTAAGAATTTCGGTAATTCTTTAGGAGTTCCTTTGGAAATTGCTCTAGGAATTCGTACGGAGATATCCGAAAATTCGTCCTAGAATTTTGAAAGGAAATGGCGGTGAAAATTCCGAACTAGATGAATTTCCGAAGCAGAACAGATACACTTACGCGAAGCCCGCAACAGTGTAATCCAACAGAATAATAAATAGGTTCACAATACTTTACTTTGATAAAGTATTCCCAAATAAATTTCTTGGTTTTCTTGAAATAATTTTCGAAGGAAGTCCTGAAGTCCTGAACACGAATTCTTAGAGTTTTGAGGTATTTCTGGATCCCTGAAGGAATTCTTGGAGGAATGTTCAAAGCATTTCTTTAAGAAATTCAAGGAAGTCGGTAATTCCTATAGGAGTTCCTTTGGAAATTATATCTGATACAGTCAAACGTTCCTGAAGGGAGGAGTGGAATATAAGGAAGGAGTGGAATAGAAAATCCTTGGAAAGCTGTTTGAAGGGACCATCACAGTAACCCTGAAATATATTTTTTGAAACGGCATAATTTGCTTCCATGAGTCGATATCGAGTCATAGAACATCGACTCATGGAGGTTTGACTGTATCTGGCAATTCGTCCTAGAATTTTGGAAGAAAATGGTGTAGGAAATTCCGAAGAAAGTACTACATGAATTTCCGAGGGATGAAATGTCTTATGGAATATATAAGAATTTCCTTTCAACAGTGTAATCCAACAGACTAATAAAAATATTAGCATTCCTATTTGAGCTATCCGAGGAATGGCTTCTTTGAGGAAGGGCGCAGCAAATCCATTACAACTGTGGGGAAGTGTACCCATCTACATGGTTAGAAATTTTTGAAGATTTACTAGAATGAGTTTCTTGATGACCGAATTAATTCCGTAATATATTTCCTAAGGAATTATTGAACAAAATCTTGCAGTTAATTCCCAAGGAATTTTTGAAAATATCCGAATATCCGCCATCTCATAAAGTCAAAACTGAGTTTGTTTTACTACTGTCCAGATTTTCGAAGAATTTTTTGGAGAAATATAGGAATTTTTATTTACATTCCAATAGCTATCTGTTTGAAAACCCCATCGAAAATTCCTTTTAGGATTCCTTAGGATATTCCTCCAGAAATTCATTTAAAAATTCTGTTCGAAAATCTTTTCAAGTTTTTTTTTCGGTTATTCCTTCAATAGTTGAGTCGGAAATTCCTCCAGGAATTTCTTGGAAAATCTCTTCAGAAAAGCCACCAGGAATCAATTTGGACATTCGTCCAGGGATTCCTTCGGAACTTCATCCAGGAAATCCTTAGGAAATTCCTAAATCCTTAGTAAACCGTACAAAATTCCTGCATGAATAATTCCGGAGCGAATTCTAATTTAGAGAAATTTTTAAATGAATTTTCAAGGAAGTTATTTGAGTGACAAACTTATTTTCAATTGAAAACAGTTAAACAACGATTCAACAAAATTGAAGGAGCTTACAAACGAAATTTCCGAAGATTTCCCATGCTTCTTTGTTTGACAGCGGGCTTATTTTAGCAAAGAATCGTGATACTGGCCTGACCAGTCGAATTTCGATACTTTTTGAAAACATGAATAGGTCTAATCCACAGGAATTCTTGGAAGAGTTGTTAAATGAATTTTTGGAGGAATGTTTGAAA
The DNA here is from genome assembly GCF_024139115.2 of Armigeres subalbatus. Classification (NCBI taxonomy): domain Eukaryota; kingdom Metazoa; phylum Arthropoda; class Insecta; order Diptera; family Culicidae; genus Armigeres; species Armigeres subalbatus. The sequence continues at coordinate 66,444,017 of NC_085141.1, forward strand.
GAATTCCTATAGAAAGTTCGGAAAGAATTCCTGGAAAAAGTTCTAAATAAATTCCAGAGAGAAATTAAGAAAGAAAATCAAAAATATCTTCCTAGAGTCTTCCTACATTCTTTTATGAATTACTGGAAAAAGTTTTATTGGAAATTTCTAGAAGAAATTCCCGACGGAATTTCTAAAAAAAAAATTTCTAAAAAAATTCTAAAAAAATCCTAAGTCAAATTCCAAAGTTTTTCTTCTAAAGGGATTGCCGAATGTATTCCTAAAGCAGTGTCCGTAGGTATTCCTATAGAAATTCTCGAAAGATTTTCAAATGGTATTTTCTAAGGAATTCTTGAAGGAATTTTCTAAGGAATCTTAAAAAAAGAGTTTTCGAATTCGCAAAAGACTCCGTAAAGGAATTTCCGAAACAATCCCTAAAGTAATTTTTATGGAAATTCTTGAAGGAATTTTTGAAGAAATTTCAGTACAAATTTCCGAAGAAATACCCAAATAAATTTTCAAAGGGAATTCTTAGAGGAAGTTATGAAGGAATTCATTGGGAAAATTCTAAATGAATTCTTATAGGTAATACCTTTTTCGAATTTTCTGAGGAATATCTGTGAAGCGGCAATGTCGTAGTGGAGGATGTAATGCAAACTTTTGCTGTGGAGATACAATCTATTAGGATGTCCACCCCATCAGTCTGACTGGAGCTAGCAATTGTACAAAAAAAAACCCTAAAATTCATTGAAAAGCATCATGTGCCGCGTATTTTATTTCTCTGCTCAAAGTTCTTCCCGCCGATTCACGCCGCCGCCGCCGCCGCCGAATATTGCTTACGGCGTGACGCCGCCGACGCCGCCGCCGCCGGTGTAAAAATGGCCTTACGCCGCCGCCGCTCACAAATACTTCGGCGCACAGGTCTCCGGAGGCAAGCTCGTTTCATCTGGGAGGATGCTTTAAGCTGCGGATTTTAATTTGTTGTTATTTTCAGAATTGGGATTCATAATGCATTACATGACAGGTTCATAGTTATTATTTGAATCTGTCTACTGTATGTTTGTATACTTTTCATTTTTTTAAGTATGTTTACTTACCTAATATGTTTTAATAATTTCAATTAAGTGAAGTTTTACTATAATCACTTAAATTTTTTGAAGTAGGACTACGTCTGTGCTTTCTATGAGTTTGAACGTTAATATCTTAACCGTTTCTAGATAGAATATCAATTTTTTGGCCCATTCGATCAGAAAAGAGTCAACGCTTCTTTGTATTGTTCTAAACATTCAGTTAGAACAAAATTTCACGTAGAGCACGAAAACACCGGTAGCTGAGACGAGACTTGCAAAGACGCTGCTTCTTTTTTCCTTGTTTTGACTCTTGTTCTTCTTTTCATCACAGTTGACCATGGAAATTCTGTTTCACCTAATGTCGAATTCGTCGAATAAAAAAACATTTTCAGTTCCATCTGTCATTGGATATGTTGGTGTGCGTAGCATCGTGTTTGTTTTGATTCGAAACATATGATCCAGGACATCCAGTGCACTGGCAGTGCGTTGGCCTTGACTAATCAGATCATGATAAATAAAAATGTTTAAGTGCGTGAACTGATTTTTGCGGATAATGGAATTTACTTTTGGGCGACGAGCTCGGTGGTCTAGTGGCTACCGCTTCTGCCTTATAAGCAGGAGGTCGTGGATTCAATTCCAGGCTCGTCCCTTTCCTACTTTGTATTTCTATCATAGTTCTTTCTGTGTTTCACGTTCTACCAACACGATTCCTACTGTTATAACCAGGCGGGTGCTAAGCTGTCAAATATTTGTTGCCTCCAATCGAGCGAATGCCGACGGCACTAACACTACGCCGTAGTCTATGAAAAATAAACACTGCAGTGAGTGAGAATGTTCTGAAACGCATAAAGTTTGGATAATGCAAGAAACAACTGTTTCTGCTCAGCACAAAGTTTCTTCTACCAACATAATTATTTATCTGCATATTTCGCGAAAGGAATAAACTGAAAACACTACATTTTTACGGATTTGGTGTATTTTGTTCGTTGCAATCTTTAATTTAATATGTGCTTTCGAAACCACTCTCTCTTGTAAAAACGGTAAACATTATATTTTTTTACAAATACCACCACAATTTATGATAGTATATGAACATTTTGACATTGGAGTATGAATTTATGCGCCAAATAAGAGGGTACTGTCATACTTGCCAAACTCCATATGATAAAAATCCGTTGTCGCCCCTCTGATTATAACCTTCCACACTAACAATTCCAAAAAAAACCTCCCGTGGCACATATGAGAGGTCGTAGAGTTTCTGCAACTTTCTTATGTAGGTGCCCAACCAATCATCCTTTCTCTTCCACAGCATTCGCAAGGACGTGGCTAGGACAGATCTGGACTATTGGAGAGTGCATTGCTTCCATCTAAGAGATAGTGATTAGTCCCAAATCAATATCTGTGGTAACGGATGAAAGTGATGCTACTCTCATACAATAATCCAGGCTTGTACCACCTACGAATTTGTGCGAATTGCTCAATGCTAATGCTAATGCTAATGGAATTTACTTTTGGGCGGCGGATATATGTATTTAATTATATTCTATAATCCCGTGCACATTTTTATACCAAGAATTCCGCATAGAATTCATGTAACGAAGATTTTCTATTCTACAAGAATTCATCTAATAAATCAAATTGAAATTCCAATCACAACGTATTTCTGCAAAAGTTTTTTTTTCTTGGAACACACTGAGAAGCATGTGATAAAAAATCTCCAGGAAACGCAATTTTTTTTCCTCGCCACCCCTTCTGATAAAGGTAGCCTCACACCTCGGGAATATTTTCCGCCGGATTTTGGGCCCCGTGCATTTTCAATGGGGCCGGGATTTTGATTTTCCGTGCCCAAATCCTGAAAACAAAAATACAGGGGGAAAAAATCTGCGGACCAAATTCCTGAGTTGAGAGGCTACATTAATGCTAGGAGTTCCTTCTGAAATAAACCAACATAGAAAACACAATAACGTTTTGCTTCGGAAGTTGCTTCAGGAATTCCCCCGCAGGTTTCGTCTCTACATGTTCCTTGAAGAAATTCTACGAAACTTCCTTGAGGAATTTTTTCCGGAAGTTCCATGAAGGAATCCTCAGAAAGTTCCTTGAAGGATTCATCCGAAGGTTTCTTCAGGATTTCCTCAGAAAGTTCCTTCAGGATTTCCTCCGGAAGTTCCTTCGGGATTTCCTTCAGGAATTCCTCCGGAAGTTCCTCCAGGAGAATTTCTTGAAAGAACTTCCGGTAGAACTCCTCCAAGAACTTCCGGGAGAGCTCTCCACTTCCAGAGGAATTCCTCAAGGAGCTTCCGGAAGAATTCCTCAAGGAACTTCCGGAGGAATTCTTCAAGGAACTTCCAGAGGAATTCCTTAAAGACCTTCCGAAGGAATTTCTCAATAAACTTCCGGAGGAATTCCTCAAGGAACTTCCGGAGGAATTCTTCAAGGAACTTCCGGAGGAATTCCTCAAAGAACTTTCAGAGGAATTCCTTCAAACTAATTCCTAAAGCAACTTTCAGAGCTAGATATTGCTAGAAGATTTCTAAAGGAATTCATCTAGAAGGGATCTCTTGGAAAAAAAATATCGAGAAATACCTGAAAGATATCGCTAATGAATTCAAGAAAGGATTACTGGAATTAAAATCTGAAACGCGCAAAAGAGTTTTTGGAAGAATTTCAAAATAAATTCTGGGTATTATTTAAGAAAGAATTCTATTCGGTATTCTTCAAATATATTTTTCTGACAATTCTTAGCGGATTTTGTGAACGGGTTTCAAGAAGAATTCCCAAACTATTTCCATCCACCGACCTAATTTAGGACACAATCTGTGAGAAAAAAAACCCTGAATGAACTTATGAATAACTTCCCTAAAAATAATTTTTAAAACTAAATCTAGACAACAGTACCGGATTAATTTCATTTAAAACTACAATAACAAATATAACAAAACCCCCGGAAAAAAAAAATTCATTGCGCATTTTATTTGAATAACAGACAGTTTCGTTTTTCCCTCTGCTTGTTTATACCGCCCAGTCCCACCCACTCACATGGTTTTGACAGTGAACCCGGTGCGAAAACGTGAAACAACACAGTGCGAACCCGACAGCTTTGGGGTTGGAACTAGTGCGAACCTAGTTCCAACCTGAGCGAATAAAAAAACACTTTGACAGCACTTAGGTTGGAACTTTTTAAAAACGAATTCGACATAAGTCCCGTATAGGCTCTTCTTAGCCCAATAAAATGTTTCATGTTACATGTTTCAATGTTACATATTTTTTTTATAATGATTTACACAGCAGAATTAAAACACATATTCGTAACTATTTGACATAAGGCTTCCCGTCTAATTTGGATTACTCTTCGAAGTCTTCGTAAAACAAAAATCATGCGAAAATAAATTATGGGATACCAATACTTTCAAACAAAAAGCTGTTGGATTCCACTGGCGGCGCCAGAGTTTTGGTAGTGGTGGAGCACTTGCATTTTTGGCCTAATTGGTTCATTTATAATTTGGCATCAGTAGCACAAACTATAATTGAAAGCGAAAATCAGTCAGGCAGTTTCAAGTTTTCCGAAATTTTAGTGCATTTTATCGTCTGTTATTGAAAAGGTCACCAAGGTCCAGGAATGTTTCAGCATATTTTTCAAAAAAAAAATCCAATTCCAAATCCAATTACCACAATTACCACAAATGACCACAATTCTTCGGATATTCTTAAGAATTCCTAGGGAATTATCCTCTGACATTGTTTCATAAATATCTTAAATAATTCTCAAAGTAATACCTCCGGGATTTTTCCAAAAAAAATCAAGAATACTTCCAGAAATTTTTCGAAAATTATTTCAGGAATGGCTTCGGATACCATCGAAAATTCAATTCCGTCGGAAATTTCTCCAATAATTTCTCCGGAATTCCCAGCAAGAATTTTTAACGGAATTGTCAAAGAAACTCCTTAAGACATTTCCGATATTCTTAAATTCCTCCAAGAACTCTTTAGGATTTCCCCAGAAAATCTTCCGTAAATAACTTCGGAGATATACAGTGAAATCTCCCTTACCCGATAATGAAGGGACCATCGAGTTAGGGCGGTATCGAGATAGGGAACACATTCATATTTGACCGAATGCGGTTTGGCAGAATAATTAAAATTTTATTTCTTTATTAAGTGAAGTGAGTAGAGAGATGTTCAAAGTGAATAGTGAACTGCGAAAACTGAGAAGTGAGAAATGAGGTGTCCGAAATGCGCGTAGAGTAGTGAGAAGTGAGTACTAAGAAATTTAAGTAAGTATTGAGTAGTGAGATGTGCACTAACATGCGAGTAGTGGAAAGTAAGAAATCAGAAGTGATTGATGATTGATTCTTATATCTCACTTCTGATTTCTCATTTTTCACTTCTAACTTTTAGTTTTTCACTTGTAACTTTTCACTTCTCACTACTACATCGCACTTTGAATTTCTCACTTCTAACTTCTCAGTTCTCATTTCTCACTTCTTACTTTGCAGTTCTCGCTTACTTTACTTAACTTTTCACCTCTCACAAACATTGATATTTGTTTCTCACTTCTCACTACTCATTTTTCTACTTCTGACTTCTCATTTCTCACTTCTCACTTTTCACTTCAAACTACTAACTTTCCACTTCTTACTTTTCACTTATCACTTTGCACTTGTTGCTACTCACTTCGCACTTTGAATTTCTCACTTCTAACTTCTCAGTTCTCATTTCTCACTTCTTACTTTGCAGTTCTCACTTACTTTACTTAACTTTTCACCTCTCACAAACAGTGATATTTGTTTCTCACTTCTCACTACTCATTTTTCTACTTCTGACTTCTCATTTCTCACTTCTCACTTTTCACTTCCAACTACTAACTTTCCACTTATCACTTTGCACTTGTTGCTACTCACTTCGCACTTTGAATTTCTCACTTCCAATTTCTCGCATATCATTTCCCACTGATCACTTCTAACTTCTTACTTTGCACCTCTCTTCTCATTTCTCACTCCTCACTTCGAATTTCTCACGTTCTAACATCTTATTTCTCACTTCTCATATCTCACTTCCAAATGCATTGGAAAATAACTTCGACTTGGAGAATATCTTGTAAGGGAGAACGCAGTATGCTAGATTCAAGGGACTTTGAATTTCATCGAGTAGTGGGAAAATGTCGAGTTACAGAACATCAAATTAGGGAGACTTAACTGTATCCAGAAATTCCTATGGAAATTCAAAGAAGGGATTTCAAAACAATAAAATTACTTCGGAAGCTTTTTTAGACATTCCTTTGGAAATTCCTTTGTAAATTCCTTTAAAAATCTTTTGAAAATTTCTTCGGAAATACCTAAAGAAATCAGCCGTTTATATTGGCCGACACGACACGAGCCGACACGCCGCAAGATCAAGGTTCGTCTTCGAGAACACAGGAACGCAGTAACACAGGGAAAGCCAGGAATCCAGCGTGGCAGCACACACAGAAATTAGTGGTCACAAGTCACAACATAGACTGGGTGAACGCAAAATCAATAAAAACGATCAGAAATGTATCGAGCCTCAACGCATAGGAATCAATGTACATTACAAACACCACGAGACCATTGATGAACGAGGACGACCCACCTATAGTAACGTATCTCTTCAGTCTTGCCAACAAAATATAATAGTTTCTCTCTCTTTCGGACGTGTACGAACAACGTACGAATCGTAACCCGTTGGACATTGTCCTGATGATGGGTGACATCGCACCCGAAACTGGTCGACAGATAAGGTAAATTTTCACTTGTTGACGATTGTAAGAACTATAAGTGTTATGTATTGTCTTGCGTCGCGTTTCTTTTGAGTGTCGTGTCGTTCTTACGTTAAGCACAAACCATACAGATTGTTGTCTAAAGAAATCCTTCCATCAGAAATATCTACAGAAATTGTTTTAGACCTTCAAAAACTCGTTTAGGAAAAATCCTTTTAGGAAATTTCTTTAGCATTTGTTTTGGGATTTTTTTTTTTAGGAATTTGAAAATTATTAAGATTTTCTTTCTAGTAGCCACACGGATTTTTCCCGAAATTCCTGAAGTAACTATTCCGGAAATTTTGTTGGGATAATTTCTTAGGAAATTTATTAAAGAATAGAATAGGAAATACTAAAGCAATTTTCGGAAGAGTTTCTAACAGAAATATTCAATGGAATTTCCAGATGAAATATCCTCAAGAATTCTTATAGTGACTTCCGAATGATTCTCAAAAGTATTTCTGAATAAATTTCTGAAGTGATTTCCGATTTTTTTTTCAAAGGAATATCCGAAAGTTTAAGACTAATTAAATTTCCGGAGGGATTTCCGAAGGGATTCCCAAAGAATTTCGAAAGAATTCCTGGATGATGTTCTAAAGAAATTACGAAGGGATTTATTAAGGAATTGTCGGAAGAAATTCTTTGAGCAATTCCTGAAATATTTGCTGAAGGCATTTTTTAAGGGAATTCCTAAACCCATTTTAGCAGGAAGCAGGAATTTCTGGAGAAATTTACAAAAGAAATTTTGGAAGGAATTCTCCTAGCAGAATTTGGGAAGGTTTCGCTAATAAAATTTTCGTAGGTATTGCCGAAGAATTTCCCGAAGGAATTCCGACCAAAAAACATTTTAAATAGTTCATTAATGATATTTCGAAGAGGTTCTCAAAACGCAAATATTCCTTTAAGGATTTATAAGGTTTTTCTAAAGGAATTTATGAAGCAATATCCTGATGCATTTCCAAAAGAATTTCTGGCTCTATCTCCTAAGGAACTTCCTGAGAATTTGCCAAAAGAATCCCTGGAGAAAACTCCGAATGAATTCTTGGAGGAATCTACAGAGAAATACAAGAATTTCAGAAATTCCTTCAGGAGTTCCTTCGGAAATTGCTGAACGGAATTCCGGCGGAATTATGGGTGCCGAAGGAATGAAACACATTAAAGAATTTCTGAATTTCAGAAAATTTGCCAAATTAATTCCCGAAGGAGAAGTTTCGGAGGAGTTTCAAAAAGTATTTTTAGACAATTTTTTTTAGAAATTTTTGAAAGAATTCCTAAAGAAATTTCTGGAGGTATTTCTAGATTTATTTGCGGAGGATTTTCGGAGAAATTCCGTGAGAAAAATAGTAATGAATCACTGAAGGAATTACCGATGTATAAATTTGAGAAATTTTCGATGGAGCTCCTCGAGGATTTTTTGAAGGTATGCCTGAAAGAACTTCTGGATGATCAACCGTATTAATTCCTGAGGGTATTTTTTACGAAAAAATGTATTGAAAACTTCCCGAACGAACTTTTTGATAAATTCATGAAATATCATCTGGATGAATGCTGAAGAAATTTCCGAAGCAACTCGTTCCCGAATTCTTGCGAATATCCGAAGAAGTATGATGATGGATCGACTGCAATGACGATATTTTTTGGTTTTTCTTCTTGGCATGAAGTCTTTATTCCAGATTCAAAATAGTGTTTTGTTTTACTACTGTCCAGATTATAAAAGGAATACCCGACTAAATTCCTAGACGAGTTCCCGAAGGGATTCTTTCAGATATTTCTAAAAGAAAGTTTCTAAAGAAATTTCCGAATGAATTCCTGTAGAAATCTAAAAGTTTATATAAAAAAAATGGATTCCTATTCAAGAAATTTATTCAACAATTCCTTCAGAAACTCGTTAATAAATTCTTTTCGAAAACCCATTAAGGTTGTTCTTTGGAAATTCCTTTGAAAATTTCTCCTAAAATACATTTTGAAATTCCTCCAAGAATGTATTCAAAATTTCTCCTTCAGATATTCTTTCTAGAACTCATCCAGGAATAAATTATAAAATTTCCCTAATTAGCTAATTTGAATACTCCCCTACGGATTCTTTCGTCAAATCTCCCAAAAAGCCTTCGTAAATTTCCTCAGAAATTTCTTCAGTAAAACAATGTTATATTCTTTCAAAAATCCTGCAGGAATTATTCCGGAAATTTTGTAGAAAGAAATCTTCCACAAAAATATTGAAGAATGAAATAGGACATCCTTAAAAAATTTCCGGAGGAGTTTCTAACGGTAATTTGAAAGGATTTCCTGGAGGAACTTCGTATAAAATTTCTAATTTTTCAAAGTAATTCTCAAAAAGATTTCTAAATGAAATTTCCGCATGATTCCTGAAAGAATATTTGAAGAGTTTTCTGAAAGGATTCCCAAAAGAATGCTCAAAGGGAATTCCGGAGAAATTTCAAAAGGAATCTCCGAAGGTCTAAAGATATCCCTGGAAGAGTTGCTATAAAACATCTGGATAAATAAGCAAAGAATTCCTGTAGATCTGAAGAAATTTCGAAAGAACTCCAAAAAATTCTAACTAGAATTACCGAAAGGATTTCTTGAGAAAGTACTGGCAGAAATCTTAAAACATATTCCAAAGAAATTCCTAATAGAATTCGTAAGGGAATTTCGGAATTACTTTAATAAATTTCTTATAATTCCACTCTTTGAATTTTCGAAGCAATGTTATGAGGAATATTCAATGGAATCTTTCAATTTATTATCGTAATTCCGATTATATTTAATTCGTCTTCGTAAATACCTTTCAAAATATCCTCGAATCCTTCAGAAATTACTTCGGAAATTCTGCTAGGGATTCCTCCGAGAATTCTTTTTGGAATTTCTTTGGCAATTCTTTGGTAAGTTCCATTGGGAATTTGTTTGGAATTCCAACGGAAACCCTTTCTGGAGAATTCTTTTTATGAGTTCCTTTGAAAATTGCCTTACGAATTCCTGCGGAAATTGAATTAGGAACTCTTTCATTTTTTTAAAAAGTTGCATCAGCAATTATTTCAGCTTTTTTAAACAAATTCTTCCAGTAATTCCTCAAGAAACCCCTCCCGCAACTCTAGGAAGAAATTCTTGGAATTCCTTTGAAATTTCACTAAGGAATTTATTCAGAACTTCATCCAGAAATTCTTTCTAAACTTTATTAAGGAATACCTTCGGACATTCCTCCAAAAATTTAATTAGAAAATCCTCAACACCTTCGGATATTTATTTAGATATTTTTTCGGGAATCTCTCCCATTAATAAATTCTTACTTCAGTAGTTTATCGAAAAATTCATCTGGAAATACCTTTAACATTTCCGTTAGAAATCCTTCCAAAAAGGATTACACAAATTTTGTATGGTTTTTCTAAAAATGGAGTTCCGAAGAAATCTCCAGCTCCAGCTCTTGCATGAGTTTACGATGGCCTTTTCAATAGAATTTCCGGAGAAATACGAATTTGGTTACCGATTCCTAGAATTTCCTCTGTAATTCTCTCGAAAGAAACTTAAAACAATTTTCAATAAGATTTTTTTTAAAGTTTTTTTTTGCAAGATAACACAAGATCTTGACGTTTCATGCGTTTCTAAAATATTTTGCATAAAAAGAAACAAAAATTTTGATTTCAAAATTTTCCCTTACCTCTTCTCGAGAAATTTTTCGTGTTTTAGAACAGTCAAACTTTGTGCAAATCGTCGAATCATTCCAAAGCAATTTGTCGAGGGATTCCGAAGTAAATCATCGAGTGACTCCAAATAAATTCTTCAAGGAATTTTGAAGCAAACCGTCGTGGAATTCGGAAGCAAATCGTCGAAAGATTCTTGGGTATCCCTCAACGAAACCGAAAGGAATGCAGTATTAATGCTTCTGGATCCCGGTTGGAATTCTTCGATGATTCTGGAAGGAATTCTTTAGAGATTCCAATGAGAACTCTACTCGGATTCTGGTGAGAATTCCTCTCGGATTCTGATGATAATCCTTTTCGGATTCTGATGGGAATCTTTCTTAGAAATGAAAAACAAGCTCATTTGTCTTCCACTTCCACTCTTTTGTTTTCAAACTTTTTCAGTAATTCATAATGCTATGTTGAAAATGGATATCACTACTTACTAACTTTTCAAATCCTAGGTAGGGCGGCGTTAGTTTCCAATAAATCTTCTTCTTCTTATTGGCATTACATCCACACTAGGGTGGTTCAAAAAATCGATTTTGCTCCACAGTACTGATCTGATTCTTTACCATGTTCTGAGTGTCCTCTGAAAATTTGAGCTCATTTTGATTAAAACTGATTTAGCACAAGCCGTTTCAAGTTTGCATGCAAATTAGTATTGGGAAATTTATTTTTTCATTATACTGTTAATGACGCTTCTCCATTAAACGCAGGTTGAAAGAAAACCTACACAGCTAAAAGGAATACTCAACAGCTTTCACCCAACGAAAATCGCATGTTGATTAATCGTCCCAATAATTAGTAATCGAATTTAGTCTATACCGTGGTTTTCTGGAGCTAATTGCATAACTCATCAACAGGCAACATTGCTGCTCGTCGCGCGAAAGATAGCACACACAAATTCAGGCTACTATGTTGCACTGCACATTTCAGTGATGCCCTCAAAGAAGTTTAATGATCATGACTAAAGATTCGCAACCTGTCTTAAAATCGATTACTAATTATTGGAGTGATTAATCAACATGCGATTTTCGTTGGGTGAAAGCTGTTGAGTATTCCTTTTAGCTATGTAGGTTTTCTTTTAACCTGCGCTTAATGGGGGAACGTCATTAACAGTATAATGAAAAAATAAATTTCCCCATACTAATTTGCATGCAAACTTGAAACGGCTTGTGCTAAATCAGTTTTAATCCAAATGAGCTCAAATTTTCAGAGGACACTCAGAACATGGTAAAGAATTAGATGAGCACTGTGGAGCAAAATCGATTTTTTGAGCCACCCTAATCCACACACTGGGGCAGAGCCGCCTCGCAGCTTAGTGTTGATTAAGCACTTCCACAGTTATTAACTGCGAGGTTTCTAAGCCAAGATACCATTTTTGCATTCGTATATCATGAGGCTAACACGATGATACTTTTATGCCCAGGGAAGTCGAGACAATTTCCAATCCGAAAATTGCCTAGACCGGCACTAGGAATCGAACCCAGCCACCCTCAGCATGGTCTTGCTTTGTAGCTGCGCGTCTTACCGCTCCGGAGGGCTCCAATAAATCTAATTAGCCTTTGAAAAACTAGAAGACGAGTAGTTTCGTAGTACACATATTGCATTCTTTCGAGCTTTTTCCAATCATATGGCTCATGAAAATTAGCTTCTAACCGACCCACAACATAATATGTTAAATGCACCTTCCCCAGTTATTTTTCCAGGAGAATTTGCGATGTTATCCAGGACCGTTATCCAACTTGAAAACTACAATTAATCCATTCTTACATTTGTTAGATTTCAATGCACCCGAGGGTGGTTATAATTGAGCTACACAAAACAATCATCGTCATAGAGCATATCTTCAGCAAACATTGATGCAATTGTTCGTGAAACGTCTATCCCAACTACATTTACGGCGTCCTAAAATTATACACCTCAGCGTAGACCATACGTAATCGCATCGAAGATTGAATAGGGCAGCATTTATATCTAAACAGTCCTCAATTCGCAAATCATTCCATCACCGGAGCAACACAGTCCATCAAATCAATCCAAATAGTCCAAAGCATATCATTAGTGGGTACGGTGAACGATTCCTTTCCTGTCCAACCATCCGTAAATTTTAAAAGAGTCTATTGAATTTGAACTCAGCGATTCATGGTCATGACCCATTTTCGCTCCTTATGCGCTGTGCAAACTTCACCCAGTATTGAGTTCTATCCAGTTACCCACACTGAAACAATTCGCAACGCCACTTTTACAGCATTTCATGGGTCAAACGCGCATGTCATCAAAGAGCCATGTCCGCTCGAGTTGATTAAACGGTTTAGGAATCTCTTTGCGTTTGAAAAGGTTGTTTTGTGGCAACGTGCATGGTACGACGACAATTTGACGACCGTGCAATTTTCGCTTAATTTCTTTCGATTTTCGGATCAACTCAACAGCTCTTGGCCGCCGCCCGCTTTGACTCCCAAAATGGTCACGACGCAGCGCGATGAATGATGATAATCGTTCTGCCATTCCAAAGCGCAATCGATAATAACGGCGATTGGTGCGAAATGTATCGGTTGCAGTAATCTGCCGTTGCGATGATCGAGACGTGCTGACACGGGTGCTGATTCATTCAAGTTTTATTGTGATGATTATTTCTCGACTGATTTAATAATTTATTACAGTATACAATATTTTCAAAAAATCTAAATAAATATAATAATATATGACCTCTAGGTTTTATGTGATTTAAAGTATTATTTATTTCTACTTAATTACAGATTAAGCATGCCGCATGATGATGACGCTCGGTGTGCTCCTTACAGAAATGAAGCCAGTGGAAAACAGAACATAATGTCCCGAATGCTGGACCAGAACACCCATCCTTGGTCATGGTCCAAATGCTCCCGTCATTTTGTCACCGAGTACCTAGAGTAAGTATTCAAATATCTTATAGCACAAAAACTGGGTTAATCTATTTGCGGGAATGATTAATGTTCATTCGCTTTGCCGAGATCGTTCGCCACACAAAATCGAACTGAGTTATGTGCCGCTGTCGACGCACTCCGGGTGTTCAAAACAGCCGAACCGTGCGTGTTTGCACATTAATCCCCTACTATATTCCCTAGGGCTAGATCCTCCCTCTCCCACACTGAAACGTGGCTAGATTAAATCATTGATAAATTGTGATATTGAAATCATCGATCAAACGCGATAGAGGATTACAAACAGTGATACTACACACGAATGTGGCCATGTTGCTTGGCAGGACCAGCTAATGATCTAGCTAATTCCGTGACATGTTTAGTAATAGAAATAATCGGGTTAAGCGCGGATTAAAGTGATGAATGTAGATAGTACATGAATAATATTGTGAACATTTTTGGGCGTCGGCTAATGAAATGTAAGCATTGCTATAATTATAAGTTGTTCCAGAACTAACCTTATCACACATTCACATTCCATCTTAATGAATAGCGAAGTAATTTTTCACCTTCTCATGGGAGATACGTAAATTGTGAATTAGATGAGTCACAAAATTCCCACCGAACACCCAAGTCAACAAACAAAAAGAGAAGAATGTACATTGTCAGAAGTGCCAATTTATGATTGGAGATAATTAATGAAATTATACTTCTTTCGGCAATCCTACACCCAGCCATCCAACCAATGCAATGGTGAAACCATCACACTGTTATCTTGCTGTTCTTCTGCAATGACTTCACATTCCAACTGGAACTTGGCCGACTTTTGAACTTTACCTTCTATTAGAATTTCCATAGATGTTGATTGAATGCTTTTCTAAGCCTGCCATTACATGAACATGTCCAGAGATTCGATAATGTTTCCCGTCCGAAAACATCATAAGCCAGACCGAAAATCGAGTCAGCCATCTCCAGATTGACAATCCTACGCCTTTGCTGGTAAGGCTAACTAGAGACCCCTGTCATGCGTACATGGTATAACGATGAAGGCATGCCCTGCCCTGCTAGGCGAACTGGGAAGTTAACCAGTTCTTATAGCCACCCCAACGTTCGCAATGCGTTGTCGGCGGCGTATCGAATGCGATAGGATACCGCGAGATGATTACGATTCAATTTAATGTTTTAATCCGCACGCACCACATGCTGAGTGTGCCGCGCCGCCGCCCGAAGAGCGTGCAAGTAAGAGAACTTCAGAGCCAACATCGTCGACATCAAGCCGAGATGATTAGTTTTGTCGGTGAGATGGATCGTGGGTAACGATGGAGCCTGGGGATATGGAAGTTTACAATGCGATGTGCCGGAATCGCGAGAAATTTGTTCACCGAAAATGAATAGATATCAATAGTACTTTTTGGAGATTCATATGCCGCATGAGGTCGGCTTTTGTTAGCTGATCATTGTATTTTTGTGGCTCTATTTGGTATTTTAGAGGGGTGAGAATGTAAATCTGGAAACAACTAGTTGAGCGATTTATTTTGGATGGAAATTTTATTAATTGAACTAAATCTGCATTATTTTATTTACTTACTATCCAATGTTTAAAGAGAAGAACC
Organism: Armigeres subalbatus; assembly: GCF_024139115.2. Taxonomy (NCBI): domain Eukaryota; kingdom Metazoa; phylum Arthropoda; class Insecta; order Diptera; family Culicidae; genus Armigeres; species Armigeres subalbatus. Next base: position 66,459,035 of record NC_085141.1, read on the forward strand.
TGCCTCCTCTATCATAAATTTTCGGAACGGTTGAACTACTTGATCATTCAAGTCCAGATTTGCCGATGATGAGGATATTGCTAAAGTCTTGATTGATCTGGTTGAAACTATGAACTAAACCCAAAAATATTTTGGAGTACCTTGTACGGGACGAACATTGGGTTTGCATGGTGCGTATATGCCTATTGAATAGGATTCAGAGTATACCGACGAAAATGATAGTACCTTGAGCATCTCGTATTCAAGACAATTGAATTTGCATCAAACGTAAATGCTTATTGAACCAAATTGGGGGAGTATCTATACTGACGACGAGAACATTGATAAAACCTTGATTGATCTGGTAAATACCGTGGGCTGAACTCCAGAATGTTTTGGAGTACCATGAGCATCTCGTATTCAAGAAAATAGGCTTTGCATGATGCATATAGAGGTGTGCGCCGGTCCGAAAATTGTCGGCGGCGGCGTTTGTCAGAATTTTGGTCGGCGGCGGCAGCGTTTTCGGCGTCACGCCGAAAGCCAATTTAGCCGGCGGCGGCGTGAATCGGCGTGGAGATTTAAAAGTTTGTTTTTTTTTTTAATTTCTGCATTTTTTCAGGATATTTCCAATACTTCAACGGGAGAATCTTTTGCATTTCGTCGAAGAAATCTGATGAACTTCTCTCGAAAATTTTCTGAGCTCCTCCAAGATAATAATTTGAAAATTATTTCCGGACTTTCCACTACTTTGAAGTTTTGATATTTCTTTGGAATTTCCAAGGAAGCACTTTGGAATTTCCAAGGAAAATTGTTTGAGTTTCTACAGGAAAATGATCGGAAAATCCACGGAAAGTTTCTATTGAGTATTCTTCGAAATTTACACAGAAAATTCTTCAATTTTCCGCGGAAGATCGTTCAAAATGTGGACATCAGCAAAACAAAATTAGATTCAAATTTTTCTAAGGAAAATTCTTCGGAATTTCTGATGCGAGTTTTATGGAATTTAAACCAAAATAGTTGAGAGCTTCTCGGCGATTTTTTTAAATTTTTTTTTACGGGAAACTGTTTGACAACAACAAAAAAATCGGATTTCTGAAGGAATTTCTTTGGATTTCTACAGGGAATTGTATTGTCCATAAAAAAATCGTCGGAAATTAAATGCAAAATTATTTAAAAGAAGAATGGTCGTTCGACCGAAAATCATTTGGCCGAATAATATGTTAAGTCTAAAATCATCCAGGCGAATTGTATTTGATCGATTGAAGGTTTGTGCAATAAACGGTTATGCAACGAAAAACAGTTTGGCCAAAAATTTAATTTGCCCAAAGCAACATACATCCGAATTGGTAATTTGGGCGAAAAAGCACTCTTCCCTAATACGTCTTTTGGCTGATATGGTCGTTTGGGTGAATAGGGGCCGTACACTAATTATGTAAGCATTTTTTCTGGGTTTTCAACCCCCCTCCCCATGTAAGATTTTTCCCAAACAAATATTTTTTTATTTATATGGAACGTAAGAAAGGGAGCATCCATAAATTACGTAACGCTAAGAGGGGGAGGAGGGGTTGCTCAAAATGTGACAATCCATACAAACATTTTAAAGGCTTCATACAAAAAGTGTGACGTAGGGTGGAGGGGGGTTAAAAAAGGTCAATGTTTGCGTTACGTAATTAATGAATCTTCTCAAAATGGCAAATAACACCTCCACCCACCCCCTTGGTGTTTACGTAATTAGTGTACGACCCCATAGGTTATAAGGCCGAAAATGTCGTTATGCCGAAATGGATGTTTGACAGAAATGGTCATTGGGTCGAAAAACTGTGATTACTGAACGGTAATATGGTTAAAAATATCCACCCGTTTGGCCTTACTTCCAAACAACCAAACAACTTTTTGGCCAAACGACTTTTTCGACCAAATGGCCAGTCGGCTGAATGACATTTTCGGCCGTATGTCTATTTCAGCTCAATAAAATTGTCGGCCGGATCGGTTTTGACTTAATAGTTTGTTCGGCCAAATGACATATTGGGCCAAACACCTTCAGCCTTGTGTCTATCGTCCAATTGCCCCTTCCTGTCGTTTGGCTGAAATTCATTCGACGAAAACCCATTTACTCAAATAACTGGTTAGGCCAAAGGTCTTCTAGGCAAATTCCAATCGATCAATACAGTTACGCCCCTATAAAACTAAGCGCGAGAATTAACAGTTAAACATTCCTCATTATACAATGTAACATATTAGTGACAATTACTAACGTTGATGAATGTGATGAATGTGGGAAACACAAAGTTCTTAAAGAAATCTCCGCAAAAATTTTTGAATGTATTTTTGTAAGTATTCCTGGAAAAGTCTATTGGCAATTAAAAGTGAGGTTAGGTTTCGAAAAAATTCAAAACTGGAATCAAAATTTACGCTTTATTATCACTGCAATTGTAAAAATCAAAACAGGGTTTTCATTATCATACATTTTCTTCCATTTTAAACACAAGAAACAGTGCATAGAATGCGTCAATCATCAATTTATCGAATGATGATCCTTCGTTTTTAACCTCACTTTTATCTGCTAATCAAAAAAGGAGGAGATTTTTTTAATGATATTTCGGAGGAGTTTCTGAGGGAATTTTCCGAAAAAAAATCTGAATTCTGTAAAATTTTAGTTGGTTCGAATTACTAGGAGGGCTTAAGTACGTTAGACATAATGGACGTTAGGCATAAAATAATCCAAAAAACAGCCCATGACACTAAGAAGGCAGAATTATGCTTAACGTACTTATGCCTAATGTTCTTATGCGTAGCGTCGCAGACCCGCTGGAGGTGCTTGGTCTGATTTGCCAAGGATATGTTGGAGAAATTTTCGGAAAAAATCCTAAAAAAAATCTGAAAAAAATAACAGAGGTATTTCTGATGGAGCTTCCTGGGAGATAACCTTGCAGGAATTGTTAACGCAAATATGTTGTACGAGAAATGCGAGTAGGATTGTCTAAAAGAATACGCAATTGAATTACCATGAAAATTTCTAGAAGTATTTCTGGACGACTTCCGTAGGTAATTTGTGTAAAGTTTGCAAAGTAATTTATAAATTGTTCTTGGCGGAATTTTTAAGGAATTCCTGGAGGAGCTTGGGCAGGAAATCCTGGAGGAACTTGCGCAGAAATTTCTGGAGGAGCTCCCGGAGGAGTTTCTGGAGGGAGCTTCCGGAGGAGTTCCTGGAGAAAACATCCGGAGGAGTTCTTGGAGGAAACTTCCGGAGGATTTCCTGGAGAGAACTTCCGAAGGTGTTCCCGGAGTGAATTTCCAAAGGTGTTACTGGAGAGAACTTCCGAAGGTGTTCCTAGAGGGAACTTCCGAAGGAGTGCTGGAGTGAACTTCCTGGAAGGAATTTCCGGAGGAGTTCCTGTAGCGAGCTTCCGGAGGAGTCCCTGGAGCGAACTTCCAGAGGAGTTTCTGGAGCGACTGAACTTACTTAGTTAAGACTATAAAATCCTTTAGCTGGAGTGAAATCAAAAAGCTGAATTTTTTGTCTTGAATGCATGACGACACTGTCCGCAGTACATAGTTCCAAATCGAGCATATTTGTATTAGCGAAAAATGGAGACTTAGCCTTCTTGATAACCAAAATAAACCAAGTGCTGACGTCGCGTCTGACTATCACCTTATATTAAGCGATTTGGCAATAACCAGAACCACCAAATATGAGTCCCATCAACGGTATTCGGCTCTAAAGAAGGAAGTTAAATGACGCTACTGACGGGACAAGGGAGCGTCTGTACACTCCTAGCCAGACTAATGGGAGAAACCGCAACAACTGGCAGAGGCAATACTCGCCTCCTCTACGATATTTCACGACGCCTGAGTGGAAGAAGAATGCCAGTGAAAAAAGCAACAGGTCAGTTACTTACCGACCAGCAGAAACGTTGGTACTTCGGAACGTACACTTCGAGCAATTGTTCTTCAAGTTTCGACGCCCGATCAACCATCAACATCTTGGCATTAGGGTGCTAGACGTAACATACGTCAACTCCGAAGCCCCATCACTGCATAAGATTGATGCAGCCACACGTAGCATGAAATCGGTCGATCGCATATCAACAGAGATGCTCGAGGCTAGACATATAGACACGACTCTTCGAAGGCAGCAGGCAGAATTCCACCCCGAAAGATCATGGTCACGCTCCGTCAAAAACATGGTCACGCTTTCAAAACTGATTAATTTCTTCTGCACTAAACATCTCCAGGACTCCAAACAAACTTTCGTTTTGGATTGCAAAGCCGCGTTCCATTTTTTTCCAAAAATTTCTTCACTACCGATCATAAGGGACCCCAAACCTCAGTTAATTTTTGGTTGCATCTTGAAGCGCGATCCGGGAAAGAAATACTAATTAATTCGTTCTGGACTTAACATTTGCGCAGGGCAAAACTGAATTGTAAATCATACCTTTGGACTCTGTGAGCCTGTTTGGACATAAACAGTTAACTCGATTCCATATCAGCTGTAGTATACCTGGGAGACCAAACGAGCTAAACTCCAGATAATTTGGAGAACCTAGAACATCTGTAATTACGCTTACTGTAGTATGCCTGTTCACAATTTCTGAAATTGTTTAAAGCTTAATTCTCGAAAAAACAGAATCAAAATCAATCGAAAATACTGAAGAAACATGAATGTAGTACCAACCAGCAATGAACCAGATAGCCCAAACCTCAGTTAATTTTTGGTTTCATCTTAGAGCCAGATTTTTTTTCATAATTTGTTGCGCAAACTGCTATGAATTCATAAGAAAGCACTTATGATGTTATCAAAGAATACGTTAGAACACTTGATTCAATATACAATTTAATATTCACAGTATGAAATTGATCTATGTATAAATGTAAGGAATTGCTATAATTGCATATGCATGACAATTTAACTTGTCAAAACGTGGCCTGAAAAACGAAAAAAAAAATTATTGTTCCCATTTGCTGAGATAATCTCTGAAATGTTTCTTACAAATTCGAACAACTCAATCTTTGTCGTAGATGAGGGTGACAATACACCTACACTCCCATTTAGCTTACTGCAACCATGTATACAATCGTTGGATCCGAAAAGGAGTTCGTTCAATAAAAAAAGGAAGAAACAATGAAATTTTTATGAATGAAGAAATTTACACCTCTCAAACACAATGTACCGGTCGTAAAGTGTCAATTCTTATTCATATGTGATTGAACAGCCAAACCTACACCCAATGGTTCGGTGTAATGCCACTGATTGGACGACCACGACTGCAGTTTTGTTGCATCATTGAACATCCGAGCGGATGGCTTGAGTCGAAGGGTAAGCCAATGCTGTGCTGAGTGTGCGCGCGCGCACAAATCAACGCACCAGACGGTGCTGATGAATACGATTTAAAAATTTATGCGTTTCAGAAACGAAACAGACTCATAACTAACCGGCGCACAACAAAAATGGGTTTCACATGTCAATGGGCCCAGTATTTTGTGGTAGCGCTTTGTTGCTGTAGGTCGTTGAAGACGTTTTTACGGCGGTTTAGTTGCCATTTTCTGACCAACCGAATGGGGGGGCAGTAAAAATCATTGACGAATTTATGACAGTAGATTGTGTAAATGATAACTGCTAAACATGGGGGGCCGTCCAATAAATTGTGCTGGAACGAAATCGAATCGTAAAATATTACTGAAAGGTACGGATGTAATTGATTGTTTGACTAGCAGCAATAACGTTGTGCTACAGAATGACAGAAACTGTAAAAATAGATTTTAACATTACGTCTGTCTTTAAATAAATACGTTTGGACTTGTAAAAAAGAGCAGCGAAATACACTTTTAGTAAGAAAGTATGAAAAATAGAACGAAAACGATCATGAAATGTAAATTTTCCACGAAAGTGGCTTAAACGCATCAAAACTTGCAATAAGCCAGAAACTTTTATCTTCAATTTTCTACATCTCAATAAATATTGAAAACATATTATTTCTCTTTAAAGATAAGAAAATGACCTGCTGTTTGGGTGTAATACCTAAGACACTGAAGAAATTATTCACAGAGTAATTCAATTTAAAAAAGTAAGGTAACAATTAAAGTGAAAATTTGCTCTCATCGCAAAGATATTATCTGTATTGTGAAGACAAAGTTGGCACCAAAGATGACTACAACAATGCAATGACCGCTTGCTCCCCACATCGCAATTTCATGGAAACACTGTGAACGCTGAGTGGATTGCCAGGATTTTGCAACAACAAAAATTCGGATATTTTTGAAGATTTTCAAAACATTCTTCAACAAATCCTTGGAGTTTTTATTTTATTTTTTTTTTCATTTTTATATTTTTTTTATTATCCACCCCTTGACTTTTCGGAGACCAGTAGGACATAATTTTAATTAAATATTTGTAACGGCCTAACTATTATTTATTATTAATAATTTTGATTGTTTGAAATAAACCTTTACTGTTAAGTTGTGAATAATCATTTTAATAGATTCAACTTTTAGAATAAGTTGGTAAAAAACTGTTCTTGTTTTGTTCGAATGATGTAATTTCCAACAAACGCTGATTAGAATGCGACATTCTAATCAATTATTTACTAAGCCCTAATGAGAAACACGAGTTAAATAATGCAGATGCTTAGTCAGTCACTGTCTGCTTCTCGGGTAACCTTTACATTGAACTTATGCAAAATGCAAGCAACAAACAACCTTTTATTATCTAGGTCGTGAATTTTATTTTTCTTTCCGACTGCCAGACTGCTATCCTATGAATATTAATTTCCCCGGAAAGTCATGAAATTCTCATCAGGAGGGCGAGTATATTTGTTTTCATTGACATAACCGCTGACTGACATACAAGAAAAAAGTTATGTCGAATGTTCTATTGAATGTGAAAAACGACCCATAGCCGTACGATGCGTGGAATAACACAGATCATATTCAGACCGCATCGTGCTTTCGTGCTGTGCGGTTCTATTTTCTCTCTTTGCGGAAGGAAGTTTTTAATACTACCCGAAGCTATTTTAATTTCAACAGTGCTTCTCTGCGCTATTTGTACCCACTGATCCCGTTACGATCTTTGCAAGGACCCGTGCCTTCGTATTGCGTTGGACCCGTTTGCGGAAGTAAAATTCCGACAAGCGGTGGTAATCCTGCAGGGACACCGTTCTGGGAAAAAACCTTTTAGAAGGTCACGTCTCCACGCTCAGCAATGAGCATTAATAAAAACAAGAGGAAGGGGGAGTCTTTGAATTCTCCACTTCCTTCTAAGAAACAAGGTTTCAAGACCGTCCTGCCAAAGCGCGGAAAAAATAGAAGGAAGCTGGAGAATTCAGATATTCCTTCTAACTGTAATATCGGAAATAATTCTTCTCCTATCGAACTGAGCAATCAGTTCGATTTGATTAATGATGAAATTGAGCAAATCGAATCTACCTCTAGTCCAGGTGATTCTATTCATGCGAAAAAGCAAAGGATTCCGCCAATTGTGGTATCTGTTGCCGAGTTTTCTGGCTTTAGAAATGAGATTTTGAGTAACCTTCAGGGGATCAAGGTTTAATTTCAGATTGCTAGGAAGGGTGACTGCCGCGTTTTGCCGGGATCCTTTGACGATCGCAAACGTCTTCTTCAGTATTTAACTGAGAAGCGCCATAAATTCTTCACATACGATGACAAAACTGAGCGATTGTTCAAAGTCGTCTTGAAAGGTCTTCCCAGTGATGACAAATCACTAGATGAGATAAAAATTGAAATTTCTCAATTACTTGGATTTTCACCAGTCCAAGTAATTAAGATGAAAAAGAAATCCCACTCTGGTACTTCCCAGAGGGGTATTTCTCAAGAATTTTATTTAGTTCACTTTAACAAAAATGAACTAAATAATATGAAAAGTTTGGAAAAGGCCTGTATTATATTCCATGTCCGTGTTACATGGGAACATTTCCGCAGGCCTGGGGGAAATTTTCAAAACCCCACCCAGTGCCGTAAGTGCCAAAAGTGGGGTCACGGAACTATACATTGCCACATGGATGCTAAATGCATGATTTGTGGTGGAACCTCTCACGCCAAGGACGCCTGTCCTGTGAGAGAAGATTCCAATAAATTTAAATGTGCTAATTGTGGGGGCAATCATAAATCCAATTAGGGTTTCTTACCCCATTCCCGGCCTAACATGCGTACGACTGCATTATTTAATTGATATTTATGACAGGAAGCAACTTTTTCTGAAATTTGTAGGCTATATAAGACTGTATTGGGGTTCCCTTCTGCTTAAGAAATAGCTATTCGTGCTAAATATCGTTCAAAGAAGCTTTTATTTGATTTAAATGAACGAGGTGCAGCACTCATTTCAGTCATAGCGATTCCCAATCCGGCATACAAAAACCAGTTCCCGGCCTAAGCAAAATTTCACTCAATCTCTCAACATTTTACTCTCATTCTCTCTCGGGACGGTAGAAAATGCGATGTAAACAAAAATATGCACGTTCCACGACAACAAGATGTCAGATGGTATTATTCATAATCATTTTTATTTGGTTGAGAAGATATACAAACTCATCCAAATTTCTTCCAAATACTTTAAAACAATATTGATTTCACCTTTTAAAATCGAGAGAACTTTAAATAACATGGTAACGTCAACATATTAGACAATTTTCCTATTAACGATGAAGGATCATTTTTATAATCCTGGCCTTTTGGCAGCACGGTGCGGCTAGAAGTTCTTGGGCCGAGGTGAATTTTTGTTCGGTTTGTGAATACATTTTAAAATGTATTCTAGTATGTTTAAATAAGTTCTAGTGAAACGAACAAATAAGAATAATTGAAGTGCGGGTGTTTAGAATTATGGTGTGGTGATCAACAGCTTCATGCAATGGTTGTATCGAGCACTGTGACGATTTTCAGGTAGGTGTTTATTCGATAATACCGTTTTGTAAAAGTGGAAAGAATCACTCCGGCTCAGTGGTGTGGCATCGGAGAGTAAAATTTTGAATTCTACATTTTTATTTTCTACAATTGAATCAATTAGGAGTAAAACAAGTGATAGAAAAATATTGAGTATTGTGAAAAATAAATGGGAGACTTTTTAAAAATTATCAACCATACACCTACGACTTCCAAACAGTTTAAATCATTAGTTTTCTGTGCAGTGAGCCGGGAACCGGGTCCATAGGCCCAAGTAGTGATTTACCTACTGGGAATGCCCTTAACGCAAAAAAGTTTTGACTTCCCGTGCAAAATTGATGACGGGAAATTCCAATAGGATCCCAGATTCGCCGGGTAAACATATTTCAAACGCTCAAAATCCGCTATCATTTGCCGGTCGAGTAATTCATACCCACCACAATCAACGAACAAATTTTCCTCCTACCTCTCAACGGGTAACGAGCAGTTGGTCGAATTCTAATTTTTCAAACACGCCCTCCTATGCTAGCATCGCTGCAGGCAGGCAAAATTTTATTTCCGAAAATTTACCGACGATGAATGACTTTCATGCCCATTCTTCAACGGGAAATAACGTTCGTTTTGACGACTCAGGTAGCATGTCCGCTTCCGACTTTGATTTTCTTAATAAACAATTGCATCACATGATTGATGCCATGTTCAAAGCAAATACGAAAACTGAAGCAGTTCAGGTTGGTATCAAATTTACTCAAAGAATTGTTATTGGACTTCGTTTTAATGGATCCAAATAATTCTTTGAAAATTTTAAATTGGAATGCCCGCTCTAGGGTAAGGAAGATGAATTATTCAACTTCCTATCAGTTCATAATGTGCACATTGCCATTATAACTGAAACATATTTAAAACCTGGTCTTTTCATCAAAAGAGATCCAAATTATTTTATTTACCGGAATAGTCGTCTTGACAGCGCCTGTGGTGGGGTCGCCATTGTCATTAATAGACGTATCAAACATAAATTATATTCTTCGTTTGAAACCAAAGTTTTCGAAACCTTGGGAGTTTCTGTTGAAACAAATTTTGGACAATTCAATCTTTTATTGCAGCCTACTTGCCTTTTCAATGCAATGGGCAGCAAAAGAATTTGTTGAAAGCTGATCTTCAAATTCTGACTCGCAACAAATCAAAATTTTTCGTAATTGGTGACTTCAATGCCAAACACCGTTCATGGAATAATGCTCAAAGCAATTCCAACGGCAAAATTTTATTTGAAAATTGTTCTGCGGGATATTATACTATTCAATATCCCAATGGCCCAACTTGTTTTTCATCCACTCGAAATCCTTCGACAATTGATTTGGTTTTAACGGATTCAAATCAGCTGTGTGGCCAATTGGTGCTGACTTTGACTCTGATCACCTTCCTGTGACGTTTGAAATCTCACAAGAAGCCATTTATAATCCAATCAGCTCTACTTTTAATTATCATAGAGCTGATTGGGATTTATATAAAACGTATATCGATAGGAATTTTGATGTTGATATTCCTCTCGATACCAAAAGTGATATTGATAATGCTCTCGTATCTTTGACAAATTTAATTGTTGAAGCCAGAGGCATTGCAATTCCTAAATGTGAAATTAAATTCAACTCCATTATTATTGACGACGATCTTCAGCTACTGATCCGTCTTAAAAATGTGAGGCGAAGGCAATACCAAAGAACTCGCGATCCCGCGTTGAAAGTTATTTGGCGAGATTTGCAACATGAAATTAAAAAACGTTTCGCTATTCTGAGAAATACCAACTTTGAGAATAATGTCTCGAAGTTGGATCCCAGTTCGAAAGCCTTTTGGAAATTAACGAAAATTCTTTAAAAACCTCAAAAGCCAATTCCAGCGCTTAAAGAGGGAAATAAAATTTTATTAACAAATGGCGAAAAGGCTCAAAAACTTGCTCAGCAGTTCGAGACTGCCCATAATTTTAGTCTAGGTCTCACTAGTCCAATTGAGGATCAGGTTACACGGAGCTTCGAAGACATTCTCAATCAAGAGAATGTTTTTGACCCTTCGTTGGGAACTAATTTGGATGAAGTGAGATCTATTACTAGAAAATTTAAAAATATGAAAGCCCCGGGTGATGATGGTATTTTCTACATACTTATCAAAAAACTTCCTGAGAGCTCTTTATCCTTTTTGGTTAATTTATTTAACAAATGTTTTCAATTGGCATACTTTCCAGATATATGGAAAAACGCCAAAGCCGGACAAAAATCCAGCTGAAGCTTCAAGTTATCGCCCAATCAGTTTGCTTTCTTCAATAAGCAAACTGTTTGAAAAGATTATTTTAAATAGAATGATGGTTCATACTTACTTGATACTTGATGGGCTACAGCTCTTCGATGAACCTACGCCGAATGGAGTATCCTTCTCCACTGGACTCGATCCTGGGCCAATCGCTTCCAGTCGCCCTGAACATTGAGCGCCCTCAGGTCCTCTTCAACTGCAAAAAGCCATCGTGTACGCGGCCTTCCACGAAGCCTGCGGCCTCTTCCGGGTTCTCTACTAAATATTATCTTCGCTTGACGTTCTTCCGGCATACGAACAACGTGACCAGCCCACCGTAGTCTGCCGTGTTGTATAAGCTTAATAATATCCATCCCTTTATACACCTGGTACCAGGGCCGGATTTAGCCGGAAGGGGGCCCCGGGGCCGACAGTATGTGGGGGCCCCAAAATGTACAAAATAGGTTGGTTTTGGTACATAAGAATTGTGGGGGCCCGGGGCCATGGAGCACCCACCCCCCCCCCTAAATCAGGCCCTGCCTGATACAATTCGTGGTTCGTGCGACGCCGCCAGATACCGTTCTCCTGTTTACCGCCGAGTATTATCCACAGCACCTTACGCTCGAATACTCCGAGAGCTCTCCGATCAGCTTCCTTTAACGTCCATGTCTCATGGCCGTATAAAGCCACCAGAAGAATCAGAGTAGTATACAGCGCGAGTTTTGTTTTCGTTTGCAGACTACGGGACTTAAACTGGTTACGAAGTCCGTAATAAGCCCTATTTGCAGCTGCAATACGCCTTTTCACCTCGCGGGTAACATCGCACGTCACGTCGCACGTCACTAATGTTCCAAGATACACTAATTCTTCTACCACTTCAAATTTTTCACCATCCAGCACTATTTCGCTACCACCACCACTAATGAACCCACGTTGATTGCCAGCGACCATGTACTTCGTTTTGCTGGTATTGATCGTGAGTCCAATCCCCGCTGTCTCCCTCTTAAAAGGCGCAAAAGCCTCTTCCACGGCACAGCGATCAATCCCTATAATATCGATATCGTCCGCAAATCCCAGGAGCATATGCGATTTTGTGATAATGGTACCACTTCTTTGCACACCAGCTCTCCTAATCGCTTCCTCGAGCGCTATATTGAACAGTAGGTTCGAGAGTGCATCACCCTGCTTTAATCCATCTAAGGTAACAAATGACGTCGATATTTCATCCGCAACCCTTACACTTGATTTCGATCCGTCCAACGTTATACGAATCAGCCGTATCAGTTTCGCCGAAAAACCATGTTCTAGCATAATTTGCCATAATTCATTCCGTTTCACTGAATCGTACGCCGCCTTGAAATCAATAAACAGATGATGTGTCTCAGTGTTGGTAAAAACTCAAAATCTCAAAACTCATGGACGATTCAAATCAAGCGTGAGTTGAAACGCACCCAACTCAGCACCTAAAAACTCATTGATGATCCATTTGAATCATCATAAGTTTTCTTTTGTTTTCTTTGTTAAAAACAGTGAATTGACGTTTGTCACATAAAATAAAAGATACTCTTCCATGTATGAGCAATAAATTGCCCCCAAATTGATTAAAAATGCGTTTTTAAACCAAAATCGATTTTTTGGCAAATGAGTGAAACGACGTGTTTTAGCATGAAAAATTCACGCGTGATACATTCCTTTAAAATCGCAGACGATTTTGTTCGCACGGGAGGGATCGTTGATTGAGTTTTATGAGTGATTTTACCAACACTGTCTGCAAGTTGTACTCCCGGAATTTATCAAGTATTTATCTCAGGGTAAAGGTAAACATTTGATCCGTCGTTGATCGTCCCTCACGAAAACCTGCTTGGTATTCGTCGAAGAAGGACTCTTCGAGCGGTCTCAATCTGTTGAACAGACTACGGGACATAATTTTGTACGCCGAATCAAGGAGGGTTATTCCTCGGTAATTGGCGCACTCCAGTCTGTGCCCTTTCTTAAAGAGAGGGCAAATGAGGCCGTCCAACCAGCTAGCAGGCATTTCCTCGTCTTCCCATATTTTCGACATAATATGGTGCAGAACTTCATAAAGCTGCTCACTGCCATATTTGAGAAGTTCAGCCGGGAGCTGGTCCTTCCCCGCAGCCTTATTGTTTTTCAGCTCTTTGCCAGCTTTTTTAACCTCATCTAGTGTAGGTGACTCCACAGCTTGTCCATCGTCGCTAATATTTATTCTGTTCACCGATGCACCATCACTTCCTCCATTCAACGAAGTCTCGAAGTGTTGCTTCCACCTGGTTGCCACTTCAGTTTTATCTATCAGCAAATTCCCTTGTTGGTCGTTGCACATGACGGGAGATGGCGCTGTCTTTCTCCGCACGCCATTGACAGACTCGTAAAACCTCCGCATATCGTTCTGCTCCATTTTTTCCTGCGCCTCACTAATAACTTGTTCTTCGTACTCTTTTATCTTCCTGCGGTGGGTTCGTTTTTCGGCTGCTCTTGCTTCCTTGTACCGATCTCTATTCGATCGGGTATCTGATACCAACATCCGGCTTCTGGCAACGTTCTTCTCGTCTGTCACTCTCTGACACTCCTCATCGAACCAACCCGTCCTGAGTCGCCTCTGTGCAGTGCCTACCACTTCTCGTGCTGTTGTGCTCACCGCTCCATGGATCGACTCCCATAGATCGTTGATGTTGTCGCTAACGTTGATTGCACTTATCCGTTCGTCGAGCTTCTGGCGGTACTCAGCCGATACTCCTTCCGCCGACAATCGCTGGATATTGTAACGCATCGTTCGCTGTGATCTTTCGTTCGATACAGTTGACAACCGTGATCGAATTTTACTGACAACGAGGTAGTGATCAGAGTCAATGTTCGGACCTCTGAATGTCCGCACATCTATAACATCCGAGAAATGGCGCCCATCCACCAGAACATGGTCTATCTGGTTGCAAGTTTCACCATTTGGGTGTCTCCAGGTGTGCTTTCGGATGTTCTTTCGTGCAAAGTAGGTGCTACTGATGGTCATCCCTCTTGCAGCAGCAAAATTTACTAGCCGTAGGCCGTTGTCATTGGTAGCGGAGTGAAGGCTCTCCCTACCGATTATGGGACGGAAAAAGTCCTCTCTACCGAGCGTTAGCGTCTCCGATAACAATTTTCACGTCATGCTTTGGGCACTCTCCATAGGCTTTATCAAGACATTCATAAAACGTGTCCTTCACGTCATCGGATTTATCGTTTGTCGGTGCGTAAACGTTGATTAGGCTGTAATTGAAGAATTTGCCCCGTATCCTCAACACACATATTCGTTCGCTAATGGGTTTCCACCGCATCACTCGCTTCATCTGCTTGCCCATCACTACGAAACCAACTCCATGCTCTGCTTTTTCACCGCCGCTGTGATAGATGTTATACTTGAATGCAGTATTGGTCGTGGGATCCACGGCTCGGAATTCACGTTCTTCGGATCTAGGCCATCAGACTTCTTGAATAGCAGCAATCACGCACCCATATTTTCACGGGTCCGTGATAGCGGACCCTCGCGATTGTTAGTGGGTTCTCAGACTCCGACTAGCGACAAATTGTTTCGGATTTCTATCAGCACCTCCTCGTCGGACGCCGCCCTCCAATCAAAAAAGGTTTGGTGACTCACCGGTTGTTTTGTGGCTTACTGACCCAGTTGATGACCTGCCGGTGGGGTCGACGCTCCCGGCAATTGCTCCTTAGGGCCGATGCCCACGTAGCGTTTTTTCAACGCTGCGTGCACACGGCGTTAAAAGGACGCATGTGTGCATCGGGAAAAAGCGGTAACGCAGCGTCGCCGCACCGATGCACACCTGCGTTTTTTCAACGCCACGTGCACGCAGCGTTGAAAAAACGCTACGTGGGCATCGGCCCTTAATGAGTCCGACGCGATGGCGGTTGCACGCTGCTTCGCCGGTAGTTTGTAGCACCGGCTGGTGCACTTCGTCCAAGTGGAGGTCCCCTGGTCCCCCTCGGACCAGTTTGTTTACGGACCAGTCCGCTTCCGACCAGTTGACGGTTGTCGGGGATTTTCCGTCCATTGGGGACAAGCGTCACCCGTGGGTGCGGGAAGAAATCTGCTTGCGAGAAAATCAAGCCACCCTGGCTACACAAAACACATTACCACAGTCACGGTTAGCACATTTTAGAGCAACAAACTTTACCTTTGCAAGGTTTTCTTTACCTACCATCGCAAATTTTTACGAACACGAAAAAAGCGTCGGTAAATGTGAAGTAATGACTTTTCATCGTTTGAAGAACCCGATTATTTTTGAATATTACATAGATAACATTCTACTAAGCAGAGTTGATCAAGCAATAGATCTTGGCGTAACATTGGACACAAAACTTTCCTTCAACTCGCATTATGCTGCAATAATTAGCAAGGCAAACCGTCAGCTCGGTTTCATCTCTAAAATCGCCAGAGAATTTACAGAGCCGCACTGCCTCAAGGCGCTTTATTGCTCGCTTGTACGACCCATCCTGGAAAATGCTGCAATTGTGTGGGCTCCAAATGACGTGGCATGGAATTTGCGAATTGAGCGAGTCCAAAAACGGTTTGTGCGGCTTGCTTTGAGGAGTCTACCATGGCGTGACCCATTGAACCTACCAGCTTATCCCGATAGATGCCAACTACTTGGTCTCGAAACTCTCGATCGGCGGCGCAAGATTCAGCAAGCATCGTTCATCGTCAAATTACTCAACGGAGACGTCGACTGCCCGCATCTTTTATCTTTGCTGAACTTTCGTGCATCAGGAAGACTTTTAAGGCAACACACTTTGATGCAGCATGGATTTCACCGAACTCGTTATGCATATAACCAGCCCATTTGCGCGATGATACGAGCTTTCAAATCAGTTGAATCTGTGTTTGATTTTGGATTGACTACATCTCAATTTGTTAATCGGATAAGAAGACTACATATAGATTAGTAACGTTTCACGTTATTCATTAAGATCAGATCAGATCAGATGAATTATAATAAATAAATAAATAAATAAATAAATAAATAAATCAATAATTGATTAACTAATTACATTTAAAGTCACAGTAACACCCACTTTTGAACAATTGAATTAATTACTAGCAAACGCGGACAGACGAAAATGATCGAGTCCGTGGATCCTCAGATCAAGGATGGTGGGCTTGGACACAATCGGAAAAACGTCATCTACCGACCCGTCATCAGGAAAAACGTCATCTAACGGTGATGCGGCCAATGAGTAGTGTTAATCCCTTTTCCACGGTTGGTCCATCCAACTGGGAGCTGCTATTCAGCTTCTTCGGCGGTTGACCTCCGAGCAGTTTGCTGAATGTTAATAAAGTGATACAAACTATGTTATCAAATACCATCTAATTCGAATAGCTATGTAGTCCTGCATCTCCTTTGCGTACAACCCTATTGGGCTGAACCTAAGTTTTTAAGACAGTTTTCATTATTCTGAACCTGTTCATATGCAAATATACTAAATAATCGAATCATATAATAGGATTTTCGTTAGCATCTAGAACATACTCTCACAGTAAGTGTAGTAATATCTTACATGCAACCAATTAGAATCCACACTCAATAAGATGTTTTAATTTTCTCTATTTGTTTGCATGTTGCCTTTATTCAACGCAAACAAAATTGCTTGTAATATAAACAGCAACTCATCTTTATCTTTCATTTGTTCGAAATCAACAATCACTCGTCTCAAGTGGGCAATGGGTCAACATTTTGTCCATTTCGCTAGAAACTTTCGTTGGTTTCAATGAGATATTGTGGACTTTTTCGTCGTTTTTTGCTGTTTGGCGTCAAAACCAGAAGTAAAGAACCCGTCTGGGGGAATATTTTTGGTTGAAACTGCAATACACTGGATTCTGTTTTTACACGATTTACATTTTCTCAATTTTCCACTCATCCTAAATGTTTAACGTATAATAATTGTCATGTGATTTCTCTTTGATTTATTCTGGATTTTTTGAAACATGTTGCGAAGAGATTGGTGGCAAAAGTCACACGATCAAAAATACGAGCGAAAAAAAATCGTGTAAAAACAAAATCCTGTGTATATGAAGATTTATAACGATAAAGGTGCCCAACCGTAGCATATTAGGCCATATGTTTGAGCCATATACCCTGTACTCAATGCAGTAGGCCTGAACTTGAAGGAGAGCATGCCTCCTAGGGATGAACTCTCATGTAGTTTGATTGATTTAATCCCCCGAAAGTCACATAACGGTAACCGCAAATGATACCCATTTGTCTTCAATATTGCATATCGAAATTTTCAACTCCCATAAAACATTCCGATAACGATCGCAGCAAAACAAACTGGACATGCGTCGTCCTCAGCGGCTTTGTCGGCATGGCACTTTCGCCCCGAAGAAGGAAGGTAGAAAACATTCGCGTGATTGACCCAACCGAAAACTGTCACTCAACACTGTTGACCAGGCGACAAGAAAGTGACCGAGAGGAACACGAAACACGACTCATCTCGCGTGCATCACGCTGCTGCCGCGCGGCTGCAGCTGAGATTGCAAGAATTAATGCAGCCCATCAAGTTGCATTAATTTCATCGTGTGTAAACGGCAAGATAGTGATTGAAGGAGCAACTTTTATCGAAATCAATTACACCTTGAACGTAGATGGCAGTGGCATGATCTTCCATGCGTAACAGGGTGGCCAGAAGATGGGTTTCATTGATGTAGACAATGTTATAAGTTAAACAATGTGAATTTAGAGTGACTTCTGATAAAATTAGTCAGATGACATGAATATACGTTTTTTTAAAAGCAAAGCTGTCACCTTCATAGAAAGAAAAGATCATCTGAATGTATAGTGAGGATGATTATTGAAACGCTGGTGAGTCCGACTATATTTTAAAAATAAAAATATATTGTTTAAGAATCTGTAGAAAATAGTCAGATTACTATCCAAAATCGCATATTCTTCTTCTTCTTATTGGCATTACATCTCCCACTGGGACATTGCCGCCTTGCTGCTTAGTGTTCACATTCAACACTTTCACAGTTATTAACCGCGAGGTTTCTAAGCCAAGTTATCATTTTTGCATTCGTATATCATGAGGCTAACACGCTGATGTTTGTTTGTTTGTTTGTTTTTATTAACGGCATTTCACACCGCTGAAGTGCATTCATGCAACGGGAATCGAACCCAGCCACCCTCAGTGGGGTCTTGCTTCATAGCCTCGCATTTTACCGCTAGGCTACGGAGGGCCGATTTTTCCTACTAATTATCACATTAGCTTTCAAAATTTTATAAAACTTTTAGAAAATACTCCACTGATACGAATAACCCCTATTAAAAAGTTTTTGATTTGTTGTGAAAACTCATATGTGAAAATGTCACCAACTAAGCTACGAAGGACCTCCGTCGGCTTAGTTGGTTAAAGCACCAGTCTAGCGTACTGTAGGGTCATGGGTTCGAGTCCCATCGAAGGGAAAGTGGTTACCTCCAATACATTTTCCAAATCAATATCTTCCACATAATGTACATATTCACATATGAGTTTTCACAACATTGTAAGTTAATGTCCAAGTCGGGTGGTTTAATCCCCGGAAATTGGCAATTAACTTTGATTGAACTGAGTTTTTGATTTATTTTGACACACCCTAATGAAGAGTCTTTCGAAAGACACGCACTTTCTGATGCACCGATGCGATTATTTGAGAGGTATTGTCCTACGGCATGCATCAAAAGGCGAATGGGATGTGATTCATGTTGTTTGAAATACAGATGATGGCCCTTAGGACGCACAAATGATGGCAACGAGTTTGGTGGTGACGATCTCTGGTAGAGGAATTTTTCATGGGAGGTTTTTTCGAACAAAAACATTTTGGGCAATAGTGGAATGCATCAACTTCGCTCGTCAGATGCACACGAAGCTCTCGAGCGAATAACGGTTGTTTGATGAGTTGCATTTCGGTGAAGTTTTCTGGCATAAAGTGAAAAGTTAGGTAACAGCAACTAAACAATTTTAAGGAGGATTGATATCCATTGAAATTTCCAAAGTAAATATGTGGACAACTTCAAGCTGGAATCGATATTTTGTTAAATTCAAATATGTAGGGGAAACTAGATACACATGATCCCCACTTTTTGTTTCGAATGTATCTCGATATAAAATGCTTAAATTCATACGATTTGAGATGGAATTGATGAACAATTTGATTAGTTATTCTAAAACATCATTTTTGTATAGTCTACCATAAAAAGGGTCGTGCAAACACGAAATGTAGTTGGTGTTAAGTAAAGCACATATGTTGGTTCTCGAATGGAGTAACGGTGTCTGTTACTATGTCTGTTTTATCAACAAAGTTAAAATGCTGATCATGTTCACTCCTGTGAAAGACAGTGGTCACTGGTCATATTACGACAACCATGATTTTTCCAAAAGGATCTCTCTGTCTGGCTGATACAGTTATGGTGCCAAATGTGATTGGTAAAGAGATAAGGCTATTGGCATATGTATTCAAATTGCTCGAATGATAAAGTTGAAGTAAGTAAATTAATCTATTTAAACTTTCAAGCCATAAAAGAATTATTACAGATCAATTATTTACAGTTGAGTATTTATCTTGGTTTATTTCTCCATTCAATGTGAAATGAGTAATAATCAATTTAAGGAACTTATTCAATTTTGCTATAATAAAACTATGTCCAGCAACAATTTAATACGTTTTGGTTGGATATATTCAAAGTTATCAACTTTTTTCCTTTGCAGAAAAAAGAATTGAAAACGCTGTAATAATAAAACCTCTCTAAAACCCATATGCATAAAAGAACTAACACCAAATGTTACTTAGATTCAAAAATCTGTCTTACGGATATACTTACTAAAAATCAATCGTAATTGTGCGAATAAGAACTCGTATTAACTTATATTCCTTGCAAAAACCTATATCAGTACGAATGAATGTCTATGTGAACCGTAATACAATCGAAACCACTTCAGTGCAAATTAGAAACTTCAAATTAGAAACTTCAAGCAGTTATCTTTACATCTTTGTGTAGTTTACGTTGGACAAAAATTCGATTCACTTCAAGGTGTGCAGTGTGGTGCGGTGGATGTTAAGATTTTGATAGTGATGGTAAGATAGTTAGATTTTTTATTATATATTTTAATGTTTAATCGTAAATCGTGAAATAAAACTCGTATACGAGTATTATCTACATCGCCTCCACTTTGGTACGTATATAGCCAATCTGTGCATTATATACGATTAAGTTGGTTCTTATATAAGAATCTATACCAAAAGTTATAGGTACCAAAATGTTGACTGGGATATGTATTAGAGTGGGGCATCATGGTCATTTTTTGCTGTTAAGGACACTCTTCACGGAATCCAAGTTTCAAAGTGCCCGCGTTTTCGGGGGCACACCACTTGATACGGAGGCGGCACACAACTGTCATTTTTGTTGATTTAGCTTTGCTGCGTCGCAGCATTCGTGAAAAAATAAAAATTACAGTTTTGCGTTGCTTCCGTATCGAGTGGTGTGCCCCTGAAAACGCGAGCACTTTGAAACTTGGATTCCGTAATGAGTGACCTTAAAACCGGAAAACGGCTATTTAGAATTTCACTTCATTTTTACATAAAATTTATCTTTGAACGTGATAAGCAGTTAAGCCCTCCAATGCAAAGGACGTCTCCTTTCGGAAACAGTCCTTGGCTTTCAACTGGATTGGGTGAATACGAACACTTTTTAAGTCGTTAACACTCCAAGTGTAGTTTGGTATGATTCTTCGGACCATGCATAATCAGCAGCTGCCTCAGTTAGATACGAACATGCTTCTTGGGTAATTTATATGGCTTCTTGCTTCCAGTTTCATCAAGAATTATGATTTCACTAGAATAAAATAACAGTTATTTATAGATTAGCGGTTTTTTACAATTTTTTGGTTGCTTGCCAATGGCAGTTTGACGTAAACTACGTCTAAGGGGAAGACTCTGATACAGGGTGCAAAATGCAAATTTGAAAATTGGGGACCGTCACGAAATGATGTAAGATTTCAAGCGTTGATAGCGCCTTTATCTTTCGATGGATTTTTGAAATTTATTTTTGTCCTTTACGGTTGGCAGAAGATCATTTTCGTGTCGGTGGCGTCAGTAGCGCATCATTTACGGTCAAAATTTCACGGAGCATGTACCTACCGGCGTCCGTAGCAACGAATCATCGGACGGCGTTCGAGTGGCACAATTAAAATTAATCGGTCCTTTGTCAGAACCACCATTATATACAGAGGAGAATGTTCAACAAAGTGAAAGTGAAAATTCATCCAACAATGGCGGCCGTCGGCGGTGGTTGCTGCAGAAAACTCGTCGTCAGTAGGAACAGCACTCACGTGAAATCGATTGTAATTTGCTCGCATGCTGTTTGTAATTGCAAAACCGAACATTTTAAAAAATCGGTCCTTCGTCAGGACTATTACTAGACGTAAAAAAATTTAATGTTGTTTATTATTAATATTTCTTATAATTTTTTGCCAAAGCAGGCGCTTAATGACATGTATAACAAAAAACTTATACATCGCATTAGCCACATACATTCGGAAACTTATACTTTTCATTAACTTATGAATGTTATTAGTTTTTTGATACGCGGGCTCATTAGGTGGCATAATGAAGAGTATAAGTATTTTCGAATGTTTTTTTGCCATAATATATAAGGTTATTTTTTAACGTGTATACATAGAAGAGGGTTCGATTTCCCGTATTTAAATTTGATGCTTGAATTTGCGAAACGATTTCTCTTTAAATTGCTGAATGACTTCAGACGATAGCGCGATCAATAATTTTTGTGCAGCAAACTAGTTACTTTACAGTTAAAACTTTACTTACTTACTTACTTTACTTACTTTGAAGAAATTTCGTCTTAATCTAACTCTTTTCCGTTTCAAATGGATGTTTTGAGAAAAACCGATTTACGCTTCTTGAAACCTTGTTGAGAATTTACAACTACTAACTAAAAATTTTCACTTGAGTGAAAACCAAATGTTTGATACTTGCGAGAAATTTTTCAAAGCCAAATGGTTAGAAAAGCTACCACGACGATAGAATTACTGCAGTAGCCACCTCCGACAGCGTCATCAAATTCATCAAAATCATCATTTCTGTCCCTGTGTGCTGTGTGCTTCATCCTCTATCCCTCACCCATCTGGGGGCGTTGGTTAAGTAGTATACTTATGCTCCGTAATGGTGCCCTTTTTGTTACGAAAACTAGCACTACAAAAAGGATTCACTTCTGAAAAAACATTTCTTCAGAAAGTGTGGGGAATGGGATGCACTAGTTCTTCATAACAGGTACAGCAAAACTTCACAAGGACGCCCTCATTCGTAGTAACTACTCAGGGAGTAGAAGGTCGAGAAGAGCCACCGTTGCCCGCTAACGCTTGAACCGGATATTTGGGACTCCCACAATATCCGCGGCAATAGCAGCAAACGATGCCCTGTGCGTATTTAGTTTTTATGTATGGGGCATCAATGAAATACAACATAATATAACTGGAACATGCTCACCAAATTAATTCGTCCATTCTTGAGTCCAAAATTCATCAGGGCACGGCAGCTACGCCAAATGATATGAAAAAATTATCATTTCTGTCCCTGTTAAGAATATTCGTCACACATGGGTCAGACAATGGGTCTTCCATTTAAAATCTTGATCCTGAGATAGGCCGGTTTATACGTCTCGATACAGATCCGCTGACGATTGTTGCAGATGGTCACTCGACACCCCACGATTTACAGAAATTTCACTTAAATATTTCTGACGAAGGCCACGCGACGATAATTCTGCAGCAACACGACGAGCAGCACCGATCCCGATGCTGGGGCCGCCATCCGCTGGACACAACAAACTCCGACGACTGCCACTGATGCCGATGCAGGGACCGCTCTCCGTAGAATCTCGAACGAAATGACCCGCGCTCGTGGGAAAGCTGCTTTCTTGTATTCAATATAGTGATCCTAGTAGTAGTAAAATTCTTCTTTATTGTTTCATTTTCTGTTCTACAATTATTTTTTACATGTACAGTGCTCGGCCGGCTTGGCCCTCCAACTTCAATTTTAATTTTTATGTTTACATTGTTATTTAAGTGTTAATATGATATATCATGACGGCCTTTAGGAGGCGCTGGTGTGTTTTTTTAAATTTGATAACCTAACTACTATGTACACTAATATTTACAATAAGAAATTTGATAACCTAGATTGGAACTAGCGCCCTAATTGGAGCCTGATCCGAATGCAAGCAACGGACCCTAAACTTTTCTTTACACTCACCAAAGCGTTCATGTAAGGTTTTTATTCCGGCCAGACGGTGGACCTCGGATGTTCTTGTCCTGGGAGGGGTGTTGAGGATCATCCTCAGGAATTTGTTTTGGACCCGTTGAAGTTTGAGGTGGTGGGTTTTAGCGCAGCTCTCCCAGACCGGCATGCCATATTCGATCACAGGGAGGATGATTTGCTTGTAGACAGCAAGCTTATTTTTCAGGGACAATGACGACCGGCGGTTGATCAAAGGGTACAGTAGTTTCAACAAGACGTTACACTTTGTCACCGTTTTGTCAACCTGTTGCCTGAAAATAAGCTTGCTGTCGAGGTTCAAGCCAAGGTAGCCGGCCTCATTGGCCCATTCCACGGTCGTGCCATTGAGGATGATTTTACAGTCCCCAGGCGGAACAAGTTTAGGGATTTGGAGTGGGGAAAATGATGACCTGGGTCTTCGCCGCGTTGATACAGATCTTCCAGCTGGTGAGGTACTCTGTCAGGGCATCCAAGCCTCGTTGGAGTTTTGCCACTAGCGCTCTGATCACTCTACCGTTGTAGACGATGGATGTGTCATCTGCGAACAGAGACAGAATGCCGCCTTCTGGAGGTTCTGGCATGTCGGAGGTGAACAGATTGAAAAGCAGGGGCCCAAGGATACTGCCCTGGGGAACGCCTGCGACGATGTTGTGCGCATTGGAACTCGCTCCGCTGATTGAGACCCGGAATGTCCTTGCCGACAGGTAATTGTTGATGATTTTCACCAGGTAGCTGGGAAGATTGTAGCGTTGTAGTTTGTACACCAGGCCATCATGCCATACATTGTCAAATGCCTTCTCGACATCGAGTAAAGGCCATGGCGGATGTTTTCGAGACAAACTTGTTCCGTCTGAGGACGTTGGTAACTCAGGTCAGTTGGTGTACAGTTGACCGACCGCGTCGGAAACTAAACTGTTCCTCGAGCAAGATGTTGAGATTTTCGGCAGACTCAAGTAACCGATGATGAATAGCTTTTCGAATAGCTTGGATAACCCTGAGAGAAGGCTGATGGGTCGATAACTTTTGGGGAGGAAGGATCCTTCCCAGGCTTCCGGATGGGGATGACTTTCGCTGACTTCCAGGACGATGGGAAGTAGCTAAGCCGGAGACACTGATTAAAGATCAGCGAGAGGTGCTCAAAGAACGGAGCACTCATGTGTTTGAGCTCGAGATTCAGGATGCTGTCGAAGCCTGGGGCCTTCATGTTCTTCGACGATTTGATATATGCCGTCAATTCGTCAGCTGAGATCTCCAACTCCTCCGAGAAGTCGTTGGGAATCAAATGGATGTTGTTAGCATGCTCGTTGACGGCTGCTTCGTGTGGACTGACGATGTTCTGCCCAAGATTGTGTGAGCTGACGAAGTGACGACCTATTTCAGCGACCTTCTCTGCAGGAGTTATCAAGCGATCCTTAGAGCCATTATTGTCTAGTGGGATCAAAGGTGGAATGGGCCGAGGCTTGGATTTTAGAATTTTGGTCATTTTCCAGAACGGCTTAGCATAATCTGGGAGAGAGCGGATCTTATTCGAGAAGTCGTTATTTCTGAGGTCCACCATTCTGGCCTTGATAATTTTTGTGATTCGATTGCAGCGTGCCTTAAGCTCAGGCAGTCCAGTACGCTGAAACTGCCTGCGAGTGACATTCCGCAATCGAATCAAATCTTTGGTGAGTGTATCGATGTTTAAGGAGTTGCTTACCTGCCGAGCCGTCGGTACGTGTTGCTCTCGGGCCGCCGTGATCGCCTCCTCGATAGCGCACAGCTGGCGGTCGATACTTTCCGGCGTCTCCGGACGCACCTCGTAGTCGACGGTGTTATCGACGCACTGCTGGAAACGCTGCCAGTTCACTCGGTGGTAGTTCCGCCGTAACTGCTGGTGCCGATTGACCGAGGAGCCCAGTTCCGCCACCACCGGATAGTGATCCGAACTGAGCTCCTGGTATACAACCGGCTGCGAGACGTGGTCACTCAGGTTTGTTACGTAGAGGTCGAGCGTTGCGTGGGCACCGGACCGACTCAGCCGAGTCAGGGAATCCGGGCTCAGGATCGTGTAGTGGCCTTCCGCCATGTCGTTGCTCCAGATGGTGCCGTTTCGATTGCCGCGACTGTTGCCCCAGGCTTGATGTTTGGCATTCAAGTCGCCGGCAATGATATACTGGCCTTGCCTCCGCGTCAGCTTGACGATGTCCCTCCGAAGGGCAGCCGATGATCCATCGCCGGCTTTGGCTTGCGTTGGACAGTACGCCGCGATGAGCGCGATTGTGCCGACCGAAGTGGTGATTTCGACACCGATGGCCTCAATGACACTGAGCTGGAAGCTTGGAAGCAGACGACAGTTGATTTTGTAGCGAAGAGCGATGGCCACACCACCTCCCTGGTCGGCCGGTCGAGTCGCACGATGCGGAAGTCCGGGATGTTGATGTTCACCTCCGGTTTTAGGTGCGTTTCGGTGATGAACGCCACGTCTATTTCCTTCTCCTCAAGGAAATCCTTCAGCTCGATTGTTTTGCTCTTTAGCGAGCAAGCGTTCCAGTTGACCAGGCCCACCCTAGCAGCCATTTTCAATGATGAACATGCCAAGTGTGAAGACCTGGTCGAATCGGGTTTTGCAGCCGCGCAGTCGAGTGGCGAGCTGCGCGAAGATCGGCATCAGTTGCTCCGGAGTGTACAGCGGGGCAGATTCTTCCGGTGGGACGGCTTCGTTCTCCGACTGCCGACGGAACCCAGGAGGAGGAAGCGGGGCCATTCGCTGGTGGATGGTGCCGACGATGCTGGAGCTTGAACCGATGCAGCTGCCGCTGCCAGTCGCTTGTGCGGCTGTAGCGGTGGGAGTATTGGAATCACACGACGGGGAGCCGGGATAGCTGGAAAGTTCACCTCGTTGATTACAGGAACACGGTTCTTCTTCGGAATGGTCCTGGTGGAAGCCTTCTTCCGGATTTCCAGGAACTCGGCTCGCTTTGGGCAGCCCTTTGTGGTGGCCCGATGTTTGTCGCCACAGTTGGCGCATTTGGGATCGGCCACCTCCATTTTGTCGCACTCGTCAGTCGGATGGGGTTCGCCACACTTGTTGCAGCGCGGCTTCATGCGGCAGTTCCTGGTGCCGTGCCCGAAATTGAAGCAGTTGGTGCATTGCGTGACATCGCGGTGCACTGGCCGATATCGCTCCCAGTCAACGACGGTGTAATTTATAACGCCAACCAGCTTCAGGTCCTTCCAGGTAGTGGAACCGTGCTCCAGATGGATCAGGTAAAGCTGGTCGCGATATTTCCTCGCCTTGTCGTGACGAGCGAGCTTGTGGACGGCTACTGGCTTCAGTCCGCAACTTTCAAGCTCTGCTTGGAGCTCTTCCTCCTTCATGTCGTGAAGTCCTCGCAGCAAGGCCTTGAGCGGCTTCGTGCCGGGGTGGTCATGAGTGTAGTACTCATACTTGTGGACCTCGAGGAACTCCACGACGGATTGATGATGGTCCCTGTTGGCCGGCATCACTTTCACGCCCTCGCTGCAGAGCCGAAAAGTACATTTCAGCCCCTTAGCGATCAGCTGGCGAATTTTGGTCGTAAATCCGGCGGATCGCCCTTCACAAACACGGGCGGGCACTTCTCCTTCCGCTCCGGTTGCACCTGCGGCAGCTGCGATTGCTGCTTCTTCCTCTTTTCGGCGGATTGCCGGCGTCATCAAGCGGCAACGGCGAGAACACGTTGCTCTGCAAAAGCTGCTTGGAGGGGTTACCCGCGCCTCCAAGAGCAGTGCGCTTAGGCACTTTTCCAGCGACCGAATCGGCCACCGAGTCTCCCATGACGGGTCCGGGAGAAAATAACGCCAACGCGACAAGCGAAAACGTAAACAGCGAAAGAACGAGAAAAAACACTTCGAAAAAATGCGCGAGCAAAAAACACGTCCGTACGTGTTGCTGTCTCGAACTGGAATGACCCAATATAGTGATCCCATGTGCTCCGCTCTTTTGTTAGTCGTTATGGGTGCAAATTTTATGTGCACTCACGACGAAGAGGCGGAGCTTATCAGCTTACTTCATTATATACAAGAAAGCAGCTTTCTTGCGCGCGCAAGTCATTTTGTTCGGGATTTTGCAAAGAGTGGTCCAATACGGTCCCAGCATCGCAACCAGCAACCAGCGCGTGCAAGCCAGTTAGTTCAAGATTCTTCGGAGAGCAGACCCAGCATCGACATCTGTGGTGTTCTCTCGCGTAATTGGCGGTCGTCGCCAAATAATCGTGCGGCCGTCATCAACAATATCATCAAGATTTCAAAATTCATCCAACAATGATGGCCGTCGGCAGTGGTTGCTGCAGAAATATTATCGTGTGTGGGAGCAGTGAAATGCCGCACAAGTGAAATTTTCTCGCAAAATTCTTACTTTCATTTTACTACTGTTAGTGACTGGAGAGGGGCATTGAGAGAATTTTTTTTTTCCAGTGGCGGCCGTCGACGGGTAGTTGCTGCAGAAAATTATTTACAAGGATGGCGTCTGTAATATATAAATGGAAAATCATTGTGTGGCTGCTGTATTAAGATTTTTAAACAATTTTTTTTGACGGCTGCTGATGCTGATAACGAGCACACGATGATATCCAGCAAAACCGATAACCCGCGCGGAAAAGCAACTTTCTGAATTGACTTGAAAACAGATTACAATCTGCTGGTAACGTAAATATTTTACACTTCACATAATTTTTGGTTAAAATTTTCGATTCTGTCATGTATACAAATTTAATGATTCTGTGCTTTTTTTTCGAGCATGTGTGATGTTCATCTAAAAGTTTGATTTTTGAAAGATGAGCTTTACCGAAATCTATCAGATCTTAATTTTGCCGATCATGAGTGCAAACCGTATTACCGAGTGATTACAATCAACGTGTACTATCAATTCTAGTTAAAATTCAACAAGATTTCAGTTACAATTAAGTGCTTGTTCAGTTAAAATTAAGCGCTTGTTCGTTATTTTATTTCACCGAATAGAATTTTACTTTCAAATGTATAGGAGTTCTGAAGAGATGCTAAACACTTGGTAATACTCAAAGTTGATGTTGCAATACTTATTTTTGCGCTTCCATACTTTTGGCAGTGTTACCTTGTTTACTGGCAACAATTTTAGTTTCATCTCCGAGCTTCCGGAGCTTCTTATCAAAAGTGAAAGTGAAATATTAGTCTTTACAGCCCACGCATCGTTTCCGCATGTTATTGGCATCTTTTAATACTGTGTTTTTCTACCTTTTTACAGACAAAACCGCGGCGACTGTATGTTGAGCAAACCGCAAACGGACCTTATCGAACCGTCATCATCGCACACGAAGCTAGCCGGCGAAAAGTTCACCAACAATCAACAGTGCGAGCTTGTATTCGGGAATGGCTCACGCATTTGCTCGTACATGCCGGTTTGCGAACGGCTTTGGTGTAACAATGGGGACGAACTGCTGGGTTGCCGGACTCAACACATGCCTTGGGCGGACGGCACGAGCTGCGGCGAGAACCAGTGGTGCCAGAAGGGACAATGCGTATACGTGAACCGGGAGGCACTACAGCCGCAGGACGGTGTTTGGGGCCAGTGGAGTGCGTAAGTATCGGGTACTAGCTGCTAGGAAAGTACATTGCGAAATAAGTGTATCCTTCACCGCATTTGTAGGTTTAGCGAATGTAGCCGCAGCTGTGGTGGTGGAGTGCAAACTTCGACGCGGAGTTGTGACTCCCCTCCACCAGCGAACGGCGGCAAGTACTGCACCGGTATGCGAATGCAATACAGATCGTGCAATACGCAGGATTGTCCGGAAGGCACGTTGGACTTCCGGGAAGAACAGTGCCACGAACTGGATGGTAAAAACTTCGAGATCCCTGGGCTTGAGAAAAATGTCATATGGATCCCGAAATACGGAGTCAAGGCCGAAGATCAGTGCAAGCTGTTCTGTCGGGTAAAGCATTCGAACAATTACTTCTTGTTGCGAGACAAGGTAAAGGACGGTACGCCTTGCACGCATCCTCACGAGTCGTACGACATGTGTATCAATGGGCATTGCAGACGAGCTGGTTGCGATTACGTGTTCGACTCCGATGCTACAATGGATAAATGTGGAGTTTGCCGAGGGAACAACGATACATGCGACAATGTTAGTGGGAAGTTCTCCTACTCCAAAATGAACTACTCGAATAAAAAACCTCAAAAAATTGTGAGGATACCTCGCGGAGCCACGAACATTATTATTTTTCAACGCGGCTATAAAGATGACGGTAACTATTTAGGTGAGTGTGCCGTTTTTCAAAGCGAATTTGGATATTTTACTTTGTACCGGTTTTGTTCGCATAAATATTTAACGTATTAAACGTATTATCCGATTCCAGCGTTACGAGACGTAAACTACGATTACATTTTTAATACACCGAAAACAACGGTTGGGCCCGGTTTCAAAAAACGACTTTTTGCTGGTGTCATGCTGGAATACAATGGCCCAGATGAAGAGATAGAAACAATACGATCGGACTACGGACGACCCTTGAAGC
The DNA here is from genome assembly GCF_024139115.2 of Armigeres subalbatus. NCBI lineage: Eukaryota > Metazoa > Arthropoda > Insecta > Diptera > Culicidae > Armigeres > Armigeres subalbatus. The sequence goes on from NC_085141.1 coordinate 66,489,036, forward strand.
AGGACCTAATAGTCGAATTGGTCTACTTTTCGAAAATGAGACACGTCAGTGAGAACATTGTCGAGTACAGCTTTACCATTCCTATCGATAAGCCTATAGTAAAGGCGTCCAATACGCCTTTTTATATGCATCCAAATCCTAGCCAGAATACTATCGTTAATTATCAATGGAAAATGTCCGAATGGAGCGAATGTGACCAAGGATGCTCAGGTAAGCGCCATCGGAAGGCTGGATGCTTTGATATTGAAACGGGCAAGGAAAGGGCAATCTCTTTTTGTCGGAACAGTGCTAAGCCTTTCGATGACTATGAGCCTTGCAATGTGGAGTGTAAGTTTGAGTGAGTAGTATGAAGCCGACTTGTATTAGAGCTTTCGGTATTGAAGACTTAAATCGTTCGTCTACAGATGGCAGGCTTCCGGTTCTAAGTGCTCCAATGCGTGCGGAGAAGGCATCATGAACGTCCAGTACCAATGCGTCCAACGGTATATCAAAGCTAAACAAACCAATGTCGTTGATCAAACGTATTGTGCAAACATCCCTAGACCGATCACTACAGAAAAATGTCACGGCCCATGTCCGGAAGCAACTTGGATGTACAACGATTGGCAACCGGTAAATTTCATACATCAAAATTGCCAAATCTTGTACTACTAATTTGGATACTACGTTCGTCTTTATAATCAGCCGTTTTTCTTTCTATTGTTCTGTTTCTTTATTTCACATGCCTTGCAAATGCATGGGTTGGGGGAATACTTCCGTAATGTGCTATGTCCCGAATCGAACCGACTGTAAAATATCATCAATGCTTACGTGTTTGTGTTCGTCCCTTGTACTTCAACGAAACCTTCGTAATGCCGCAGTGTTCGCAAACGTGTGGTGGCGGAGTGCAATACCGTACCGCTAGCTGTCTCTCGTCTCCGGAAGGTTACCGGATAAGCGACGAGTTCTGCTCCCAAGGATTGCGTGAGGAACTGAATCGGAGCTGCAATACCAACAGCTGTCCTGATTGGTTCACAGGAGAACTGACACCGGTAGCTATCACTATGTTCCATTCCCGTTGGAAGATGGAGGCTTTTGAATGTTCCTGCTGATCTATTTTGAGCGAGCTCCCTCTTAGTTTCGGTGTTTCAACATCTTTCTATTTCTCATCCGCGTACCCATAGTTGCACACAAATGTAGAATATTAATTGGCAATGTATAATCATATCAAAATCTTTCATTCTATCTGCTTTCCTCCCACATCCTCCTTTCTAAGACGGATTTGTTCACTACTTTGCAGCCCGAGGTTAATTGTATACTCTAAGTACAACTGTCGAAGCAAACAGTGGATGTTCGGTGTGGTAAATTTGGAAGAGAGAGGTTGGATCCGGTTGGTTCCCACAGTTGGCCAGCTTGTTAGTAGACTACCGCCGTTACACTAGCCCCTGGTGTTGGTTTTTGTGGGGTTTGATTCTTTTGTTTTCGTCTTTTTATACTAGGTATCGGGATCGAAACGGCTACAATCGAGACACGATTCTATTGCTTGACGGCTACGATTCCGTCGCCGTTGGTATGGAAACGTAAACAGAACATCGCCGATAGAATCGCCTAAGGGAGCCTTTATATTGCCACTCACCGAAACCGGTTTAATAAAGCCGTGCTCGACTTGCGATCTACTTACGATTACCGGCAGTATATTTATCTTGATTATGTAACGAAATGGATGTAACAAAACTAGTCCTTGATGTATGTTAATGGTAAAAAAAAGTATTGAAAAAAATGTCAGGAAGGTGTTAAAAACTGAAAATTTGCACTTTTGGATTTAATAATTTTGCCAAGCAAAACGCAACATCGGAACCAGCCGATGATGCACCACGCGTCTCCACAAATTAATGCTAACGTGAATTAATGGAAATACTTGCATCCATCCCCCTAAATTGGCTGCCTTGCAGCCTTTCACCTTGTAAATTCAAAGGAATTTCCCGAAGAAAATCTATGGAGCTTTCCAACAAATCCAAAGAAATTCCTAAATGAAATTCAAAACAATTTCGCCAAAAAAATCGAAACAATTTCACGAAGAAATTTGAAACAATTTCCAGAGGATATATCATGGTAATTTCCCGAAGAAATTCGAATAAATTTCCCGAGGAAATTCGAATAAATTTCCCGAGAAAATTCGAATGAATTTCTTGAAGAAATTCTAATGAATTTCCCCAGGAAATTCAAATGAATTTCCCGAGGAAATTCGAATGGATTTCTCGAGGAAATTCGAATGAGTATCCCGAGGAAAGTCGAATGAATTTCCCAAGTGAATTCGAATGAATTTCCCAAGTAAATTTGAAGTAATTTCCCAAGGAAATTCAAAGGAATTTCCCAAGGAAATTAGAAAAATTTCACGAGTAAATTCGAAGGAATTTCCCGAAGAAATTCGAAGGAATTTCCCGAAGAAATTCGAAGGAATTTCCAAAGAAAATTCGAAGGCGTTTCCCGAGGAAATTCGAAGGAATTTCCCGAGGAAATTCGAAGGAATTTCCCTAGGAAATTCGAAGGAATTTCCCGAGGAAATTCGATGGAATTTCCCGAGGAAATTCAAAGGAATTTCCCGAGGAAATTCGAAGGAATTTCCCGAGGAAATTCGAAGGACTTTCTCGAGGAAATTCGAAGGAATTTTCCGAGGAAATTCGAAGAAATTTTCCGAGGAAACTCGAAGGAATTTCCCGAAGAAAATCGATGGAGCTTTCCAACAAATCCAAAGAAATTCCTAAATGAAATTCGAAACAATTTCCCCAGAAAAATCGAAACAATTTCACGAAGAAATTTGAAACAATTTCCAGAGGATATATCATGGTAATTTCCCGAAGAAATTCGAATAAATTTCCCGAGGAAATTCGAATGAATTTCCCGAGAAAATTCGAATGAATTTCCCGAAGAAATTCGAATGAATTTCCCGAGGAAATTCGAATGAATTTCTCGAGGAAATTCGAATGAGTTTCCCGAGGAAAGTCGAATGAATTTCCCAAGTAAATTCGAAGTAATTTCCCAAGTAAATTCGAAGTAATTTCCCAAGGAAATTCAAAGGAATTTCCCAAGGAAATTCGAAAAATTTCCCGAGGAAATTCGAAGGAATTTCCCGAGGAAATTCGAAGGAATTTCCCGAAGAAATTCGAAGGAATTTCCCAAGAAAATTCGAAGGAATTTCCCGAGGAAATTCGAAGGAATTTCCCGAGGAAATTCGAAGGAATTTCCCGAGGAAATTCGAAGGAATTTCCCGAGGAAATTCGAGGGAATTTCCCGAGGAAATTCGAGGGAATTTCCCGAGGAAATTCGAGGGAATTTCCCGAGGAAATTCGAGGGAATTTCCCGAGGAAATTCGAGGGAATTTCCCGAGGAAATTCGAGGGAATTTCCCGAGGAAATTCGAGGGAATTTCCCGAGGAAATTCGAGGGAATTTCCCGAGGAAATTCGAAGGAATTTCCCGAGGAAATTCGAAGGAATTTCCCGAGGAAATTCGAAGGAATTTCCCGAGGAAATTCGAAGGAATTTCCCGAGGAAATTCGAAGGAATTTCCCGAATAAATTCAAAGGAATTTCCCGAGGAAATTTTTATGGAATTTCCCTAGGAAATTTGAAGGAATTTCCCGAGGAAATTCGAAGGATTCTTCGAGGAAATTCGAAAGAATTTCCCGAGGAAATTCGATGGAATTTATCAAGGAAATTCGAAGGAATTTCCCGCGGAAATTCGAAGGAATTTCCCGAGGAAATTCGAAGGAATTTCCCGAGGAAATTCGAAGGAATTTCCCGAGGAAATTCGAAGGAATTTTCCGAGGAAATTCGAAGGAATTTCCCGAGGAAATTCGAAGGAATTTCCCGAGGAAATTCGAAGGAATTTTCCGAGGAAATTCGAAGGAATTTTCCGAGGAAACTCGAAGGAATTTCCCGAGGAAATTCGAAGGAATTTCCCGAGGAAATTCGAGAGAATTTCCCGAGGAAATTCGAAGGAATTTCCCGCGGAAATTCGAATGAATTTCCCGAGGAAATTCGAAGGGGAAATTTCCCGAGGAAATTCGAAAGAAATTCTCGAGGAAACTGGAAGGAATTTCCCGAGGAAATTCGAAGGAATTTCCCGAGGAAATTCGAAGTAATTTCCCGAGGAAATTCGAAGTAATTTCCCGAGGAAATTCGAAGGAATTTCCCGAGGAAATTCAAAGGAATTTCGAGGAAATTTTAAAGGAATTTCCTAGGAAATTGAAGGAATTTCCCGAGGAAATTCGAAGGAATTTCCTGAGGAAATTCGAAGGAATTTCCCGAGGAAATTCGAAGTAATATCCCGAGGAAATTCGAAGGAATTTCCCGAGGAAATTCGAAGGAATTTCCCAAGGAAATTCGAAGGAATTTCCCAAGGAAATTCGAAGGAATTTCCCAAGGAAATTCGAAGGAATTTCCCAAGGAAATTCGAAGGAATTTCCCGATGAAATTCGAAGGAATTTCCCGATGAAATTCGAAGGAATTTCCCGATGAAATTCGAAGGAATTTCCCGAGGAAATTCGAAGGAATTTCCCGAGGAAATTCGAAGGAATTTCCCGAGGAAATTCGAAGGAATTTCCCGAAGAAATTCAAAGGAATTTCCCGAGGAAATTCGAAGGAATTTCCCGAGGAAATTCGAAGGAATTTCCCGAGGAAATTCGAAGGAATTTCCCGAGGAAATTCGAAGGAATTTCCCAAATAAATTCGAAGGAATTTCCCGAAGAAATTCGAAGGAATTTCCCGAGGAATTTCGAAGGAATTTCCCGAGGAAATTCGAAGGAATTTCCCGAGGAAATTCGAAGGAATTTCCCGAGGAAATTCGAAGGAATTTTCCGAGGAAATTCGAAGGAATATCCCAAGGAAAATCGAAGGAATTGCCGAGGAAATTCTAAGGAATTTCGATGAAATTCAAAGAATTTCCAGAAGAAATTCGAAGGAATTTCCCGGGGAAATTCGAAGGAATTTCCCGAGGAAGTTTGAAGGAATTTCCCGAGGAAATTCGAAGGAATTTCCAAAAGAAATTTGAAGGAATCTCCCGGGGAAATTCGAAGGAGTATTCGAAGGAATTTCCCGAGGAAATTCGAAGGAATTTCCGAGGAAATTCGAAGGAGTTTCCCTAGGAAATTCGAAGGAATTTTCGAAAAAAAAATTCGAAGGAATTTCCCGAAAAAAAAATTCGAAGGAATTTCGAGGAATTTCGAAGGAATTTCCCGAGGAATTCGAAGGAATTTCGAGGAAATTCGAAGGAATTTCGAGGAATTCGAAGGAATTTCCTGAGGAATTCGAAGGAATTTCCGAGGAAATTCAAAGGAATTTTCTGATAAAATTCGAAGGAATTTCCTGATAAAATTCGAAGGAATTTCCCGAGGAAATTCGAAGAAATTTCCCGAGGAAATTCGAAGGAATTTCCCGAGGAAGTTCGAAGGAATTTCCCGAGGAAATTCGAAGGAATTTCCCGAGGAAATTCGAAGGAATTTCCTAAAGAAATTCGAAGGAATTTCCCGAGGAAATTCGAAGGAATTTCCCGAAGAAATTCGAAGGAATTTCCCGAGGAAATTCGAAGGAATTTTCCGAGGAAATTCGAAGGAATTTCCCGAGGAAATTCGAAGGAATTTCCCGAGGAAATTCGAAGGAATTTCCCGAGGAAATTCGAAGGAATTTCCCGAGGAAATTCGAAGGAATTTCCCGAGGAAATTCGAAGGAATTTCCCGAGGAAATTCGAAGGAATTTCCCGAGGAAATTCGAAGGAATTTCCCGAGGAAATTCGAAGGAATTTCCCGAGGAAATTCGAAGGAATTTCCCGAGGAAATTCGAAGGAATTTCCCGAGGAAATTCGAAGGAATTTCCCGAGGAAATTCGAAGGAATTTCCCGAGGAAATTCGAAGGAATTTCCGAGGAAATTCGAAGGAATTTCCCGAGGAAATTCGAAGGAATTTCCGAAATTCGAGGAAATTTCGAAGAATTTCCGAGGAAATTCGAAGGAATTTCGAGGAAATTTCGAGGAATTTCGAGGAATTCGAAATTTCCCGAGGAAACTCGAAGGAATTTCCCTAGGAAATTCGAAGGAATTTATGGAGGAAATTCGAAGGAATTTATGGAGGAAATTCGAAGAAATTTCCTGAGGAAATTCGAAGGAATTTCCCGAGGAAATTCGAAGGAATTTCCCGAGGAAATTCGAAGGAATTTCGAGGAATTCGGAATTTCGAGGAAATTCAAGAATTTCCCGAGGGAGAAATTTCGAAGGAATTTCCGAGGAATTTCGAAATTCGAAGAATTTCCGAGGAAATTCAAAGAAATTTCGTGGAAATTCGAAGAAATTTCGAGGAAATTCGAAGGAATTTCCCGAGGAAATTCGAAGGAATTTCCCAAGGAAATTCGAAGAAATTTCCCGAGGAAATTCGAAGGAATTTCCCGAGGAAATTCGAAGGAATTTCCCGAGGAAATTCGAAGGAATTTCCCGAGGAAATTCGAAGGAATTTCCCGAGGAAATTCGAAGGGAATTCAAAGGATTTTCCCGGGGAAATTCGAAGGAATTTCCCGGGTAAATTCGAAGGAATTTCCCGGGTAAATTCGAAGGAATTTCCCGAGGAAATTCGAAGGAATTTCCCGAGGAAATTCGAAGGAATTTCCTGAGGAAATTCGAAGGAATTTCCTGAGGAAATTAGAAGGAATTTCCCGAGGAAATTCAAAGGAATTTCCCGAAGAAATTCCAAGGAATTTCCCGAAGAAATTCCAAGGAATTTCCCGAAAAAATTCAAAGGAATTTCCCGAAGAAATTCAAAGGAATTTCCCGAAGAAATTCGAAGGAATTTCCCGAAGAACTTCGAAGGAATTTCCCGAGGAAATTCAAAGGAATTTCAAGAAATTCAAAAAAAATTCCCAAGGAAATTCGAAATAATTTCTCAAGGAAATTCGAAAAAATTCCCGAGGAAATTCAAAATCGAACGAATTTCACGAGAAAATTCGAACGAATTTCTAGAGAAAATTCCAAGGGCTTTTGTGGATTTCGAGGCCATTTGATTCGTTTAGATAGGCATTCAATTGCATTATGCTGCGGAGTTTGGTTTCGATTCTTAGTTTTTCTTGGAATTCTTCTTCCCGTGGAAGCTTGAAAGAATTAGGAATCTCAAAAAATTTGAAGAAATTCCGGAAATTTAAAAAAACTTTGAAATTTGAAAGCATTTCTGAGGAAATTAGAAAAAAAATCCACAATTATTTTTTCTGTCATATCAAGCTGAAATTAAACATAAAGAAGTTCAGCCAGGGTCAACAGGAACGTTACGATTTTATCCGTTGAATAAGAATCTGCCTTTAAAAGCTTATTTCAAGGGTACGGAAAGTGTCTATGAATGCCTAATTTTGAACAGACCCAAACCAAAAAATACCTCTAGGATGAGCTTCCTCAGTTTATTATGAACGCCAGTATCCACATAGGTAGATGAAGTCCAGGAGCAGTAACCCTACATAACATTCGTTATTCTGAGCCCTGTGCTGCAATATATTCAAATCCTCAAAAGGTTGCAAAAGTTAGTGACAAATCTGTTCAGGTATATTGAAACACTACACATTTACATAACATTACACACTCTAACTTGTAAATATAAAAAAAAAACAAAAATCGCCACCGCAAAATAAAGCTTTAGAGTACAGTGACCGAAGGGACACAGCTACAATTCGGTAAACAAAAACAAACTACCCCTCTGAAAGCAATGGAAATTTGAGCTGTGCACTGATTATTAGCAGTCAAAAAGCTTTCATACTTCAACTGTTTTGAGGAAACAGATTGAATAAAGGCTAAATCCAATCAGTATTCACCAGATTTTCTTACAATGCTGTATAAAAACTTTACGTAATCTGTGAATGTACAAAATTACTCAAATCACATACAACAATGGTAAATTTTTATACAAGTTTTGCATACAAATTTAACAACTGTGCATGCTTTTATGCAATATTTGTATACGAATTTTGTAATTTCGAACATGCCAAGATTTTATACAGATTTTGGAAGGTCACATACAGAAATGTAAGAAAGTTTGCTATCCGATATCTGGGGGTAGTGGTATAACGTTATTGAAATTGAACAATATCAGCAGAGCAATAAAATGCACTTAAAATTCTCCGCAGTTTTATAGCATAATCTCACTTTGGATAACCAGCCCCAGCTGGCAAATAACTTTTTTTTTTTAATTTGAAGAGAAAAACAATTTTAGAATGAACAGACAGCCATTTCCATTGCTTCATGTTGTTGATCAATAAATAATCCATGCTATGTGCTTCATAATAGAGATAATAAACAATGGAATAAGATTGTCGCTGGTGTCGTATCATTGAATGGGAGATATATTTCACCACAAAATCTATATATTTTGACAAATGTGTTCGCGAATGAGAACTCTATTGTTTATTATCTCTCTAATAAATCAATCTCCCCAACTGTCACTGTACTTTTGTTTATTTCAAAAATGACGTTCAGTGTTTAGGAAGAGCAAGCTGGACTATTGAACACGTGTTCGATACCAATACCACATGACATGAACACAAAATTTTCAAATATTAATGTAAGACGTCATATTTGAAACAGTACCAAGAAAAACAACATCAACGGCCTCTCGTCTTACCTTATTTTTCTGTCTTCATGAATTAAACGTTCCTTTAAAACTCCATGCAAATCTATCCACCGTCCAGTGCTCTGTAAGCTGCGGGGAAGGACAACAACGGTATGCTATCCACTGTGTACTAAACAATGTTAGCGTTAATGCTGCCCTGTGTGGCGCTCGGCCGGTTGCCGTTATTATCAACTGTACCATGCCACCCTGCGAGAAGAAGGTATACCAGCTACAGTCGTCCATTTATTTCTAGTTTTTTTTCTCTTTTTTCCAAATCTTATATACGTTCGCTTACTATGCCATCCATTTACACATATGCACACAAACAACCAAATTATGTTTTAGCTTTTTCTGTTCTTTATATGGAATTCAAAACAATATCTTTTCGCTTTATGTGTAGTACTTTAGGTTCAATGTTTTAAAATTTTGGCGCTTCGGTTTACTTTATAGGACCTATCTGTGATGGGATCTAGAGCATGTATAGGAAAAACGCGGATGGAAAATATAACACTGCAAAAACTGATGTTAGTCTTATCGATGAAACGATTTATGGAAATTATACAGCTATCATACACCTCTCACTTTCATTAAAATTAAAACTACCGCAATCCAATGAACGAAGCACTCTTTTCTCTAAACCAATTGCCATTTATTCAATAGCTGATTTTATAGATGGTCGGGTCTGCCAAACCGCACCAAACGGATTACTAACTAACTTGTAATAATTTTGTTCGTAAAAGATAAACGGAAATCAATTCATACTTATATTTGTTGTGAGGTATTCTCAGTTATGGGGTATATTCAATACGGTTTGTGATCAATTAAAACTGTTAAACGAAAGCTTGGGCAGAAAATTTGATTTTTTATGGCGCTTGGTGCGATTTGGCAGAATCCACATATAGCTCATATAGAGTAGCATAATGTCAAATTTCACACATCCAATGTTCACTGGGAATAATGTATATGACGTTTCACATCAAATAATAAGTTCATAGTTTGAAAATCCTTTTGAAGTAGGGAACATTTATTGTTTCCGGGTATCGCCGAAACCTGTCCGGTGTCCGTTTTTCTCCTGTACATGCTCTAGACGGTTTATGTTCAACGATTCTAACCAAAGTTTATCACACCCAAGCCCGAACCACCTCAGCAAGAGCACCCTGCCCACGCATACTCGGGCGAAGAAACGAGGCTCATGTCGCGGATGCACGACAACGATTACTATCCGGCGTCGCACGGCGATATCAGTTACCAGAACAATACGATACAGTTACAACGATACAAATGGTGCACCGGCAGATGGAGCATATGCAACGCGAAGTGCAACAGCACTGCCTACAAACGACGCAAGGTGCAATGCTGCTACAAGAACAACGAGTCATCGGTTGTCAATGACCGACACTGCTCGGGCATAGAGAAGCCGGTGGAGCACTACATCTGCGGAGGCTTCCCTTGTCCAAAGTGGGATCACGGCCAGTGGACCGAGGTATGTAAGGTCATAAGTAATTGCGATTCATTAGTCGATAGTTGAAATTATCGGGATGCTAATATAGGTAGTTTGTCAAATCGACTGGTGAATGTCGTTCATTGATTGGGTAAATACTGAGATTAATTCGACACAAAATAGGTTCTTTCCGACCTGAATGTTGTAAATTGTTCGTGAATCCATATCAGTTTCAAGCATATTCTATGATGTAGAACACCAACACCGACAATTTGATATACTCTTAAACCCACAATGGCAGTGTATATGTGTATGTACCTAAGGGACCCCACACACGCCCCGACATGTTGTACAACTTTGACTCCGCCCCTAGCAAATTTGGTTCAGTCGAAGTAAAGTCGGACCATCTGTGGGCAAGTTGTACGACTGTTGAACAGTACAACTTGCCCACAGACGGTCCGACTTTACTCCGACCGAATCAAATTTTCTGGGGGCGTAGTTAAAGTTGTACAACATGTCGGAGCGTGTATGGGGCCCCTAACAAACTATTGTAATGTTATGTCAAAAACCTTTCAAAGTCACACTTTTAGGTGTTTTATTTTCTTACCAAATCGGAGGTCAGTTTCAAATCGAAGCAACTTATAATTTGTAACAAACCTTTGAAATAGATGCATTGATTTACCAACAAATTGTTTTGCTAAATGTTTTGTTCAACAGGCACAACTGATATCGTGTCCTTGTAGTTAGTATCAACCGGCGTTAGTTAGTATCAAATGAGGTGCTTTGTGGTATTACCGTATTGATAAAATAACACGGTAATACCACAAAGCACATAATTACAATGGTGTTATTATTTTCTTTGTCGCAAAACATTCATTTTTTTCTTCTTTCCAAAACTTTTCTAAGTTTCTGACAGATCCAAGGAACATTGCGTCTATTGTGGTTCTTCCTTCTTATAGCATAATGTTCACAGAAAGCAAAGTCACAAAAAAACATTCAAAAATAAAAAAAAATTCTTGGAGATTTGTGAGATAACCATCTAGAAATTTGAAATTTGAATCCCTCGAAAATTTCTAAGAATATTCCCGGTAATTCCTAAAAATATCCCGGAAACTTTTTAGAATTACCGCAATAGTTGGCTAAAAAATTTCTGTAAATTACAAAGCATTTCCACTGGAGAATTCTAACCAGTACTGAAATTTCTTATTTTCAATGAGAGATGTCACGCGATATATCTGCCCCTTTCAATCTCTATAGAAACGCGAAGGATAAGAGACATGCCACAAAAATATCAGACAAAATTTGTTCCGTGGAAGGGCCTACTCAACTCTGTGGATTGAAGAAATATGATTGATAAATTAGCTAGTCATAACTCTTTAAATATATCTATTAAAATAATTTGGAAAATTTAATTTTAAAACAGAGCTCAACATCCTATCATGACTGTTTTTCATGCGAAATTGATCATAGAACCCACGATACTTTCATTTGGTCGACCGAAATAGAAAACGGCGCTTCGCTCTCTGTTATGCGACGACCACAACCTTTTTTGGAAATTCAAACAATTTTCACCTGAAATTCCAAACAATTTCCACTGGAAGCAATTTGACAGGTTTCAAGAGGGAAAGGGGCACTACGCAGAATAAAACAACGGTTTGTTAATAACTTTCGACGAGTAAAGAACCAAATATTTGAAAATTCACATAATTCAAAGGAAAAAATCTAATGGTTTTTGGCATATTATTGGCAGCTATTAGATTCAACTTAACACGACTGAGTTAAAAAAATTACCAGCAAGACACCATCAACATGAATGTTGATGCTAAACTGGTCATTGGATTTATTTATTTATCATCAGACTAAGGCCGGAGTGGCCTGTGCTGCACATAAAAGACTTCTCCATTCAGCTCGGTCCATGGCTGCACTTCGCCAACCACGCAGTCTGCGGAGGGTCCGCAAGTCGTCCTCCACCTGATCGATCCACCTTGCCCGCTGTGCACCTCGCCTTCTTGTTCCCGTCGGATCGTTGTCGAGAACCATTTTCACCGGATTACTGTCCGACATTTTGGCTACGTGCCCGGCCCATCGCAGTCTTCCGATTTTCGCGGTGTGAACGATGGATGGTTCTCCCAACAGCTGATGCAACTCGTGGTTCATTCGCCTCCTCCACGTACCGTCCGCCATCTGCACCCCGCCATAGATGGTACGCAACACATTCCTTTCGAAAACTCCCAGTGCGCGTTGGTCCTCCACGAGCATCGTCCAGGTCTCGTGTCCGTAGAGAACTACCGGTCTTATAAGCGTTTTGTAGATAGTCAGTTTGGTACGGCGGCGAACTCTATTCGATCGGAGCGTCTTGCGGAGTCCAAAGTACGTACGATTTCAAGCCACTATGCGTCTCCGAATTTCTCTGCTGGTATCGTTATCGGCGGTCACCAGTGAGCCCAAGTACACGAATTCTTCAACCACCTCGATTTCGTCACCACCGATAGAAACTCGTGGTGGGTGGCTTACATTGACCTCTCTTGAGCCTCTTCCTATCATGTACTTCGTCTTCGACGTGTTGATAACTAGTCCAATCCGTTTAGCTTCGCTTTTCAGTCTGATGTAGGCTTCCTCCATCCTCTCAAAGTTACGTGCCATGATATCAATGTCGTCGGCGAAACCAAATAACTGGACGGACTTCGTGAAAATCGTACCAGTCGTGTCAATCCCTGCCCTTCGTATTACTCCCTCCAAAGCGATGTTGAATAGCAGACACAAAAGACCATCACCTTGCCGTAACCCTCTACGCGTTTCGAAGAAACTCGAGAATGCCCCTGAAACTCGAACTACGCACATCACCCGATCCATCGTAGCCTTGATCAACCGTATCAGTTTATCCGGAAATCCGTTTTCGTGCATTAGCTGCCATAGCTGGTCCCGATCGATTGTATCATATGCGGCTTTGAAGTCGATAAATAGAAGATGTGTGGGCACGTTGTATTCGCGGCATTTCTGCAATACCTGACGTATGGCGAACAGCTGGTCTGTGGTAGAGCGTTCACCCATAAATCCCGCCTGGTACTGCCCCACGAACTCTCTTGCAATTGGTGTTAGTCGACGGCATAAAATTTGGGAGAGTACCTTGTAGGCGGCGTTCAGCAATGTGATTGCGCGGTAGTTGCTACAATCCAGCTTATCGCCCTTTTTGTAGATGGGACACACGACACCTTCCATCCACTCCTGCGGCAGAGCCTCATCCTCCCAAACCTTGATAATCACCCAGTGCAGCGCTCTAGCCAGTGCTTCATCACCGTGTTTAAACAGCTCTCCTGGTAGTTGGTCAACTCCAGGGGCATTATTGTTTTTCAGCCGGCCGATCTCTTCTTGGGTTTCCTGGAGATTCGACGCCGGAAATCGTATGTCCAGCGCGCGTGCTCCTAGGTTCATTACCATGCCGTCATCGTTGTCTGCCATATCGCCATTCAGGTGCTGTTCGTAGTGCTGCCGCCACCTTTGGATCACCTCACGCTCGTTTGTAAGAAGGTTCCCGTTTATTATGAACGATTCAACTTCTCATAGAACTTTCGTGCGTTATTAGCGCGGTGCAGTTCCTCCGTCTCTTCACGGTCTCGATCTTCCTGCTGGCGCTTTTTCCTCCGGAAAATCGAGTTTTGTCTGTTCCGCGCCCGTTTGTATCGTGCCTCGTTCGCCCTCGTGCGGTGTTGCAGCAATCTCGCCCATGCTGCATTTTTCTCCTCAACTAACTGCTCACATTCGCCGTCATACCAGTCGTTTCTCTGATCCGGAGCCACCGTGCCTAGTGCAGCGGTTGCGGTGCTTCCAATGGCGGATAGAATATCTCTCCAGCCATCTTCAAGAGATGCTGCGCCTAGCTGCTCTTCCGTTGGGAGTGCCACTTCCAGCTGCTGCGCGTATTCTTGGGCTAGTCTACCGTCTTGTAGCCGCCCAATGTTTAGCCGCGGCGCTCTTCCGTTGGGAGTGCCACTTCCAGCTGCTGCGCGTATTCTTGGGCTAGTCTACCGTCTTGTAGCCGCCCACTGTTCAGCCGCGGCGGACGACTCCGACGGGTTGTGGTAGGTAGTGGTCGGATTCAATATTCGCACTGCGGTAAGTGCGAACGTTCGTGATGTCGGAGAAGAATTTACCGTCGATTAGAACGTGGTCGATTTGGTTTTCCGTTACTTGATTAGGTGATTTCCATGTGGCCTTGTGGATATTCTTGCGGGGGAAGAAAGTGCTTCGGACTAACATTCCGCGGGAGGCTGCAAAGTTTATCCATCGTTGGCCGTTGTCGTTCGATACGGTATGCAGACTATCTGGTCCGATGACCGATCTAGACATTTCCTCCCTTCCTTCCTGACCGTTCATGTCACCGATGACGTTTTTGACGTCCCGCAGTGGGCATCCATCGTATGTCTGCTCCAGCTGCGCATAGAACGCTTCTTTCTCGTCGTCGGATCTCCCTTCGTGTGGGCAGTGCACGTTGATGATGCTATAGTTGAAGAAACGGCCTTTTATCCTCAGCTTGCACATCCTTGCGTTGATTGGCTGCCACCCAATCACGCGTTGGCGCATCCTTCCCAGCACTATGAAGCCGGTTCCCAACGAGTTGGTGGTGCCACAGCTTTGGTAGAAGGTAGCCGCTCGATGCCCGCTTTTCCACACTTTCTGTCCTGTCCAGCAGATTTCCTGCAGCGCTACGACATCGAAGTTGCGGGGATGTAATTCATCGCAGATTATCCTGTCGCAACCTGCGAAACCTAGCAACTTGCAGTTCCATGTTCCAAGCTTCCAATCGTAATCCTTTATTCGTCGCCTAGGTCGTTGCCGATTGTATCGAGTCGTATTATCTTCTATGTCGTTCGTAATAGTTGTTTTTAAAGGCGGCTTATTGGGCCTGCGCAAACCTCCTGTCTCGTCGGAGGGCCGTCGTGTCAGGGCTGTTTAGCGTCCCACCTAACACCAGGACTTGGGCTTGTGCGCTTTGAGCGGCACACGGTCGCTTTGGCGGAGCCTACTTGCGGATACATGCAGCTTTTTATAGAGGTTTAACAGAGCCCACTGTCAAACCCCACCACATCCTAGGCAGGCACCACAACTCGCAGATGGCCTGGGGAGGGATCGTCAAGCCCTTGGACATAGTCCCTGTTGCCCCTATGGTCATTGGAACCAATTGTATTATTATTTATTTATTCAGACTAAGGCCGAAGTGGTCTGTGCGGTACATAAGAGTCTTCTCAATTCGGTTCGGTCCATGGCTACACGTCGGCAACCACGCAGTCTACGGAGGTCGATGAAAAGATGATGTGTGGGTACGTTTGGTGAATGTTGAACACCTGGTCCGTGGTGGAGCGTTCGCCCATAGAACCCGCCTGGTACTGCCCCACGAGCTATCTTGCAATTGGTGCTAATCGACGGCATAAAATTTGGGAGAGTACCATGTAGACGGTGTTCAGCGATGTGATTGTGTGGTAGTTTCTACAATCCAGCTTATCGCCCTTTTTGTGGATATAGATGGGAATAGCTCTCCTGGTAGTTGGTCAATCCCAGGAGCTTTGTTGTTCTTCAGCTAGCCAATCTCCGCCTGGCTTTCCTGTAGATCCGGAGCTGGTAAAATTATGTCCTGCGCGCGTCCTCCCAGGTTCATCACCATACCGCCATCTTCGTCTGCCACATCGCCATTCAGGTGTTCTTCGTAATGCTGCCGCCACCTTTGGATCACCTCACGCTCGTTCGTAACAAGGTTCCCGTTTATGTCCTTACACATATCAGGCTGTGACACGTGGCCCTTACGTGAACCGTTCAACTTCTCGTAAAACTTTCGTGTGTTATTAGCGCGGTACAGTTGCTCCGTCTTTATACGGTGTCGATCTTCCTGCTGGTGCTTTTTCTTCCGAGAAATCGAGTTTTGTCTGATCCGCGCCCGTTTATATCGTTCGCCCTCGTGCGGTGTTGCAGCAATATCCCCCATGCTGCATTCTTCTCTTCCACGAACTGCTCACATTCGCTGTCATACCAGTCGTTTCTCCGATCCGGGGGCACCGTGCCAAGTTCAGCGGTTGTAGTGCTACCAATGGCGGATCGAAAATAGTCTCCCGTCTTGCAGCCGCCCAATCTTAAGCCGGCGGCGTTCGACTTCGATGCGTGTTGTACACCGTTGAGAATATTGAGCGCAGGCATACTTCAACGAGGTAGTGGTCTGATTCAATATTGGTACTACGGTAAGTGCGGACGTTCGTGATGCCAGAGAAGAATTTACTGTCGATAAGAATGTGGTCGATTTGATTTTCTGTTTCTTGGTTAGGTGATGGCCTTGTAAATATTTTTGCGGGGAAAAAAGGTGCCTCGGACTACCATTCCGCGGGAGGACCGGTCTATACATTTCCTCCCTTCCTACCTGAGCGTTCATGTCACCTATGACAATTTTGCCGTCCCGCAGTGGGCATCCATCGTATGTCTGCTTCAGCTGCGCATAGAACGCTTCTTTCTTGTCGTCGGATCTCCCTTCGTGTGGGCAGTGCACGTTGATGATGCTACAGTTGAAGATAAGGCCTTTTATCATCAGCTTGCACATCCTTCCGTTGATTGGCTGCCACCCAATCACACGTTGGCGCATCTTACCCAGCACTATGAAGGGGGTTACCAGCTCGTTGGTGGTGCCACAGTATTTATAGAAGGTAGCCGCTCGATGCCCGCTTTTCCACGCTTTCTGTCCTGTCCAGCAAATCTCCTGCAGCGCCACGACGTCGAAGTTGCGGGGATGTAATTCATCGCAGATCATTCTGTCGCAACCTGCGAAGCCTAGCGACTTGCAGTTCCATGTTCCAAGCTTCCAATCGTGATCCTTTATTCGTCGCCTAGGTCTTTGCCGATTATATCGAGTCGTATTATCTCTTATATTGCTCGTAATTATTGGTTTTACAGGCGGCCTATTGGGCCTGCGCGAACCCCTGTTTCCTCGGAGGGCCGTCGTGTCAGGTCTGTTTTGTGTCCCACCTGACATCAGGACTTGGGCTTGTTTGTTTTGAGCGGCACACGGTCGCTTTGGTAGGGCCTACTTGCGGATACATGCAGCTTTTTATAGGAGTTTAACAGGGCCCACTGTCAAATCCCACAACATCCTAGGCAAGGCCCACAACTCGCAGATGGCCTGGGGAGGGATCGTCAAGCCCTTGAACATAGTCCCTGCTGTCCCCGAAGATCTTCACTTACAGATTGACAAAAACTTGCGTACATTCAAAGGATTTTCCCGAGGAAATTTATAAAAGTATGAAAAAAGATCAATTGAGTATCTTTTCCCGGAGAAAATTCGGAGTACCGCCGTCAGGGGTGACAATGGGTGTAGAGGGTGAGAATAGGTGAGCGCATTACCGACAATGTGGAGGATAACAAATTCGTTAAAAAGGGTCTCTTATAATTTAGTTTTCTTGTCCTTAAATACATTAAATCTATTTTACAAGCATTCCATGTATCTGAAACAGAGACCCATTCTCACCCCCATTTGACCCATTGTCACCTTCGACGACGGTAATAATGTTCCGTGCAAATTCCGTTCAAATTGGGGAAAATTTCTTGGAAAATTTAAAACAATTTTCGGTATAAAGAAGTATAAAATTTCATAAGATTGGAAAAACAGGTATGACGCGTCGATTCAAGATATTTCAACAAAATTCCAAGAATGATATCTCAAAAATATTTATTTAATCCAATGATTTGTAGAAATTTCTCTCACATTCTTGCGAAAATTTGAGTACCTACCGATTGCCATGTGGATTTAGCTAGCCTTGCGAGAAAAAACTGCAGAATTCCCAATCCGGTCCAGAGATGGCGAGTTCGATTTCTCAGCTCCATGGGCATATGGCCGGCACAGATAAGTATTTAAGTATAAACTGTGGAAATGCTGATAAAAACACTAATAAAAGTTGAAACGCAGGCCAAGTTCCAGTTGAAATGTAGAGCCATTTAATAAAAAGAAGAAGTTGATTCCAAAAGTGCAATAATGTTTCTCAGTATTTTTTTTTATTTAGTGGGCACTCTGTGTTCGACGACCGCTACTGTGCCGAGATCTACTGTGGTATTCTCGTCGCTTAGAATCCACACAGAATCTATTTTTAGATTACCTATTGTCCATATCATCGTCCGTTCGTTCGTCCATATCGTGAGTCCATGTAGATGCTTTGTTCCGTTTGCCATGTATCGAGTCCGGTGGAGGTATGTCTCCGAAAAGAGGATCAGTTTGTCAGTCGCCGTCAGGTAGCTGTGCTGGTCAGACGCGTTCCCCATTACGCCGTACTGCTGCTGCACTTCTGGCGATTGACGAGAGGTTGATGGGGGGGCTGGGAATCGAACCCATGACCATCCGCTTATAAAGCGGACGTGTAGCCGATTAAGCCACGGGACCCCCCTTATGTTTCTCAGTATGTAGCAACAAATTTGTTGTACCACGCGTCTCCATCTGTTCGTTGAAAATGAGCCATACATACACTGTCCTCTGTGGTCTGTATTACAGACTCCGTAAGACCCTTGTTTCCTTGAAAACAATTTTTGCGAATATATATCAGAGAATTATTTTGAGCTTTGGAATGTGGAATGGAATGTTTTTACTTGTAATAAGAGGGTTCTTTCTAAAATTACTTAACACTTAATTTGGTGATTTTGGACCCCCACACTCCCCCTCGTAACACTTTTTGTATGGAAGGTTTAATTTTGTTTGTCTTGAGAGTCTTGGCTTTGCATTTAGAATATGCAAACGATTTCAGCGGATTCAAGAAATAGAACAACCTCCGCTTTGAAAAAATATAAATCATAATTAGATGGTTCCGGAATACTTACCAGTTAATGAATGAACGACAATCACCAGTTGACTTTTAAAATCTTGAACACCATTTGCGGCTTAGAAGCATCCCGATATTTTGAAAACTTTTCGATCTCGTTATTTCTGTTTGTTTCTTTAGATATTGTCTAATATATCAAGAAAATTTATTCATCAATTCATTGTAATTCATGCAAACCTTTATTACCCCAATGCCACTTGCGTAGTCTTGTTTCATAATGTGTATCATATTCTAAAGAAATAGCAATGTTAGTGTTCGCACTAGATGTGTATCGATATTAGCATAGCATAGCATAGCATATGTGATTGTACAAATCGTGGGTGGCTAAAAAATGCTCAATTGAGCAATCTACTGTATATTGTCGCAAATTGGTTCTTAGGAATGGATACCTGGACACGTCCTTACAATCACGGAAGGACAGGAAGGAATGTTAGTTCAACATCTACTAGTGAAGATGCAGGGAACTCATACTACCTTCATAGATGTCTCGGGAAGGAAAATTTGTGTTAGTGGGTAAGGTGAATAATAGGGAGCTCTATTCGACAATATAGAGCGTTTGTCAATAACAGTATATGCTGAAAAAATAATAAAATATATTCATCAATTTACTTACGAACCGTCCAAAGGAGGACAAAGTAACCTGGATTTTACAAATGTTTCGCATTATTTACAAAACACGCACACTTATTCACCGAACATTATAATCAGAACCAAAAACTCGGATTTTACGAATGCTCTAAATCCTACCTGAAACACGTCCGATCACGCACCAATTGTTTACTCACTCGGCCGCGCGAACTATCTGCTTACTGAGCAGAAACACGACAAAACAAGCACTGACTAGAGATGTCGCAAATTAATCGATTACTTCTATTAATCGATTCATCGTTGTGATAATCGATTAATGTTGAATCGATTATTACCCAACGATTAATCGATTCAATAATCGAGAGGAATCGTGAGTAATCGATTAGTTACTAATCGATTAATCAGAATTTTACGACATCATAAGGATGTCGAAAATTAATTCATTATTTCTATTAATCGATTCATCGTTGTGATAATCGATTAATTTTGAATCGATTACTATAAAATGATTAATCGATTCAATAATCGACAAGAATCAAGAGTAATCGATTAGTAACCAATCGATTAATCGGGATTTTACGACATCTCTAGCACTGACGGCCGCGCAATGCAGAACACAATATTTTGACAAATCGCGGGATCGTTCTGCCGTCCGAAACAAGAGCCAACACGCACTGAACTAATTAACTTTATTACCGGCCGCGCAATGCGAAACACAAAATTTCGGCAAATCGCGCAATCGTTCGGCCGTCCGAAACAAGAGCCAACACGCACTGAACTTATTAACTTTATTACCAGCCGCGGAATGCAAAACACAAAATTTCGGCAAATCGCGCGATCGTTCGGCCGTCCGAAACAAGAGCCAACACGCACTGAACTGATTAACTTTATTACCGGCCACGCAATCTGTTCGCACAAGATGTGTATCGATATTCAGCAGATATTATAACCAATTCACAGTGAACGGGAAGATGGCAGCTGCAGTGCTCAATAGCCGCTCACGAATGTTTTTGGAAAAAAGGTCTTCAGACATAGGATCAGTATTTAAAAAATTATATTCAAAAGATTGGAGGAAAGATTACTATCCGTCCTGAAAGGGTTGAGGGAATTTTCTGAAATAAACAATATCTAGGCTTTTTTAGTGGAATGTCTTCACGTCTGCTTCGAGACTATTCCATTTAATTCCACTACTTCGTTATCTATACAGGCACGCATTCCAACTCCAGCAGTAAGGCCGTGTTCAGTGTCTCGTAGAAGAGCGCAAGACATGTCAAATACGAGACACTGAAAACGGCCTTACTGTTAGGGTCTTACTTATCTACTATTGGGGTCGCGTTGGTTACGCGTCTGTGTGGATAACACAGTGGTGGAATTAATTAGAATAAGACTTACTTGGGGTCTGTCTCGTTTGGAGAATTAAACTCAAATTAAACTTAAAAGTTTCAGTTCAATAATTATCAAACAACCCTGCTCGTAGAGCAAGATTACTTTTGACAGATATCGAATCATTTGTGAACTATGTCTTATTGGTATTGCTGGGTAGCACCAGCCATTCTTATTGCCGGGTGAATTTTTGATTTTCGAGCTGTCACTTTAAGGTTTAATTCTCCAAATGAGGCAGAGCCTTAGTGCTCGCCTTACGATAATTGAGAAACTAAATATTTTTGCTGCTGCAGTTGAACAGTGAACATGTATAAGAAGGGGAACATTGAACAAGCTATTTTAATCTCCTGATCAACATATAGGGACACGGCAGGTATTTCCGTCCATCGTCATAGGGGCTAAAACCAACGAAAGCAACGTACATTTGCTAGAACTCCACTATAGCAGAA
The DNA here is from genome assembly GCF_024139115.2 of Armigeres subalbatus. Classification (NCBI taxonomy): domain Eukaryota; kingdom Metazoa; phylum Arthropoda; class Insecta; order Diptera; family Culicidae; genus Armigeres; species Armigeres subalbatus. Next base: position 66,510,348 of record NC_085141.1, read on the forward strand.
CGTTTCTCCTGAGCTTACGATTTGGTACGTATGAGTTTTACAAAAAAGCGTCTCTTTTATTGGTTTTCGAGACTATGACGAACGGACGAAAATACCTGCCGTGTCCCTACTTCAACGATCCACGATCAATCCTTACCATCAATATTCAATCAAGAAAATACAAATTACAAGGAGTTGAAGTTTTGAATCACTTGTGATTGTCGCGGTTCGGCTTTTAAACTAAACATTTAAGGCTCCCCCAGACCTAAGCGATTTCATCGGCGCGACGGCGACAACTCGTCGCCGCGACTCTATTGTTGCGTCGCTGCAGGCAATGTTCAATTGACGCTTCCATACCAACGGCGACAGAATCACGTCGCTTGTGTTTGGAGGAACCTTCAATGAGTTATGACGAAACCCAAAAAGCAGCGCTGCAAGCAAATCAGATTTTGATATTTGAATCGCGAAATTCTGATCAAGGCAGGGTTCATTTAGCTAGTTGTCAATTATTTTCTATCGTATAATGGACACATCAGAACCAGTAACCAGTCGTTATGATATATTTTAATTTTGTTTACCCAAACGCTTCAAATTTTCCGCTGAATGCAACTAAAATGCTCTTCATTTGTAATTCATAGTGCAAGCTTTTAACTTACATAATATGCTACAGAAAATTTCAATGGTTTATTAACATCTTCGCTTGTAATCCCACACAAATAATCAAAAATTATATAACAGGAGAGATAGAGCAATACGAAAGCTTTGGGTTGTTTTCAAAAGAGCGATATTGACTTAAGGATGATCCTCAAGGAATCCAATTTTCAAAGTATACCAAAGAAGTACCATTCGATACGGAAGCAACGCACAACTGTCATTTTTATTGTTTCAGCTTTGTTGCGTCGCAGATTGCGTGGAATAATAAAAATGACAGTTGTGCGTTGCTTCCGTATTGAGTGGTGTGCCCTTGAAAACGCGAATTTGAATTCCGTGAGGAATGTCCTTAAAGCGATTTCTTGCTGTGAACAAACCATTTCGTTGAGCTGATGTGACTTGTAGATATATTAGACCTTATTCTATTTACTGATGACACCAGCCGTCCGGAAATAATTCCATTTCAGCAAAAAATCACCGTTTTACAATTCAAGGTTAAAATACAATGTCGCCTTAAGCAATCCAAAATATTCAATGAATATATTTTTAAAACAATTTATTACCTGTGACTCTTTCATTTCAATCATATCAATAACACGAAACGATATTCGAAATCATGCATTAAAACAATAGTCATTCATATTAAACAACACCTTCGATCCAAATTTACAATTGGCAGTTCATAGTTTTTGCATTCCTATCCGTTTTTTTTGGTTTCAAAAAAATAGTAGCTAAATCAAGGAAAAGTGGCTTAATTAGTAATTTGTAATGGTGCGATTGATTTTGGTATGAGGAAAAGACTTTATACACGATTATTATAAATAAAAATTTAAAAATATTGCGCAGTCAAAATTCATTCATTCATATAAAGTCATCCACAGCCCTTACGCCCGCTACAAAATTAAAAAAAAAACAAATCGTGCAAAAGACACAAAAAAACTAGGAGTTGAGATTACTCTTTCAATATTATCACACACAATGAGTTTGCTGAATTTCGCGATAAAATCAATGCATCGGAAATTATCAGTGTAGGAATAATGATATTTTCTGAAGATTTGATCTATATGGGTCTCCAGTGGCCTTGCGAGCAAAGGCGTAGGATTGCCAATCCGGAGATGGCGAGTTCGATTCTCGGTCCGGTCTAGGATGTTTTCGGGTTAGAAACTTTCTCGTCACCCTGGGCATATTTATTTATTTATTTATTATCAGACTAAGGCCGGAGTGGCCTGTGCTGCACATAAAAGTCTTCTCCATTCAGCTCGGTCCATGGCTGCACTTCGCCAACCACGCAGTCGGCGGAGGGTCCGCAAATCGTCCTCCACCTGATCCATCCACCTTGCCCGTTGTGCACCTCGCCTTCTTGTTCCCGTCGGATCATTGTCGAGAACCATTTTCACCGGATTACTGTCCGACATTCTGGCTACGTGCCCGGCCTACCGCAGTCTTCCGATTTTCGCGGTGTGAACGATGGATGGTTCTCCCAACAACTGATGCAACTCGTGGTTCATTCGCCTCCTCCACTACCTTCCGCCATCTGCACCCCACCATAGATGATACGCAACACTTTCCTTTCAAAAACTCCCAGAGCGCGTTGGTCCTCCACGAGCATCATCCAGGTCTCGTGTCCGTAGAGAACTACCGGTCTTATAAGCGTTTTGTAGATAGTCAGTTTGGTACGGCGGCGAACTCTATTCGAACGGAGCGTCTTGCGGAGTCCAAAGTACGTGCGATTTCCAGCCACTATTCGCCTCCGAATTTCTCTGCTGGTACCGTTATCGGGCATAGTATATCCATTGTACTTGCCACACAACATACATACTCATGCAATGGCGGGCATAGAAAAGCTTTCAATTATTTAATAACTAAGAAAATGCTTATAGAATACTAAGTTGAAAAGCAGACAAAGTTCCAGTTGGAATATAGAGCCATCGAAGAAGAAGAAGATCTATATGCATGTACAGTGTACACTCAGTAAACTGTTATGGGTCAGCTCTGTAGGGTTTATTTGACTAATCAAAATTATGTTTCCAACCAGTTCGTTCATTTGACAGGCTCAGTCGTATGTGATACATTACGGAGTCACGATTCTGAAGTATGATATTACATTTTACAGTTGATATCAACTTATCAATAACAATAAGTAGGGGAGAAAAATAGACCAAAATACTCGTGTCGGGTCAAGGTTAGAAAAAAGCTAATTTCAGGATGAACGAGGTAAGGATTTAGGTTTAGGTTATTTTAGCTGCTCATTCCGGCGTATGTCATTAATACGGCTATAGAACGGGTTTATTTTGTAGAGATATGCGTTTAAGGTCACTCCTGACGGAATCCAAGATTGAAGGTGCTCGCGTTTTCGGGGGCACACCACTCGATACGGAAGCAACGCACAACTGTCATTTTATTACTTTATGCATGCTGCGACGCAGCAAAGCTAAATCAACAAAAATGACAGTTGTGCGCCGCCTCTGAATCGAGTGGTGTGCCCCCGAAAACGCGAGCACTTTTAATCTTGGATTCCGTCAGGAGTGACCTTAATATAAAGAATAATTATTGCACATAAGTCATGAAAATGAAGCCTTGATTCAAGGTTTTGTCTCTTAGCCACTCTCTAAGAACTACGGTAGGATGCGTGCTTAACTGGTTTCATCAATCAGAATGCCTCGATAGAACTCGTTCACCCAAAATTTTCAAATTATTTTCCGAACAGCTCTGCTGTTAACATTTCGGTGAACTCTTTGATTTCTTTCAAGCGTGTTGATCTTACACCATTCAAAATCAATGTTTGATTGTATCTATTATCAAAAACGAACTGCAGTATACAGTATCCCTCAATCATATCAACAATCGCATCATTCGTAAGCAAATTACAAGTCAATTATTCATGTTATGCATGGTGTGCAATACAGTAAACTATAGCTTGGAATCGCGATTCCTAAGACTCTTCTTTTGTTTTTCTCTCGTTCTAGTGCAATGACGATTGCAAGCGCTATCGTAAAATGCAATGCATAGACCATCGTGGAAATCCCAATAACGAATGCCCTTTGAACGAGAAACTGCCAGAAGTGGAATCGTGTTGTGAATTCAAATGGAGGATTGCTAACTGGAAGCCTGTAACTATCCCTGAATACCTTAACTTTCCAATTCCCTACCGAATTCATCTAAACCTGCACCTGTTAACCGCTTTGAACATTTTTTGTCCTTTTCTCTCTCGGCAAATGTCGTCGTTTTTGCTGCTTGTTTTAGTGTAATGTGACGTGCGGTGGTGGCGACGGCTATCGAGTCGGTGAACGTGTATGTATGCGTCTATTCAAGAAGTCTAAAGAGAACCCGCGTCCGGTCAAAACCGGCCGTAAAGTCGATGCCAAGCTATGTGCCAACGCAAAGATGCCATCGGCAGAGAAGTTAGTTCGCAAATGTAAACCTTGCCAGTTTCGGTGGGAGGTATCTGATTGGTCAAAGGTGGGCTTGTTTTATTATTTTGCAAAGTCAATATTTACACATAGCTAAGGCACCATGTTCTACTAGCAGTATCCTAATTCTATTGTATTTCTATTTCTTTCCCATATGCCACATTGTAATACGCCAAATCACAACCATTCACAACGATCCTTACCATCCACTTCATCTGTTTACCCACGTATGATCCTTGTGTATATGTCGGTCATTCAACGTCCATCACATACTCGCCTACCATACTGCGCACTGACGATGCCTGCTGATGCATATTGCTGCTCCTGCTGCTGCTGTTGCTGATAACAACTGCCACAAAATCCTGAACTCAAAAACTCACGATACAGTGTTCGGTTGGCTGCGGAGCTGGATTGGCGACGCGCAATGTTACCTGTAGCAATGGGCGAAACACTGCGAATGTTTGCAATTTCAAACACAAACCAAGCAATGTGAAGCCTTGTGAAACGCACAGCTCCTGTAGCTGGAACACCGGACGATGGAATAGAGTAGGTGCAACCATTAACGGAAACACTGTTTAAGGATACTACCCACTTCAAATGGATTCTTTTTTTTTGTGTCTACATACAATTTTACTTTATCAACGTGGAATCTAATAATGTTTATATTCTCGTGAATATTGCAGTGCAAGTGCGATGGATTCCAACGACGAAATGTTAAGTGTTACGATGAACTGACGAAAACAGAATCGAATCGCTGTCCTCAGCCACGACCTAGCAGTAAACGAAAGTGTCACCCAGCACCGGACTGTAGACCAAAGTACAGTAAACTGGTAAGTTACTCCTGTCACGACATCCAGCGAAACCGACGAACGCGGCTTGATGGAGAGTACACTTTAACCGTCAAAGGGCAATCGGTAAGCATCTACTGCCACAACATGTCATCGATTGCGCCGACCGAATATCTCACGTTACAATCAGGTAAGCTTGTGCACTGTCGGAGAGGATGGTTATAAATAAGATTTTTTCTTAGGACTTGTCGAAAACTATGCCATCTACAACAATAAACGAGCGGAGATAGCCGGAGTCTGTCGACCGTCCTCTGCGGATCGAGTGGACGACAGCATAGACTACGGCGCAACACACTATCGCAAAATTCGGCTAAATATTCACACCCTGCAGGTGATAGTAGACGACACCCGGTTTACGGACCGATCCGGGAAACCCCAGGCATTCGGATCAGCTGGGGATTGCTACAGCAATACCGGAACGTGTCCTCAAGGAGATTTTTCAATTAATTTGGAAAACACTCCCTTCCGGATACGACCTCGCACCCAGTGGGAAACCAAAGGGGTCAATGCGGTGCTAAATTTCCTTATACGGGTAAGTTAGGTTCTACTGGCACGCATCTCACAATCACTTTTGTTGATCTTAAAGTTTGAGCCCGAATTACCGCTGAAAACTACACAACAACAAACAATATGAAGATTGCACTGCAGCAATTTTCGTAATATTTGGAGAATCATTACTTCTCGCAAATTGTCGGTTGTCTGTTCTCTTTGCTGAAGGAAGTTTTTAATACTACCCGAAGACCTTTTTAATTTCCACAGTGCTTCTCAGCGCTATTTGTACCTACTGATCCCTGTTACGATTTTTGCTTGAACCCGTGCCTTCGTTTTACGTTATTTACGGACCCGTTTGCGAAAATATAATTCCGACAAGCGGAGGAAATCCTTCAAAGACACCGGTCCGAAAAAAAACCCTTTTAGAAGACCACATCTCCACGCTCAGCAATGAGCATTAACAAAAACAAGAGGAAGGGGGATCTCTGAATTCTCCACTTCCTTCTAAGAAACAAGGTTTCAAGACCGTTCTGCCAAAGCGCGGATAATTCAGATATGGAGATATACCTTCTGGAGATTTCAGAGATTCCTTCTAACTTTAACATTGGAAATAATTCTTCTCCTATCGAACTGAGCAATCAGTTCGAATTGATTCATGACGAAATTGAGCAAATCGAATCTACCTCTAGCCCAGGTAAGTCACTTTATGCGAAGAAGCAAAGGATTCCGCCAATTGTGGTAGCTGTTGCCGAGTTGTCTGGCTTTCTGTATGAGATTTTGAGTAACCGTCAGGGGATCATGACTTCATTTCAGATTGCCAGGAAGGGTGACTGCTGTGTTTCGTCGGGATCCTTTGACGATCGCAAATGTCTTCTTCAGTATTTAACTGAGAAGCGGCATAAATTTTTCACGTACGCCTGGGCGATTGTCCAAAGTCGTCTTGAAAGGTCTACCCAGTGATGATAAATCACTGGATGAGATTAAAATCGAAATATCTCAATTACTTGGATTTGCACCAGTCCAAATAATTAGGATAAAAAAAAAGTCTCTGGTACATCTCAGAGGGGTCTTTCTCAATAATTTTATTTGAATCACTTTACCAAAAGTTTGGAAAAGGCCTGTATTATGTCCCATGTCCGTGTTACATTTCCGCAGGCCTGGAGGAAATTTCCAAAACCCTACTCAGTGCCGTAAGTGCCAAAAGTAAGGTCATGGAACTAAACATTGCCACATGGATGCTAAATGCATGATTTGTGGTGGGACCTCTCACGCCAAGGACGCTTGTCCTGTGAGGGAAGATTCCAATGAATCACAAATCCAATTTCTGGGAACGCCCTTCACGCAATAAAGTTTTGAATTCCCGTGCAAAATTGATGACGGGAAATTCTAATAGGATCTCAGATTAGCCGATGAATGATTGTCATACCCATCCTTCAACGGAAAATAACTGTCCTACTGACGATTCAGGTAGCATGTCTACTTCCGGTTTTGATTTTCTAACTGAACAATTGCATCACATGATTGATGCAATGTTCAAAGCAAATACAATGTTTTTAATGGATCCAAATAATTTTTTGAAAACTTTTAATTGGAATGCCCGCTCTTTAAAGGGTAAGGAATACCCAGAATATAGGCAATTAGCTTTGATTGTCATGAAATAAAGGAAGCCGACAGGAATCTGACTTAGGTCCAGATCAAGGCTGAAGCGAGCAGCCGATCAGGGTACATACACTGATGATACTGGTCGTAAGACTACAGACAAACAGACGTAACACTAGAGAAATTGCCATCGACCATGACTTCAACGATCAATTTAAATTTGATTGATTGTGCGTTTCACAACTAGAGGCGTTAGGGTCGTATTCCTTCGAGTTTGACATTTCACTCCAGCTCCTTCTGGTGACAATGTTATACGGAACATTGTTTCGTGTAACATGCTCTCAAGATGGTGGTGGAGAAGGTGGGCGACGGATTTTCATAAACATGTTCAAGTTGTTACGTCTGTTTGTCTGTTGTAAGACTATCATACGATTCTCTTTTGAAATTTCGCCACACGATAATGTATTGATTTTTGTACGATTCACTAATGGAATGCATTTCATACGACAATCTTATGAAAAATTTCAAGTTCGTTTAAAAAAGTGTAACCTGGTTTCGATCCATGGACGTCGTGATTAGGAGGCGTATGATCACACCACACGTCCACCGACGCTTCGAGGAATCGTCTTGTTGGATATCCAATAAAAAGATATATTTGACCGAAATATGATCTTAAGATTTTCATAGTTCAATTCTTATGAAACATTCTCATAAGTTTTGTCGTATGAAAATCTTACGACCAGTATCCTCAGTATAGCTTTCCCATCGTCAACGCGCCAGCCTTGTTGATCCAGCACGTAGCCTAAATATTGCAAGCTTTTCCGGCAAAAGGCTGATTTCTCGGCATTAATTGTCAGACCAGCGCTTTTTAGCCTTCTAGTGATCTTTAGGAGTAGCTCCAGGTGCTCTTGGAAGGTTTCTGTTGCCAATATTAGATCGTCCAAGTAAACAAATGCTTTCGGCTCTAGGTCGATGAACAGATGATTCATAACACGCGAGAGGGCCTGACTGGCTGCGGATAGTCCACGATACCACTGTGAATTAGTAATGCCCTCGTTGCGGAATGGTGAACGCTGTCTTCTGTTTTGATTATTCCTTAAGGGGTCGATTGAGGATAGGAATTTCAATCCGCTAAAGTTGTTAACGATTGACGCTATCTGAGGGATAGGATATTTCACCGTGGCATTATTCCAAGGGCTACAAACTGCTTCTTCTATCACTCCCAGGTCAAGCATTCTGTCCACTTTTTATTCTAGTCATCCAGAACGAATTTGGACATGGGATAGTATTTCTGTTTAAACGGTGGTGCGGTACCAGTGTCTATCTTATGGCAGTACAGGTTGATTCTACCCAACCGACACTGGTTTGCGAAGTTATGAAATCTAGGATTGCTGCTTGTATCTGATCTTGCTCTCCTCGCGTTAATGTCCCTATTACTTAATTGTCCTATTGCTGGTAGTGATTCCAAATATCTTTGGTTTGATGCGAAACTTCGGCCAAAAATCTATTCCAAGGATTCATAAAGGTGGCATAGATTCAATAAATAGCAAGGGCAGAGTTACAACTTTATTATTATAGGCAGGCAACGCCTAATAATATACCCTTTGTCGTCAACAGTGCTTGTTACTGACAAACGCACCACGCAACAAGCCTGTATCAGAACCCAAACATAATATGACAAGAATCATTTGCCTTGCATGCTCTGATGTTTCCAAGAATACGATGCTAATTTTGTAATCATAGTTAGATTATCGAATATTGGAAATATTCAGAAACTATGATAGCAAAAAAACGAAAATTACTGTAGAGATAATGCAAATGGGGGCAGCAGGGACTATGTCCAAGGGCTTGACGATCCCTCCCCAGGCCATCTGCGAGTTGTGGCGCCTGCCTAGGATGTGGTGGGGTTTGACAGTGGGCCCTGTTAAACCTCTATAAAAAGCTGCATGAATCCGCAAGTAGGCTCCGCCAAAGCGACCGTGTGCCGCTCAAAGCGCACAAGCCCAAGTCCTGGTGTTAGGTGGGACGCTAAACAGCCCTGACACGACGGCCCTCCGACGAGACAGGAGGTTTGCGCAGGCCCAATAAGCCACCTTTAAAAACAACTATTAAGAACGACATAGAAGATAATACGACTCGATACAATCGGCAATGACCTAGGCGACGAATAAAGGATCACGATTGGAAGCTTGGAACATGGAATTGCAAGTCGCTAGGCTTCGCAGGTTGCGACAGGATAATCTACGATGAATTACATCCCCGCAACTTTGATGTCGTAGCGCTGCAGGAAATCTGCTGGACAGGACAGAAAGTGTGGACAGGACCAAAGCTGTGGCACCACCAACGAGCTGGGAACCGGCTTCATAGTGCTGGGAAAGATGCGCCAACGCGTGATTGGGTGGTAGCCAATCAACGCAAGGATGTGCAAGCTGAGGATAAAAGGCCGTTTCTTCAACTCATCATTCAGCATCATCAACGTGCACTGCCCACACGAAGGGAGATCCGACGACGAGAAAGAATCGTTCTATGCGCAGCTGGAGCAGACATACGATGGATACCCACTGCGGGACGTCAAAATCGTCATCGGTGACATGAACGCACAGGTAGGAAGGGAGGAAATGTATAGACCGGTCATCGGACCGGATAGTCTACATACCGTATCGAACGACAACGGCCAACGATGCATAAACTTTGCAGCCTCCCGCGGAATGGTAGTCCGAAGCACTTTCTTCCCCCACAAGAATATCCACAAGGCCACATGGAAATCACCTAATCAAGTAACGGAAAACCAAATCGACCACGTTCTAATCGACGGTAAATTCTTCTCCGACATCACGAACGTACGCACTTACCGCAGTGCGAATATTGAATCCGACCACTACCTCGTTGCAGTATGCCTGCGCTCAAAACTCTCGACGGTGATCAACACGCGTCGGAGTCGTCCGCCGCGGCTAAACATTGGGCGGCTACAAGACGGTAGGCTAGCCCAAGACTACGCGCAGCAGCTGGAAGTGGCACTCCCAACGGAAGAGCAGCTAGGCGCAGCATCTCTTGAAGATGGCTGGAGAGATATTCTATCCGCCATTGGAAGCACCGCAACCGCTGCACTAGGCACGGTGGCTCCGGATCAGAGAAACGACTGGTATGACGGCGAATGTGAGCAGTTAGTTGAGGAGAAAATGCAGCATGGGCGAGATTGCTGCAACACCGCACGAGGGCGAACGAGGCACGATACAAACGGGCGCGGAACAGACAAAACTCGATTTTCCGGAGGAAAAAGCGCCAGCAGGAAGATCGAGACCGTGAAGAGGAGGAACTGTACCGCGTTAATAACGCACGAAAGTTCTATGAGAAGTTGAACCGTTCACGTAATGGCCACGTGCCACAGCCCGATATGTGTAAGGACATAAACGGGAACCTTCTTACAAACGAGCGTGAGGTGATTCAAAGGTGGCGGCAGCACTACGAAGAGCCCCTGAATGGCGATATGGCAGACAACGGTGGCGGTATGGTAATGAACCTAGGAGCACGCGCGCAGGACATGCGACTTCCGGCTCCGAATATCCAGGAAATCCAGGAGAAGATCGGCCGGCTGAAAAACAACAAAGCCCCTGGAGTTGACCAACTACCAGGAGAGCTGTTTAAACACGGTGGTGAGGCACTGGCTAGAGCGCTGCACTGGGTGATTACCAAGGTTTGGGAGGATGAGGTTCTGCCGCAGGAGTGGATGGAAGGTGTCGTGTGTCCCATCTACAAAAAGGGCGATAAGCTGGATTGTAACAACCACCGCGCAATCACATTGCTGAACGCCGCCTACAAGGTACTCTCCCAAATATGCCGCCGACTAACACCAATTGCAAGAGAGTTCGTGGGGCAGTACCAGGCGGGATTTATGGGTGAACGCTCTACCACAGACCAGGTGTTCGCCATACGTCAGGTATTGCAGAAATGCCGCGAATACAACGTGCCCACACATCATCTATTTATCGACTTCAAAGCCGCATATGATACAATCGATCGGGACCAACTATGGCAGCTAATGCTCGAAAACGGATTTCCGGATAAACTGATACGGTTGATCAAGGCGGGTGATGTGCGTAGTTTGAGTTTCAGGGGCATTCTCGAGTCCCTTCGAAACGCGTAGTTACGGCAAGGTGATAGTCTTTCGTGTCTGCTATTCAACATCGCTTTTGAGGAAGTAATACGAAGGGCAGGGATTGACACGAGTGGTACGATTTTCACGAAGTCCGTCCAGTTATTTGGTTTCGCCGACGACATTGATATCATGGCACGTAACTTTGAGAGGATGGAGGAAGCCTACATCAGACTGTAAAGCGAAGCTAAACGGATTGGACTAGTCATCAATACGTCGAAGACGAAGTACATGATAGGAAGAGGCTCAAGAGAGGTCAATGTAAGCCACCCACCACGAGTTTCTATCGGTGGTGACGAAATCGAGGTGGTTGAAGAATTCGTGTACTTGGGCTCACTGGTGACCGCCGATAACGATACCAGCAGAGAAATTCGGAGGCGCATAGTGGCTGGAAATCGCACGTACTTTGGACTCCGTAAGACGCTCCGATCGAATAGAGTTCGCCGCCGTACCAAACTGACTATCTACAAAACGCTTATAAGACCGGTAGTTCTCTACGGGCACGAGACCTAGACGATGCTCGTGAAGGACCAACGTGCACTGGGAGTTTTTGAAAGGAAAGTGTTGCGTACCATCTATGGTGGGGTGCAGATGGCGGACGGTACGTGGAGGAGGCGAATGAACCACGAGTTGCATCAGCTGTTGGGAGAACCATCCATCGTTCACACCGCGAAATTCGGAAGACTGCGGTGGGCCGGGCACGTAGCCAGAATGTCGGACAGTAATCCGGTGAAAATGGTTCTCTACAATGATCCGACGGGAACAAGAAGGCGAGGTGCACAGCGGGCAAGGTGGATCGATCAGGTGGAGGACGATTTGCGGACCCTCCGCAGACTGCGTGGTTGGCGAAGTGCAGCCATGGACCGAGCTGAATGGAGAAGACTTTTATGTGCAGCACAGGCCACTCCGGCCTTAGTCTGATAATAAAAAAATAATGCAAAATAACGGGATGAAAAGTCAGCAACAAAATTGTCTTCTTTTTTGTTGCTGACAAAACTTTTCGGATCTTTGTCATTATTATCTCCGACAAAAACCAAGCTTTGTAGTTGGTTCTCTTTTGTCGCTTGTTTCGCGTGCGCATCCAAGAAAAAAATATTCCCTGATTATAGGCGATTGGCACGTGGGAGAAAAACGAGACTTTGTGTGGCGAGTTGTCCACCGTCTTCACTTCCCCTTCAACCGGAAATTTTGGAAGTCCCAGTTCGTCTACTATTTAGGCCAGAGATCCTCCTATAAGACTGCAGGTTGCGCCGCTGTCCAACAGACCTCGTAATTTTCTTCCTAGGATTCTAATAGCTGCGTATGATTGATAATCGTTATTTTCTGTGTCAATTATGATAGAATCTGCCTTACAAAAAGCTGGAATATTACGTAGCAAAGGAAAGATCCCACCACCTTTACTGTGCGTTCTCCCAGTTTCGGTTTTCCGAAAACGGAAGTTCGTTCTGTGTGTCTATCTGTCTCCAGCGTAAGATGCAGGCTTTACAGTTGCGCGTTGTGCATCCTTTCTTCTCACAGCTGTAGCAAAACAAGTAGCGTTTTGGATTAGGACATCTGAAATAAGTGTGTCCAGTGTTTTCACATTACCAGCATACTGCCACTATTGGAGTCTCCCGTGTTATATTCCTACCCGACTGGTTCACTGAGGTGTCGGACGCCAATATTCCGCTCCAATTATTCTGCCCCCGAATGGCACTTACCTCTTTTTTCGTTCCGATAAGCAATGTCCTGTTGAAACGCTTCTCTTCCCCTTATGCTCACCAGATCCAATTTTTCTTCGACCTCTTGATTATGTTCTACCATGTTGACCCGGACTGAGACGTACGCTTGCCGACTTAATGGAGGCCTTCCACTGTTCCATCTATTGATTACGGGTTGGTAAAGTGTTGAATTCTCATGCCGGATTACTAGGACTCGTGTTATTGGAACTCGCCCCCTTGTGCATAAGAACAGAAACTTCGAAATCTTTGCATACTGCCATACGACTTCACGGATACTCGCCGATCGGGAGGCCGAAGCAATTGGAGAGAAGTCCGTGTCCGTGTTCTCTGACTCTGATATTTCTGGTTCCACTATTTCGAACGCCACTACTAGGTCTCTGTAGAACCTTGTTAATGATTCATTTGGACCTTGCAATCGTTAGTACAGGTTCTGCTTCACAATCTCCGAGTAGTTCAAGTAAGAAGTCTTGTTTGATTTCCGCTTTGAAGATGTCCCAAGTTGTAACGATTAGAGCGCATGTACCACTGAAGTGCTCTTCCTTTCAATAGATGTTTGATTGAGCGAAGCAATGTTTGCTCATCCATGCCTTCGGTGACAGCATAGGTGTTCACTTGGTTCAGAAATTCACCTAACTTAACGATGTTACATTCTCCTGAGTACTCGAATGGCCACTTATATACCGGTTGCAGAAATCTGTTACTATTTGTCTGTTGAGAATTAATCCTCGGTGTGTTGGATCTATTAGGCGTTCCCCGGAAATTTTGTTGGTCATATTCCTGATGATGTACAGCTTTTACGGAGTCGCGTTGATTGTATGGAACCCAGTATCCTGAAATCGGGCCAAAGGTGTAATTAGGGACTTTCCCGCTGTGGAGGTGCTGGGGAATTGAATGATATTCCATCGTTATTAGCTGGTTATGGAACAAATTCTCGCAAGGGCAGCTGTTGTATAATTGGTAATACGTCGTATACCTAATGAAATAGTGTGGCTTCAAGTCCCATCGGCAGCCGAATTTTTTTTGTAATATCTCATAAAAAACACCTTAAATGGCAAACTTAACTATGTGTATCAAAATTGAACATCTTTTCCAAAAAAATAAAAATCTGACTTTCCTCACAAGTCATTAATCAAGAAAAATGCATCTCTTAGAGTTACCATCTTGATGCGCGATCCATTACTAACTTTCTTCTTTTCTCTTTCCCAGCTGGAAGCGCCGTACAAAAAAGTTCGAGCACGTTGCGGCGGATATTGCGGCACCTGTTCAGTGTCCCGAAGCACAGGCCTGTTCCTAGAGTTGGTGTAGAAGTCTTCTGGCAATTTTCCTACTCTCACATATTGATAGGGCTGAGCTAGGCCGCTCCGGAGCGGTTGATACATTGCAAATAAGACATCAATGCCGTAGACCTTCGTCTCTTTTTTCAAAGTATTTAGATTTTATTTTTTTCCTGCATGTATACGATTCACGTGTGAGTGATTAGGTTTTCTTTTTCCTTATTTTACTAATTTTAGCCAATTCGATATCCCTCCCCTCGGATATGTGATCTTGATGCGATGGGCCATTAGCACTGAGATGGCAACCAAAGACATATCCTGTCGTGGTGGTATCACATGTTGACTATTTTGGTTTAGTGCCGCGTCACATATCTGGCATCGACGCACTGATTTTACGCATGTGATCCAACGGACATCGTGTCTTGGAGCCTTGAATGATAGTGCAGTCAGGCAGAGACCTGTTTCATCAGTGATAATGATGTGAGTTCTCTTCTTTTCGGCAATACTTTTCTGATGCGTTCCCTGTGACGCCGAGTCGTAGCCACGCTTACATTTAGCTAGCTAGGCATTTATTGAAAAACAATGTATTCAAGACATTCGTAGAGAATCGACTGCTGGAGTTTCGTTTTTTTTTTCAAAACTGTAGAAGTTGAAGAAGCTGTAGGCGTTTTTTTTTTCAAAGCTAGGAACGTGGTGCCAGTTTTATTTTGTTATGCCTCACTTCGAAGAGCAATAATAAAAAAATACCACACATTATAATGATGGTATATGAACAATCTTAAGACCGCCTTATTCTCGATAATGTTTACTAATAGCTAGGGAATAGGCGTGATGAAGCTTTTGCCACCGAGAAGTGAATCCTAAAGCCGACCTTGATTAGAACTTAATAGATAATCACCGTAATTAAACAACGATAAAGCTACTTGTTAGAGCAGTACAAAGTTATAGGCAACCTTGACAAAAAATGATAATAGCATAAACTAAACTCTTTAACAGTTTCCACTTTTACATGATATAGCTTACATTGAGTTTGTTGTAGAACTTTTTGTTGGGAGAGTTATTCTCCGATCACGATTTATAACATTGGGGTCGCTTTTAAGACGGTTTGTTGTTGGTTAATAATGGCCTTTGGATTAGTTAAAACAATGGGTTGATCCATTGAAAAAATATTTCAAAAAATCGATGAATTGGTTTCATTGCTTAACCCAAAGAATTGAAAAAAAATTCTCCTCAACAGGTCCTATACTTCACCGGGTACAATATGAATCAGTGATTCAATCATTCAGCATCTATAATTTAAATTATTATTCCAGTTTTTTTTAACTACCCGAACAGCAAACTTACTACTTACTAAATACTACTTACCAAGTTGCGATGCCTAATCACATACCTTATTAGGTGCGGTGCTTTATGCAAAGCGTGAATTGTGAATTTATGCGGGAGACTTTGCTTAAAAATGATAGTTAATTGCCCATCATCAGTACCTAAACGAGGTATTCAGTAGGATTAACCAAAAAACTCAATGAGACATAATGATTCTTACATTATAAAAGCGGGGGTCAGCGGCAAAGACTTCGTAGTTAAGCAATCTGTGGTTTTAGAGCTTTGCGACAATATACCAATATGGCGACAATATGCGACAATTCACCAATATATATGTGGGCTTCGTGGCTTTGCGGTTAGCGACCTCAGTCGTATAGACGTATGTGCTATGGAGTGTGGGTTCGATCCCTGCCCCGGTGAGTGGAAAACTTTTCATGATACGAAAAACTCTTTACTGGTCCATTGGGTGTTGTGTCCTGTCCGTTGACTCTTGACTGTCTTAATATAATGTATAGGTTGACAATAATAAATGTGATAATGCAAAGATTTTTTTTTAGCTACCATACAAACTGTATAAACTGTATCTGTATAAAAAATCTCATTTAGTTCAAACAAAGTTTTTTGTCACTTACAATCCTTCGCTTGTAACCCTCTCAACTATCAAAATATTTCCTTAGAATTTCACAATTTTAGTACTAACGAATTTAGTTTTCACAATGCTTTTCGTATAAAAATTTGGTACTCGCAGAATGTGCTTGAGTAATTATTTTTGGAATTTTACCTCTAATGCAGAAATTGTTTAACTTAGGGTAGAATGCAGTTATTGCTTGCTTGCATGGGTAAGTTGGGTAAGATGGAATCTGTGTGGGTACTCCATGATACAAAACTATCCAGACAAAATAATATCCTAAACATATGGTCTAAAGCATTGATGTTCTTATTTTCTACATGTAGGATGTAGTGCATTTGCATTTCAATGTTATACATAAACCGATTATCTGAGCTGCCACTTGACAATTAACAATTAAAGTAGGAAGTGCCACAACTAGTTACATGTACACAAATTTAGCTTATCTTAATGACAAGGTATTTAATTAAACTAAGAATAATTCCGATGTTAACGATTTTAAAATAGTTTTTCGGAATTCAAAAGATTTTGGAAAAGATTTTGTACTATATGAACCGGGCGCCATTAGCGCGTGTGGTCATGATCAAAAGATATTTTAGTTCCAAGATAAAGATTATCGTTGTCGTAACTGTCCGGAACATCTTTTGCTGGCGAGAATAGGGTGCTAAATGTCAATGAAGGAAAAATCCATACAATTTGACAGTTCTGTACCCAACACGTTTCGGACAGTCGTATATAGGGAACCGTAGCGACAATCTTTATTTTGTAACTAAAACATCTATTCATGATCCCAAAGGACCGAGCGGAAACAAACAAAACATGCAGAGATGCCAGCCGAATAGCAACTAAAGACTGACAGAGAAAGGAAAAAAAGGAAGAAAGTATGACAAGTATTTTGTTGCTGAGGCGACAGCAAACACTAACAGTATGAGTGACACGCAATATCTCTAATGCTCGGTCCCCGATCTGACTGTCTCTTTGTTCTGTTTTATCGAGCAAACTGAAACAGTGCGGCTGCCTTTGATATTATTATAAACGTAGGAACCAAGTCTCAACTAATCACCAACTATTCAGTGTGCTTCATTATATAAAGATAACGAACGCTTGCGATATTACGTAACAGATTAAATGTGTGCCTCAGACAACGAAACAATGATTTTAACAATTACTGCGATTTGCGAATTAAACACAAAAGTACAAATTTTCGGACACAGACGCCAATAGCGCCAAAAAAAATACTCACTCAATGCTGTTAAAAACAAACCAATCAAATAAGTATTACTGAATCGACAGTTTTTAGGTTAATGTAGACAAATTTTAAACGTGTTCCAAAAAGAATAAACGATCGAAGGAGATTCTCCGTCTAAAGCGAGCTATTTTGTTTAGAAACAAACCGGCACAACCAACAGTTCAAACGTCTCGTTCGTCATCCCTTTTCGTCAGATAACATTTATTATTTTTCCAAATGGAAAAACGCAAGCTTTCAAGAAGGAGCTTGAAATGTAGAGAATAAGAGCAACCACACCCTGCCACCTCGTCAACGTTGAATTGGAAATCAGATACGAAACTGCCATAACCTTAGATGTAGTAACCAAATGTCTAATTTAGTACTTTCCATTGTCCTATCAAGCATTTCTCGTTTGGATGAAGTGCCTTTATTTCGATGTATAGTAGAACCACCGTTTTTATTATTTCTGATGCAACCATTTAATATTAAATGTAGTAGAATAACAATATTTAGTTTGAGTAAAAGCTACATAGAAAGTATTATTCTACACAAGGGCCTGTTCACAAATTACGTATCGCTGTAGGGACAAAGCAAGTGATCAGTCAGAGCGTTACGGTTTTTCCATATCAAAATTGTTAGTAGGTAAGGTAGAGAAGCGTTATGTAATTTTTGAACAGACCTTAAATATCTCGCGCATTCGCATACCAATTTATTGGTACTGTATCACAAGCACAAACATCAAAGTCCATACTCTGAGGTTTAGCCTTCAGCAACTCGAAATCTATGTTTTCCCAAATCAACAAGTACGCTTACTCGTAGAAATCCGTTGAAAATAAAGAGTAAATAAAAATTCGACCAAAATTGAACCCTTTGGATGGATCACGAACAAAACAAATGGTTTCATGGAAGATGTTGATAAAGAGCAGAATAAAATTATTAGTTGAAGCTACAAATTATTTATTTATCGATTTTTTTTGTATTCTTTCGAAATAGAAAAACAAACCCTTATAATGTATAAGAAGAATTTGTACCAATAGAGGTGCTTTAATTATAATCACGTGTTATCTAATCAGTTCTCAGCCATATGATAGCAAGAAACAAGAACAACAAGGAAACAGCTTGTCGCCAGTCGAAAACGTACATTGTGTTGCAAAAGAGAAGATCTAATTGTGTAACACCCTAACTTAATTACTCAGTCCTCCAACCAAGTGAGCTGATCTTTTGTAGATAACTAGATTTATGCGGACATTTACCATGATAGTGACCAAGTAATTTGGTTGGAATGCGGCTGAGTATTAAACTTTGCCCAAATAAAACGCCTAACTACAAACGAAGCAAAATAGAAAAGGTAATATTTTTCTTGTAATAAAATCTATCGTTTTGAAATCCAGAATTTGCTTCTAGCGCAATCCGAAATTCCCACTAAACGTGAAACCAGCAATGATTCAGTTTAGCAAATTGCAGATTTTTCAACACTATTATAGATTAAATATCCTGGCTGTGCACAGCACATGTTTCGAAATGGACAAATTGATATGAAACTTGCGAAAAGAAATCCACGTGCCTTGGAGGGACTCGAACCCTCAACCTCCTACTCTCTAGATAGGCCAAGGTAAGACCACTTAAAGGTCACGTTTGCGGAAGAGCCATCAGAATCCGAGTACCAACTTCCACCGCGGTTAGCTCTTTTTGCAAATTGAATATCCTTCGGATTCTTGATTTACCCAATCGTCACATTTGCTTTACTGTTGCATATCCACAGTCAAGTTAGCCCAGCAACGGGTCGAGTGTGGATCAATCGCAGTTTCAGTTTTGTACTGCTCGATGTTATAAAAGTAAAAAAAAAAACCTTTACCTTGCAATGAGTTTGTCTGTTATCTGCGACACACAAACGCTTACAAATAAATTTGAAACTCAGTTTCATTCCAGTTTCAAAGACCTAAATACAACAAATCAGTCGAGCAAATTAGTTTCAAAATTTGCTCGAAAAATAAAACTATACGAACTGACAGTTTAAGTTTTAGTTTGATTTCCAAACACACTTTACCAAACCCAAACAGCATTCCGACCGGCCATAGCTCCAAAGTTGCTATAAAATAAGCTCATACTATTGGCAGGTGCTCTAAAGCATTACTTGGAACGGAAAGGAACGGAATAAATATTGTGGATGGCATAACGAAGCAAAGCTTTCAATGGCTGCGTTCCTATAGTGTATATGAGCTTTTGCATAACGTTATAACGCCGAAGTCAGTTATAAAGATAGAGGCAGAGCTTTCAATAATCGATCATTTTTTGGTGGAGTCGGCTTTTCTTCTTTGTCGGCCTATGTCACAATTTTATAGTCGGTGCCAGAGTTTAAAATATTCAACATCATGAAGCTACTTCAGTTCGATTATTGACATAATATCACATTACACTGGTGGACAAAAGTATGAAGACAAACTCGGTTTCCATACAAAATGGCCATGTTGCGAGGTCAATATCTTGATTCTTAGCGATTCGATTGGGCTGATTTTTTGCAAGCAGGCCTAAAATGACTTGCATGTTTATTCAATGGAAGTAACATTTATGCATATATTCTACTCATACGCATTTCTGTTGGAAATAATTATAAAGACAGGTCTGTCTGTAGTATGGAGCCCCATATAAAAAAAGTGGTGTCTTTATAATTATTCCCAGATTCGGTGGTCAAAATCATTAGATTTGTATACAATTCTCTCAACGATCGAAAGTTCAAGTGGAAAACAGGTGCCTAGTAAAATTTTAGCCAAATCGAATCGCTAAGAATCGAGATTTCGATTCTCAAAAATGATGAAAATGTATGAAAAACATGCTTGTCTTTTTTTTTCGGCGATATATTATTCAGATGAGCGTTGTGGAGCAAATTTTTTTTTTTCTGTCGGTCTAATACTTAGTTGAAAACCAGGCCAAGTTCCAGTTGAAATGTAGAGCTATAGAAGAAGAAGAAGAAGAAGAAGAAGAAGTCATACATATGACCTTCTACAGTACTGGGCACAAGCTCAAAAGGACAGAGTTGATAACAACCAGCATGATTACGTGCGACAGCCAGCATGCTTTAGCTCAGTTCCGGCGGTTCCAGGTGCGAATTTCAATGCGCTTAGAGAGCAAAAAAGAGAAAATGTCGATCCCCAAATTGGATTAACATCCGCGATTTTTGCAACAACATTCATGGGACCTGTCTGATGACTGATGTCTTGTCCACTGAAAACTGGCCCACTGAAACCAAAGGCTAAAGGTCTTCACTCTTCGCCAGGGATTGAAACCTAAAGAGAATGAATAAGTCTCTCACTCTCTCTCTGTATACATCTCCAATATGTAGCATACCGCGAGAGACTTGTTTCGCAAGCTGTCATCATAGAGAACTGATTCGGGAGGCTATACCCCATGATAAATTTCTTTTACAAAGCTCCAAATGCGAGAAGCACTGGCTCTGATGATGTATTTCAACTTGTATTACACAGCTGTTTAGTAACCAACACAAAATGAGCGAAAACAAAGCGAGAATCACCATTTTTCTATGGGGGTTGCCTATCCGATTTAATTTTTTCGTACTTATTTACAAGTTTGATAAATTTGTTATCACAGCGTGTTACGATTCGGAACAGTTTTTGCCTCTCTTTTATCGTTGTTCGTTATCTGCAAAGCGTTTTCCGCAAACCCTGGTCTCCGCACAATAGTTACGTTTGCGTACGTTATGACAGTACTTTTGTGTGGGAAAACTGTCAAAACATACGCAAACGTATCCTTTCTGCTTGGCTCGTAACTTCTAAACACAATTCGGCGTCCCGTCTCATAAGTTATAAATGAATCATTTGTTAGAGAAGCTGCATATATCCATTTTACACTATTTCGAGAAAACAACAAACAACTGTAGGGTCGTGCGTTCGAGAGTAGATGCATAAGTATTAGATTGCTAATGTCGCTCCTGTTCCCGTGACTAACATCTAGGTCACTTTGATCTGGCAGCCAAAGTACCGGTACTACAAGTGTCAAACCAATGTTGGTAATGAAACAAAACATGCACTACAACATTATGCATAACAAACCGACGAGTTAGGCATGTGGAAGCATATTTTGGCAAAATACTTTTAATGACTACAGCGCCACTAGCGTTCTAGTTCTTATGCTTCTACTGGTTCGAGTCCCATCGAAGGGAAAGTGGTTACCTCCAATACATTTTCCAAATCAATATCTTCCACATAATGCACATATTCACATATGAGTTTTCACAACATTGTAGGGGAGAATGGTCCAACATGCACCCCTGGGGCAAAATGACCTCACTCCTAAAATCACTCGTATAATCTGTTGTAGTACATTTATGAACGAATATTACCATTACAATTAATAATTAGTTATCCATCATTGAGCTCCATAGGAAAAATTTAGCAAAATCCCTTCATATTCACTCAAATTTAACGATTTGCTATTCTTCCACCACATCCGTAAGATTGTAGTTCAATCCATTAAGAAAAAATAAACAACCACGCGTTCACCATAATTTTACATACAATTGAGTCATTTTAGACCACCATTCGGGCGTTTTGTCCCAGGCCTATTTTGAAAACATTTTTTAAATGCGTTAGAAAGTCATGAAAACCTTATTGTTTTGAATCGGAGATCATTGTGAAATGTAGCTGGGTTTGTATATTTTGCACCTATACGCGAAAACATCGAGAAAAAGCTTAAGGGGTGCATTTTGGACCGTTCTCCCCTAAACTAATGCCCAAGTCGGGTGGTTTAATCCCCGGAAATAGGCAATTATTGATTGAACAAAAAACTGTTTTTGAACAGATTGGCACCGATTCTTTCGATTTCTCGATACAGATCAATAGTTTTTGGCAAAACTCAACACCCTGGGGCACTTCCAGTGTTAAAACTGTAAGCAGTACTGCACAATTGCTCTTCAAAGCGCGTGGACATGTGTAGTTTCTCAAACTAACGAAAAAAAATTTCATACATTCATGAACATTTTTTTTCGTATTTTTTGCCAGAATACGTATTTTTGGACGAGGATTCATAATATATGAAAACCTCTTTTTTTCCAAAAATGTTACATATGCAGTTTCTCAAACAAACTGCTCAAATGTAGTATATAATGGCCATAACTTTTTAGCCCGTAGTCCGACCTGGTTAAGGAAAAGTACCTAAAAATATGAGTGTGTTTTTTGCGCACATACATAAGAAAATACACACGCATATAAAAACACAGGGACTTTCTTAGCCGTGCGGTAAGATGCGCGACTACGAAGCAATGTGAAGGTGGTATTCGATTCCAGCTCGTGGGCATAAAAATATCATCGTGTTAGCCTCATGCAGGGACTGAACTTATCATTTCATTATCATTTAGTATTCAGCAAATAACTCATTCCAGAGATGGAACTCCGGAAAGTGTTGTATGGCGGACATCTAGCTCTTTTTCCCCTCTACAACTTTGTCTAAGGGTACATTGCTCTATGTCTAATATTTACTGCGGGAAACGCTAGTGTTACTTAATATACTAAATGATAATAAGTGTTATTATCATTTAGTATTTTAAATGATACTAGCGTTTTACGCTGTAAATATTAGACATAGAGCAATGTACCCTTAGACAAAGTTGTAGAGGGGAAATAGCGCCAGAAGTCCGCCATACAACACTTTTCGGAATTCCGCCTCTGAAATGAGTTATTGGCTGAATACTAAATGATAATGAAATGATAAGTTCAATCCCTGGCCTCATGACATACGAATGCAAAAATAGTAATTTGGCTTAATAACTGTGGAAGTACTCAATGACAGGGTGTCCATTCAAAATAGATTATCAGATTCCCGGGTTTTTTCCCGGTTTGAGAAACTGGTACTAAAATATCATATTGGCGGATCTAAGCAAGAAATTAGCCAATTTTTATGATTGTTTCATCAGAGCAGTGGCGTAGCCACGGGGGTGGTTTTGGATATAAACCACAAAGAAACTTGTGTGTAAGTAGTGGATTGGGCGATCAAAAATTTACGACAAACAGCTCAAAGGAAATAAAATAGATATAAGAGCTAATCAAATCATAAAACACCGACATGGTTTACAAATAATAGGTACTTAGCTTAGAAAACGATCGAAACTTTATCTTCGGTAATTTAGCATTAGCATTAGCATTATTACGGTGTAATTCGTAGATTGGACACTAGTGATACTCATGTTTTACTTTTGAGATCCTCATCTAGAATGCTGTCAGAAATCAAGAAGGAGAGTAGTCCTTGATTCCAGTCTTAAACAAAAATAACAAAAGCATGAGGATTACTACTCCTGGCCACGCCCATCTTTACCGTAACTAGGGAGAGGAAGGAAGTGTTGATGTAGTACAGTGTTGACTCGATTTTGTCACTCCCCGATTTTGTCTACCCCCGATTTTGTCTGCCCCCGATTTTATCACGTTTTCGACCCGATTTTGTCATTCTTTTTAGATTTGTAAATAATACCACAAACAACATTGATTTTCATGAAATAACTTTCACCGCCTGTAGTTTATTACGACTTCTGAGTGCCTGGGAAATATTATGTAAGCAATTTCGACAAGAAATAACGGGTACAGTTCAAGCATTTGGCCTTTCCAAGGCATAAAATGAATTATATTTGTGGAATGAATTAAAAAATTGGATTTTTTTTTTCAATTCTGTCACATACCCTGTTTTATCACCCCAAAATTCACCAGGGGTGATGAAATCCGGATATTACTGTACTTACTTAACGAGAGGCCACTGACTTAGCAACACCCTCATAAGCACCACGGAGTTGTATAATGAGGAAGGTATTCGTTGGGTCAGGATTTGCCTGCAGCTTGCAATGTAACTGTGGTAGATCTTACCCCGTAACACACCACGTAAAGGTGTCTACCCAGCGTTACGGGCTGGAAACTTTAATTTCGGTTATTTTGCAAAAAAAAGTTCATATTTTTTATGAATCTACAGACACAACAATATGCCCGTCAAAAATATGTTACCTTACAGGTCAGGAGGACTATTTGTACTTACTTTTTAGCTATCACTATTATTTTAAGCTTCATTTGTAAAACAAAAGACACAGCCTTATCATTCTGAAACTTTTAGAAATGCAATACGGAAATCGAGAGACAAGATTTACGCAGAAGGGAAGGGTCGCGATCCATCACTTTGGGAAGCTATGTTTTATACAATTTGTATCATTATTATGGTGAAAAAAATGTGAGTGATTCACACCATTGCCACATATCTTATTTTCAAATGAAAGTTATTTAAAACATTACAAGAAAAAAGTTCATAACTTTCGTAATGAATGTTTATGATTTGATTAATAGTTCAATTTCCCGATTGGTTTCATGATTTCCCGCATTTTCCTTGGTTTTTTCCCGGTCGAGTTCAATTCCCTGTTTTTCCGCTTTTCCCGGTTTTCCCGACTGGCTGGACACCCTGCAATGAACACTGAGCTGCGAGGCAGAAATGTTCCAGTGGGGGATTTAATGCCAATAAGAAGAAGAAGAAGATGCACACAGACAGACATCACCTCAATTCGTCGAACTGATTTCATTGGTATATAACAATCGGTTTTCCGAACCTCCTATGGAAATACATTTTTGGAGTGAAAACATATACTTTTTGTTACACCTTGGTGAACGAGAAAGACAAAAATGTTCTAATCGCTTTTTATTAGTGAAATTTCGATTTCTCCGCAACTTCATAAATTCTTTTTGTGTTTTACGTTCTACCAAAACGATTACAAACTCCCACATTAACAATTCCAAAACCTCCCGTGGCACTTATGAGAGGTCGTAGAGTTCCCTGCATCTTTCTAACCATCCTTTCTCTTCCTTATAACATTCGCAAGGATGTGGTCAGCGGTTCTCAACCTTTTTCTTGAGAGGTACCCCTTCGTGTTTGTGTATTAATTAAGGTGCCCCTTATTTTTATTTATTGTACATCGTCTTCAACTTATAAATTGCACAGACTGATTGTTTGACTTAATCCTATTTTTTAAAATTAATTTGCTAACATTAAAGTCGAAAAAACAACAGCATAAGTCTAATGGATTATTTTGACCGTAATGTGTGCGGTGGCCACGGATTCATAACAGTTGACGATTCCTGAGTTGACGAGACGGTGCATGAAATCGAACATTCTCCAGGATGTAATGGCAGTCGATGTTGCACGTTACGACGTCGAAAATAAACATCCTCTGAAGCATCACTCGGCGGTCTGCTAATGGTTGCAAGTCAATCAAAGCACAATGATTTCGGTATGGAGGCAGGTTTGATGGATCGTTCCATGGTAAGCGGCGCAAGGCGTAGTTGATGAAGCGTTTCTGTATTCTCTCGATGCGTTCAATGTGAACGGAATGATACGGAGCACAGATTTGCACTCCATACTCTAGTATGCTCCGAAATAATGCACAATATAATGATTTAAGAGCATGGACATCATCGAACTGTGCTGTGTTCTGCGGTAAGAATCCAAGCATAGCATTAGCCTTAGCGATGGTTTAGCGATGATAAATGTTCCGTAAAACGAAGCTTACTGTCGAGAACGATTCCAAGGTCTCTGATCGATGTAACCCCCTGAATTGCTGTGTGACTCAGACAATAGTCATAGGTTATAGAAGAAGATCGGCAACGAGTGAATGTTATGGCTTTGCATTTAGTCGGGTTCATCTGCATACCATTGATCTTGCACAGTTTACAACATATCAGTATGTAAAGCACAATAGTCTACGATCGATTTTATGGCACGGTATATTTTCAAATCGTCCGCATAAAGCTGTTTTCCGGAGCTCACAGATCATTGACGAAAAGAATAAAGATGAGCGGACCTAGAATACTGCCCTGCGGTACTCCAGAGGGAATGTCATAGGCATCGGACTTGGCGCCATGTACTTTGACGAAAGCCTTGAGAGAGTATAAATATGATTTTAATCACCGAAAGATCCAAGTAGGTAAGCCAAGTCGGACAAGTTTTCTATCGCTAGTGCATGTGGCACCTTATCAAATGCCTTGGAAAAGTCAAAATAAACAGCGTCGTCCTGACTAAGTGACTACGGTTCTCCAATTCGTCTAGCATTGTATGAGTGAATGACATTAGGTTGGATGTCGTCGAGCGCTTTTTCATGAGCCCATGTTGATACTCGGAGATGATAGACTGTACTGCTGGGTATAACACTTCGTGCAAAAGACTCAAAAACTTTGGCGAAACAGTTCAAGATTGACATCGGATGGTAGTTCTCTACACTATGTATGTTACCGGATTTGTACACGGGAACGATCGAAGCAAGCTTCCAAGCTTCCGGGAAAACGCTATCGCTTATAGATCGATATTGAAAAGAGACTTTTGCGCATCTTGAAATGACGTTTCTGAACCTTTTAAAAGTAGGCTTCCGAGCTTCTTGAAAGAAAAATTCCGAGCTCGAAAGGAAGTTTTCGAGCCTCTTACAAGTGGGTTTCCAAGACTTTAAATAGGAGGCTTCCAAACTTCTTGGAAAGGTTGCTTCCGAGCCTTTTTAAACTAGGCTTCCAACCCTTTTGACAAGGGGCTTCCGAGCCTCATGAAAGGGGTCTTTCGAGCCTCTTGAAATGAGGCTTTGGGCATCTTGAATTGACGTTTCTGAGCCTATTGAAAGTAGGCTTCTAAGCTTCTCGAAGAAAGAATTCCGAGCCCCTTCAAAGGAAGTTTCCGAGCCTCTTGAAAGGAGGCTTTCGACCCTTTTGAAAAGAGGCTTCCGAACCACTTTAAAGGGGGCTGGCTGAAAAAAGAATTTCGAGCCCCTCGAAAGGAGATTTCCGAGCCTAATGAAAGGAGGCTTCGACTATCTTAAAATGACGTTGCTGAGCCTTTTGAGCTTCTTGAAAGAAGAATTCCGAACCCCTCGATAAGGTTTCCGAGCCACTTGAAAGTGAAATTCCGAGCCGCTTGAAAGAGGGCTGCTGGGTCTTTTGAAAGAGGGCTTCCAAACCTCTTGAAAAGGAAGCTTGTGACCCTCTTAAAAAGGGGCATCTGAGCCTCTTGAATGAGAGCTTCCTATCTTTTTGAAAGGGGGCTTCCGAATCTCTTGAAAGGGGGCTTCTAACCCTCTTGGAAAGGGTGCTTCCGACTCTTTTGAAAAGAGGCTTCCGAACCACTTCAAAGGATGCTGTCTGAAAGAAGAATTCCGAGCCCCTCGAAAGGAGGTTTCCGAATATCTTAAAAGGGTGCTTCCGAGCAGCATGAAAGAGGTATTTCGAGCCTCTTGAAGGGAGGCATTGATCATCTAGAAATGACGTTGCTGAGCCGTTTGAAAGACTTCCGAGCCACTCGAAAGAAAGTTTCCTAGCCATTTGAAATGGGCTTCCAACTCTCTCGAAAAGGTAGCTTCCGAGCCTCCTGAAACTGGGCTTCTGACCAGTTTGAAAATAGGCTTCCGAGCCACTTGTGGGGGTTGGCTGAAAGAATTCCGAACCCTTTGAAAGGAGGTTTCCGATCCTTTTAAAAAGAGGCTTTCGAGCCTCATGAAAGGGGTCTTTCGAGCCTCGAAAGAAAGTTTGAAAAGGGGCTTCCAACTCTCATGAAAGGGGGCTTCCGACCCTTTTGAAAAGAGGCTTCCGAACCACTTGAAAAAAAGCTGGTTGAAAGAAGATTCCGAGCCCCTCGAAAGGAGGCTTTCAAGCCTCTTGAAAGGGGATTTGAAAGGAGGTTTTTGAACTGCTGCTGTGCTTTTATGCCTCAAGGCTTCTGAACCTTTAAATTCAATATTTTGGTTAAGAAGTATATTCTTAACATATTTCATAATTTTGTTAAGTCGAGTCAAGTACGAGACATCAACAAGACGACGACCTTACTGTTGAGGTCGAAATACGTATCTCTCAAGGTACAATTAAGTAGTGAAATTAAATGGGATTGTACAAACTCGTCGTCGTATTATGAAAAGTTTCATAATTTTGTTTCGATCAAGTAGATTGCTTTTAAAGATTTTTTTGATCTTTTGTCCCACAGCCCTTCATACACTGTGTTGGCTGTGGTGGACATGATTCGATATGTTTTGATTTACTGATTGCTATGCGAAGTCTTGCAATATAAATTTCTTTACCAATAACTTTTTCATTGGAATTGTAATATGTACGTCATTACGCCATTACGCATGTTCGTCCGAGGTACCAGGTTGAGAACCGCAGATCTAAGAGGTAGTGATTAGCCACAAATCAATATCTCCGGTAACGGATGGAAGTGATGCTATTCTAGGTGGCCCTGGCCACTAAATAGGGGAATGAAAATAATGGCTCGGGAAGAAAATTACAAAGAAGTGCAGTTCAATCTTATATACGTTATATAAAGAGTTGTCCTTAGTCTTTAAGCTTAGATTAATGAATAATAGCATATGGTTGTGGTACACCGTGCGGAGTAGTTTAATCTTACAGGTATCATATGACCGCTGGACGGCTGCCATTTCCGGATGATGCTTCTGATCCTATTGATGAGTTGCTTCGTGTCTTTGGCTTTCCACTTTTGTATACAATAAAGCTCAGAGACCAAAAATCCTTTAACAGTTTTCGAAACATTTCCACGTTTAAAATTGTCCCCCGTGTACTTTTCCCAAGATCGCTTGAAGGAATTGTACAATGCGCGCCGCAGTACTTCCTGTTTTGACGGCATGTTCAAGCAACTGAACATGTTGGAGTAAAAATGTGTAGCTGACAATTTTCATAATATTCTAAGGGCTCATTCACATAAGAAAATATTTCTCGGGTACTTATTCAAAAGGACGTATGTGATTTTGTAAACAAAGATTCAAACGTCGATTTGTCCAATCTGATGGAACTCCCACGCGAACCAGCACCACCAACAGGTAGCCGAAGCCTCCCCCTATCTGCCTATGGTGATGGTTTGCGTGGGAAGGCTATCAGATTGGACAAATCGACGTTTGAATCTTTGTTTACAAAATCACATACGTCCTTTTGAATAAGTCCGAGTAATCCGAGATTTCTCTGAAAACATATTAATGTTCTCATAAAAAAGTATTGGAGTACACTGGAGTCGGTTTTTACGCGGGGGATACGTTCCGCGTAAATCAAAACTGCGTAAAAACGACTTCACTAAAAACCGTTTTTTTTGTGGTTTTCACTTGTTTCCGAACCTTTTTTGAAAACCGCGTAAAAAAAAACTTTGGAAAAAATAAACCGCGTAAACCCCGAAAATCGTTAAAAAACCGCATAAATCCCGCAAACCGCGTAAAAAACTACTTTTAATAAAAAATCGGTTTTTCGCTATATATCATACGTAACCAAAGGTCTGTCGACCTGTTTCAAATGTGGTACATGCTCCTTATTTTTTTTTTTCATTTCGTTTATTTCCCAGGCTCAGACGTGTGTAACACTTTGCGGAGCCATCAGCAAATGTTTGTACCTAATTACAAAAACAAACCTAACTTCTAATTCCAACTGATATTAAAACTAATCATGGAAAACTTCAATTTCCTCAACTACAATATTAAATACTTTTGCAATCCTCGCCATGTCATCTTCGATAATTGCTTTTCGTTCGTTATCGTCTGCTATCCACTCGTACGTCGGCACACTGAACCGTCTCTCCACTATGTGAGACCGAAGATAGGGTACAAGCACGCTCGCTTGTAGAAGGAATAGCTACGCTCTGCGTTGAAACAACATCGGATGGCTGCCGTTGCTTTAATTTCATTTTTACCACTTTCCGTACTTTTGTATCGACACGAGACTGATCCGCACAGGGTTCTGTTGTGCCTTCTTTGTTTCCCCCCGGTGGTGCTATTGCTTGATTTACAGTGGTCTTCTCTTCGCATAATGATTTTTTTCGTTGTTTTTTCATCGGACAAGATTTTTTCATGTGAGTCTCCGACCTACATGCAAAACATTTCGCTTTTATTCCATCGTAATGGATCCTCCCCTTACGATGGTTGAAATAAAGTATTTCCGGAATATCCTTCTCGATGTCCACGTAGATTCCTCGGACTCCAGTGAACATGTCCAGTTGGAATTCAGCTGGGAATCGCTCACGAACGGTTCGTTTGACTTTACCAAACTTAGACAGTACCGATGATAGTTCGGAATCTGAAATCTCCGGCGGAAGATCGTAGACTCTCACATAACGAGAACATTTTCCCGCTACAGACATGCGAACCATCACTTGTTTACCGTTGGCATATAAGAATGGAAGCACTTCTTCATTGTTCTCCAATGAAAACGACATAGCGGCTTCGGTCTTAAACCGTATAAAAAATTCTGACTTTTCGTCAGAAAATTTATACGCTGACTCCATCTCAGAATGGTCTCCTCTAATCGCTTTCACAAAGCGGGCCATATCCGCCAGTGATGGTTGCGCAGCATTCTCCGGAAAAAGAAATGCCAAAGTACTTTTTACCGTCATTTCTCTGCACATTTTGACTGTTGGCACAAAATAAAGCACAGAAAACAAACGCACGAGTGACCAATACGTCTATTCACATCGAGATGTGATCGTCCACTGTGCATGCTCCTTATGCAACATAGAATAGAATGTGTATGAAGAATAACTTCTTGGACATCCAAGAAATTCCTGAAGAAAGGCCTTTTGATCTACACGTGTAACCAAAGGTCTGTCGACCTGTTTCAAATATGGTGCATGCTTTTTGTGGTACATAGAATAAAATGTGTACAAAGAATAACTTCTTGGCCATCCAAGAAATTCCTGGAGTAAGGCCTTTTGATCTACACGCGTAATCAAAGGTCTGTCGACCTGTTTCAAATATGCCCAAGCAACACAACTTGTTTTATAGAAGTTTATAATGCACATATAATACATAGTATGATGTATTTCTTCATGAATACATTACCTTTTTTCTAACGCTTATAAGCCCAAAAAAGCGCAAAAAATGGCGTCTAATAAAACATCATTCATGTCATAAAATATGTTTTAAATTCCATCAGTATAACCAATGTATATGACTTGTATGAGTATTATATAACATACTATGACAAGTAAAGTAATAAAAACGTTTATGAAATGCTTTTATATTACATGCATATATGTTGTATATTAGTTTTTATTTACATTTTTAAAACTATTAAGTTGTTTTTGAGTTATACAAATGTTTTGAATAACGCAAGTAAATTTTTGACCACGCAATAATTATAACAAAAGGAACAAGACATTTCATTCCATTTATATATTTATAATTCGATATCTTAATGGTCACCCATAATGCGCATAAAGTTGATTTTCAACAAATTCAATTAAATTATTGACTGCAAAATGAGTGTGTTAAATGTATTTTTCCTTGCCATTCGAGATTTATTGTGTAACTTTCGATTGCACTTGGTGTAAATTCTTGCGCCACCTGCAAAATTAAAGAAAGCATTCATCATTTTTATTTATTGACATATATCCTAAAGAATATCCGAAACCATTGCAATGGACGAGGCAATGAAGTCTTTCTGGGTGACATCACAGTGTCAATCAAAATGATTGTTACTGACCGCAAAAAAAAATGACAACTCAAAAAAAATTAAAACTTTTTTAATAATTTTGAGTTTCATGTACATCTCGATGTTTCCCATTTAAATTCAATGACTTATATTAGAGAGTCAACTAAAATGGAGAAGTACAAGAAGTGGGAATATAAATGGGATTAAATATAACATGCTAAGATAATGTTATAGGGGATCACGAATAATCATAAAAAATCGTGATGCAAATCTCTGTTTCGACAACAGACATAACTTGTTTGTAGCGCTGAATTGATTGGTAAAACAGCACTACATAAAAAGTTCTTTTTTGAAATAATCCTATTGTGCGAACAAAAGGTAAAAAATTGGAATATTTATTGGTCATGTGTTACTATTGTTCAGCCAACACTGTATTTTTTACTTCGAATTCGAAACATTGTTTTTGTTATACAAGGATGTTATAACTGCGTTCAAAACTAACCTCGAATGCAGCTTTATAACATATTTAAAACTTGTTGCATATTTGTTATGAGTAAGTTATTTTAACATAGATATAACTCTTTTCGGTAACTTCAGAATGTAGAAGGAAGTCACATCATAAAAATTGACGAACCTTGCCAACAGTTCCCATTTAGCTTACAACTGCCAAGGAGGAGAGATCATGCGATGAGTAATTGCAGATATAAAATGTGCATGACATCCGCCGCCGAAGAACTGCTCAAACAGTCTCAGTCTGTTGAACAGAATTTTGAACGCTGAGTTCAGGAGCGTAATCCCTTTGTGATTGGTAGATTCTAGTCTGTGTACTTTCTAATATATCGAGTATAATATCAAAATCATTTTCAAATGATTGAATACTAATTTCATCTAATCATATTTTTGTCGACATGACATCTTTTTCTCATATAAATCGACGAGTCAAGTACGAGACACTGAAGATGGCGTAAGGCGTAAATTTAGGCCGAAATACGTATCTGTCAAATGTGGAATTAAATGGAATTGTAAGTTGTAACTAATCTTATGACAAGTAAAGACATTCCACTAAAAGCTCAAAATTATTTTCTTACCCTATGTTTTTAGTTTTCTTCGTTTTTTTATTCTTGCAGAAATTAATGCGATAATTAACTTGTTATATATTCGTCAAAAAATGCATATTATGTATACAACCGCATTTATATAACATCAATAAAACATTCACAATGGTAATTTAGATGAATGCTATAATGAAGTCATATTTACTTCTTGTTGACAAAAATGTAACAAAGAATAATTGCGCTTGAAAATGTTTACCTCAAACACTTTTAAACCTTTTATATATCAAAGAAGTTTATGCTTGTCACTATTACAACTTAATTACAACAAGTTTTTATTTGTCTATAAAAGTAGATGTTTTTAGTGTTACTTGGGTGGTGCATGCTCTTTGTGGTACATAGAATAAAATGTGAATGAAGAATAACTTCTTGGCCATCCAAGAAATTCCGGGAGTAAGGCCTTCTGATCTACACGCGTAACCAAAGGTCTGTCGACCTGTTTCAAATATGGTGCATGCTCTTTGTGGTACATAGAATAAAATGTGAATGAAGAATAACTTCTTGGCCATCCGAGAAATTCCTGGAGTAAGGCCTTTTGGATCTACACGCGTAACCAAAGGTCTGTCGACCTGTTTCAAATATGGTGCATGCTCTTTGTGGTACATAGAATAAAATGTGAATGAAGAATAACTTCTTGGCCATCCAAGAAATTCCTGGAGTAAGGCCTTTTGATCTACACGCGTAACCAAAGGACTGTTGACCTGTTTCAAATATGGTACATGCTCTTTGTGGTCCATAGAATAGAATGTGAATAAAAAATAACTTCTTGGACATCCAAGAAATTCCTGCAGTAAGGCCTTTTGATCTACACGCGTAACCAAAAGTCTGACGACCTGTTTCAAATATGGTACATGCTCTTTGTGGTACATAGAATAAAATGTGAATGAAGAATAACTTCTTGGTCATACGAGAAATTCCTGGAGTAAGGCCTTTTGGATCTACACGCGTAACCAAAGGTCTGTCGACCTGTTTCAAATATGGTGCATGCTCTTTGTGGTACATAGTATAGAATGTGTATGAAGAATAACTTCTTGGCTATCCAAGAAATTCCTGCAGTAAGGCCTTTTGATCTACACGCGTAACCAAAGGTCTGTCGACCTGTTTAAAATATGGTGCATGCTCTTTGTGATACATAGTATAGAATGCGTATGAAGAATAACATCTTGGCCATCCAAGAAATTCCTGCAGTAAGGGCTTTTGAACTACACGTGTAACCAAAGGTCTGTCGAACTGTTTCATATGTGGTACATGTTCCTTATTGTAGATAGAATATAATGTGTACACAGCATAGTTTCTTGTCTCTCCAAGAAATTTCTGCAGCAAGGCCTTTCGATCTACACGCGTAAACAAAGGTCTGTCGACCTGTTTCAAATAAATTGCTTGCTTGCTGGAATAAATTCCGAGTGTAAATAGTCACGTAAATAACGACCCAAGTCAGGGACGTTGTACGGGTCGGACAGGAGAGCGACATCGGTCCTCGACTCCGAGACCGACTGCCACAGCAGCTGCTGGACAGATGCACAGTGGTTAAGATTCAACTGTGTTGCTTGCGTGGCTTCTTCTTGTTTTCCTCTCCGATGGGACACGCTCCATTAACTAGGGTAGGCAAGCTGCGTGCCAAATAGACGACCTTTGTACCGCACTGCTCGTCGTCATCGCGTTCGTGACCTCGTCCAGTTGCTTGCACTGGAAGTTCACTTCCGTCCCCAACGATCTCACCTCGGCGCCGTCACCCAAGATCTCTTTTGGGCCAGTCAAGACGACGTTTGGCCTACTGTCGCCTACTGCTTGGCTTTGCTCTGAGCACCTTCGTCGGTTTGCTGCCTGAGCCGTTTTTGGTTAGGCCAATATTTTCCTCGTTGGCCGTCAGGGCGATATCAATCGCCTCTTCTGCCATAGTCGATGTTCCAAGGAAGGAGAAGGCCTCAGTTATGGCACCTTTGTCGGCCTTCACGCTTCTCCCGGGTGGCTGATAAAAGCGTCCTGTTATTGTCTTACGACTCAAACACCAGCAGGTTCTGTTTCAGTTCATTAATGATGTTCTGCCTTTCGCTTGCGAACTCAATAATATTATCGAGTTACTCGACGACCACATCCCGGGTAGTGGGTAGTGGTATAAATATTGTACCCAAACCGGAAAGTAGTCTAGATTATAGACACTGTAGGTTCTATAGACGAGCTGAGGCGAAGACGAGGGTAGCCAAACAACTCTTAACTAGTGTAGCTAAACGAGCATGACGCCACGATTGCAATCCAAGCAATGAAGCGTGTGACGTCAAATTCGCGTGGTACACTTCTCCCTTCTCACTTCTCACACCTCCCATTTTTATCTATGTTTTTTCCTTTTACATCTCATTTCTCGCCTCTCACTTCTCACTCATCGATTTTCACTTCTCAGTTCTCAACTTTTTGCTTCTCACCTCTCACATCACACATCACACACCTCACTTCTCCCTTCTAACTTCTCTCTTGTCCCTTTTCACTTCTCTGTAAGATTACAAATTGCTTTTTATCTCTCACTCTTCACTTCTCATAATTAACTTCTCAACACTCACTTCTCTCGATTCTCACTTCTCATTTTTCACTTCTCGTTTCTCACTTCTTACATCTTACATCTCACTTCTCGTATCAAATGTCTCACTTCTCACTTCTAAATCTCACTTCTCACTTGAAGCTTCTCAATTCTCGGCGCTTACTTATAACTTCTCACTTTTCACATATCACATCTTTATCTCATTTCTCACCTCTCACTTTGCACTTCTCGCTCCTCAATTCTCACTTCTCCCTTCTTACTTCCCACTCCCCACTTCTATCTTCTAACTTTACCCTTCTTGCCTTCCCTTCATACATCTTACTACTTTTCATTTCTCGCTTCTCACTTCTCCATTCTCACTTCTCACAACCCAGTTCTCTCCATTCAATTCTGGCTTCTTAATTCCCACTTCTCACATCTGACTTCTCGTATTGAATTTCTCACTTCTCATTTGTCGCCTCCAACCTATTTCTCGGCTCTCACTTATCACTTCTCGTTTCACACTTATCGCTTCTCATATCTTGAACCTCACTTCTCGTATCGAATTTCTCACTTCTAAGTCACACTTCTCACTTATAGCTTCTCATTTTTCGGCTCTCACTTGTCACTACTCGTATATTTATCTCATTTCTCACTTCACACTATTCACTTCTAGCCTCTCACTTCTGACTTCCCGCGTCTCACTTTTCACTTCTCACTTCTTAATTCTCGCTCCTCACTTCTTACTTCCACTTCTCGCTTCTTACTTCTCACTTCTAATTTCTCATTTCTGCTTTCCCACTTCTCCCTTCTTGTTTCTCACTTCTTACATCTTACATATTACTTCTCACTTCTCCTTTCTCACTTCTGATTTTTCACATCTCACCTCTCACTATTAACTTCTAACTTTTCACTTATCAAAAATCACTTTCGACTGATCGCCTTTTACTTCTCACTACTCGCATATCATTCCTTACTTCTTCTTCTTCTTCTTATTGGCATAACATCTCCACACTGGGACAGAGCCGCCTCACAGCTTAGTGTTCACTAAGCACTTCCACAGTTATTAACTGCGAGGTTTCTAAGCCAGGTTACCATTTTGCATTCGTATATCATGAGGCTAGCACGATGATACTTTTATGCCCAGGGAAGTCGAGACAATTTCCAATCCGAAAATTGCCTAGACAGGCATTGGGAATCAAACCCAGCCACCCTCAGCATGGTCTTGCTTTGTAGCTGCGCGTCTTACCGCACGGCTAAGGACGGCCCCATTCCTTACTTCACACTTCCCAAATCTCACATTTCACTTCTCGCTACCGTTTTCTTACTTATCATTTCTCCCTTCCTATTTCTCACTTCTCACTTCGCACATCTCACTTCTCATTCACTTTTAACTTCTTCCTTCTCGCTTCTCATTTTTTGCTTCTCGGGTCACACCACTCGTTTCCTACTTCTCAGTTCTTACTTCTCACTACTCACTTATTACTCCTCAATTCTCACTTTACATTACTTACTTCACACTTCTCATTTTTCACTACGTACTTCCTACTTCTCTCTTCTCGCTTCTCAGTTTTTCTATCTTAAATCTCACTTATCGTATCTAATCTCTCATTTGTCACTTCTTACTTATCACTTCTCACTTTCCTCTTTTTACTTACCGCTTCTCGCTTCTCAGTTTTCCCACATCACATCTCACATCTTTATTTCATTACTCACTTCTCACTATTTACTTCTCGCCTCTCACTTTTTACTATTCACTTCTCGGCGCTCACTTGTTCCTTCTCATTTCTTCCTTCTTATTTCTCACTTCTCGCTCTCTCATTTCACTCTCCTTACTTCTCCCTACTTGCTTCTCACATCTCACAAATTATTTCTTACTTCTCATTTCCCACATATCACTTCTCCATTCTCACTTGTCACCTCTCACATCTCATTTCACACTATTCACTTCTCGCTTCTCACTTATTACTTCTCACTTCTCCCTTCCTCACTTCTTGCTTTTCATTTCACACTTCTCGCTTCTTACTTCTTACTTCTCCCTTCTCACTTCTACCTTTTTGCTACTCACTTCTCATATCTCCCATATTACACCTTTTTTCTCATTTCTCACTTCTCACTTATCCCTTCTCACTTCTCATTTGGCCTAACGGCTGTGGCCAAATAACCTTCGGGACTGACGGTCATCGCTCTAATCACCCAGCATTGTACCTCCATTAAATATTCTAAGTGTTTTCCCTTGAAAAGGACTTAGAATATTTTTTTGAAAACCGCGTAAAATCCGAAATCCGCGTAAAAAACGACTTTTGAAAAAATCGATAAAAAATCAACTTTTTACAATTTTTACGTGATTTCAAGACATTTTCGAAAAATCGCGTAAAAAATTAAAACCGGTTAAAAAAAATCAGCGTAAATCTCAAAAACCGCGTAATCCCAAAATCCGCGTGAAAAAGTCGCGTAAAAAGTGACCCGCGTAAAAAGAGACCCCAGTGTATTGAAATTCCCGTTTTTTAGTGGCCACCCGTTAGTCCAGGATTGTACTACCTATGAATTTGTGCGAATTGTTGAATGTTAATGCATCTCTGTTTTTATGAAGCAAATTACCCAAAATCTAAAGAAAATCGGATTTCCACTTTTACCGGTACAGACACCCTATTTTTTTTTTACTTTACAATCTGGCACAACTCTCGTGAATGAACGAAGACGAACGTGAACCGCCAGTATCGTATCTAGGTGACAAACGTTGAGTTAGTCGAGAGTGAGAGTTGTTAGTCTCCCGGTTGTATCACCGCTCAACTACATTACCTCAGTGGCATATATCGCATCGGTCGAAATTCAGTCGCAGGCGCGCTCTCGTCTCAATTGGACGTGAATCCTCCAACGGCTTTCACGTGGTTTTCTTATCACCACCATCCCAAGTTCAGGCCGAACAACGGTGTGTGCAAAAAGTCATATAAAGTCCCCAAATTAAAATTGCAACCAAATTTTTACACCGGCGAGGCAACATTGTTGCGCATTCTAGACAACAGCGGGACTAGAGGATTCACGGTTTTCATTTCACCATCACTCACGACTGCGAATAGGCTGTCAGTGATTGAAATTAAGTGAATTTTAATGATGCGCCGAGTGTGAAAGTGCCAAAAAGTGAAGGAGAAAACAACCGAGAGTGTTATTCAGTAGCAAACACATAGTCATTCAACAACGATTAATGAGATTGTGAAAAAGTACAAAATGCATGGGATCCGTTGAAAAAATTAATGAAAATCAACTCACTAAACCTAACCTCAAACTTTCCAGTGACCACAACAACACACAGTGAAGTTTATCTAATGTAGTGTGCAGCTTTAGCAATTTTTGTGTTCTTTTCATCACTGTGTTTATCTCGCGGTTTGTTGGTGCATGTAGTTTTTCGGCATTCTGCCAATCGTCATCGGTGGCGCATAGCTGGCGTCCGAAGTTTCGTCATTGATTCCCAATACTCATCAGTCGGAGGAATAGGGGTCAAAGTCGAAGTTCGAACTAACCGGCATTGCAGACGAGTGCACGCACAGCTACCCTCCCCGTTACATAATTTGGAATTGATTCAATTGAAACTACTACCGCGCGGTAAGTGGAATTAATCAGCATATTCTAATCGAGCATTTTGTTTATTGATTTTATTGTGCTGTGTCGTCATTGATTCGATATATGTACCTAACAGTGTTTTGATATGCAAGGTCGAGTAAATACCGAGTAGCACATGCTTGGTGAGAGAGATTGTGAGAGTGGCGTTTGCAATGGGAAGAGTGTCCTGATAGTGCAATTTGATGTAACCAATGGAATAAATGAATGGTCAATGCGTTTCGATTTAGGGGAACAGACGGCTTTGGCAGGTTTTATTCTATTACACTAGTCAACAGTGTTTTACTCCCTTCAACCATTCTCAGTGTACTTGAAAGATTTTTCTTCGCTGAATTCAGTCATGTATTCAGATTTTTTGTAACACGTCCAGTTTTTGAGAAAAACGGGTTTAAATTCACAAAACTACGTAGTCTTATGGGAATTTGTTTTCTCTGTTCTGTAAAGCTGGTTTTCAGTTTATAACTTTGAAAAAGAGGTTTGAATTATATAGAAGGAATCGTGCAAGATCTAAGTCAGTTGTTGAATCTTATTTGACACGTTCATTTGTTGTGAAAAACGGAATTTATTTCACAAAAGTACGTATTTTCAAAGAAATTTGGATTCTCTCCTCTGCAAAGCTGAATTTCGGCTCCTCACTTTTAGAATAAAGTTTGAATTTGGTTAAATGGGTCTTGTAGAATGCATGTGGGTTGTTGGATTTCATTCGGCACGTTCAATTGTTGTGAAAAACGGAATTTCATTCACAAAAGTACGTCTTTTCATAGAAATTTGGTTTCTCTCCTCTGCAAAGCTGAATTTCGGCTCCTCACTTTTAGAATAAAGTTTGAATTTTGTAGAATGGGCCTTGTAGAATGCATGTGGGTTGTTGGATTTCATTTGGCACGTACATTTGTTGTGAAAAACGGAATTTCATTCACAAAAGTACGTCTTTTCATAGAAATTTGGTTTCTCTCCTCTGCAAAGCTGAATTTCGGCTCCTCACTTTTAGAATAAAGTTTGAATTTTGTAGAATGGGCCTTGTAGAATGCATGTGGGTTGATGGATTTCATTTGGTACGTACATTTGTTGTGAAAAACAAAATTTCATTCACAAAAGTACGTCTTTTCATAGAAATTTGGTTTCTCTCCTCTGCAAAGCTGAATTTCGGCTCCTCACTTTTAGAATAAAGTTTGAATTTGGTGAAATGGGTCTTGTAGAACGCATGTGGGTTGTTGGATTTCATTTGGCACGTTCTATTGTTGTGAAAAACGGAATTTCATTCACAAAAGTACGTCTTTTCATAGAAATTTGGTTTCTCTCTTCTGCAAAGCTGAATTTCGGCTCCTCACTTTTAAAATAAAGTTTGAATTTTGTAGAATGGGCCTTGTAGAATGCATGTGGGTTGTTGGATTTCATTCAATACGTTCAATTGTTGTGAAAAACGGAATTTCATTCACAAAAGTACGTCTTTTCATAGAAATTTGGTTTCTCTCCTCTGCAAAGCTGAATTTCGGCTCCTCACTTTTAGAATAAAGTTTGAATTTTGTAGAATGGGCCTTGTAGAATGCATGTGGGTTGATGGATTTCATTTGGTACGTACATTTGTTGTGAAAAACAAAATTTCATTCACAAAAGTACGTCTTTTCATAGAAATTTGGTTTCTCTCCTCTGCAAAGCTGAATTTCGGCTCCTCACTTTTAGAATAAAGTTTGAATTTTGTAGAATGGGCCTTGTAGAATGCATGTGGGTTGATGGATTTCATTTGGTACGTACATTTGTTGTGAAAAACAAAATTTCATTCACAAAAGTACGTCTTTTCATAGAAATTTG
Organism: Armigeres subalbatus; assembly: GCF_024139115.2. NCBI lineage: Eukaryota > Metazoa > Arthropoda > Insecta > Diptera > Culicidae > Armigeres > Armigeres subalbatus. Next base: position 66,551,134 of record NC_085141.1, read on the forward strand.
GTTTCTCTCCTCTGCAAAGCTGAATTTCGGCTCCTCATTTTTAGAATAAAGTTTGAATTTGGTGAAATGGGTCTTGTAGAATGCATGTGGGTTGTTGGATTTCATTTGGCACGTTCAATTGTTGTGAAAAACGGAATTTCATTCACAAAAGTACGTCTTTTCATAGAAATTTGGTTTCTCTCTTCTCCAAAGCTGAATTTCGGCTCCTCACTTTTAGAATAAAGTTTGAATTTGGTGAAATGGGTCTTGTAGAACGCATGAGGGTTGTTGGATTTCATTTGGCACGTTCAATTGTTGTGAAAAACGGAATTTCATTCACAAAATTACATCTTTTCATAGAAATTTGGCTTCTCTCTTCTGCAAAGCTGAATTTCGGCTCCTCGATTTCAGAATAAAGTTTGAATTTTGTAGAATAGGCCTTTAAGAATGCATGTGGGTTGTTGTATTTCATTTGGCACGTACATTTGTTGTGAAAAACGGAATTTCATTCACAAAAGTACGTCTTTTCATAGAAATTTGGTTTCTCTCCTCTGCAAAGCTGAATTTCGGCTCCTCATTTTTAGAATAAAGTTTGAATTTGGCGAAATGGGTCTTGTAGAATGCATGTGGGTTGTTGGATTTCATTTGGCACGTTCAATTGTTTTGAAAAACGGAATTTCATTCACAAAATTACATCTTTTCATAGAAATTTGGTTTCTCTCTTCTCCAAAGCTGAATTTCGACTCCTCACTTTTAGAATAAAGTTTGAATTTTGTAGAATGGGCTTTGTAGAATGCATGTGGGTTGTTGGATTTTATTTGGCACGTACATTTGTTGTGAAAAACGGAATTTCATTCACAAAAGTACGTCCTTTCATAGAAATTTGGTTTCTCTCTTCTGCAAAGCTGAATTTCGACTCCTCACTTTTAGAATAAAGTTTGAATTTTGTAGAATGGGCTTTGTAGAATGCATGTGGGTTGTTGGATTTTATTTGGCACGTACAATTGTTGTGAAAAACGGAATTTCATTCACAAAAGTACGTCTTTTCATAGAAATTTGGTTTCTCTCCTCTGCAAAGCTGAATTTCGGCTCCTCACTTTTAAAATAAAGTTTGAATTTGGTGAAATGGGTCTTGTAGAATGCATGTGGGTTGTTGGATTTCATTTGGGTCGTTCAATTGTTGTGAAAAACGGAATTTCATTCACAAAAGTACGTCCTTTCATAGAAATTTGGTTTCTCTCTTCTGCAAAGCTGAATTTCGGCTCCTCACTTTTAGAATAAAGTTTGAATTTGGTGAAATGGGTCTTGTAGAATGCATGTGGGTTGTTGGATTTCATTTGGCTCGTTCAATTGTTGTGAAAAACGGAATTTCATTCACAAAAGTACGTCTTTTCATAGAAATTTGGTTTCTCTCTTCTGCAAAGCTGAATTTCGGCTCCTCACTTTTAGAATAAAGTTTGAATTTTGTAGAATGGGCCTTGTAGAATGCATGTGGGTTGTTGGATTTCATTTGGTACGTACATTTGTTGTGAAAAACGGAATTTCATTCACAAAAGTACGTCTTTTCATAGAAATTTGGCTTCTATCCTCTGCAAAGCTGAATTTCGGCTCCTCAATTTCAGAATAAAGTTTGAATTTTGTAGAATGGGCCTTGTAGAATGCATGTGGGTTGTTGGATTTTATTTGGCACGTACATTTGTTGTGAAAAACGGAATTTCATTCACAAAAGTACGTCTTTTCATAGAAATTTGGTTTCTCTCCTCTGCAAAGCTGAATTTCGGCTCCTCACTTTTAGAATAAAGTTTGAACTTTGTTGAATTATCCTTGTTGAATGCATGTGGGTTGTTGGATTTTATTTGGCATGTACATTTGTTGTGAAAAACGGAATTTCATTCACAAAAGTACGTCTTTTCATAGAAATTTGGTTTCTCTCCTCTGCAAAGCTGAATTTCGGCTCCTCACTTTTAGAATAAAGTTTGAATTTGGTGAAATGGGTCTTGTAGAATGCATGTGGGTTGTTGGATTTCATTTGGCACGTTCAATTGTTGTGAAAAACGGAATTTCATTCACAAAAGTACGTCTTTTCATAGAAATTTGGCTTCTATCCTCTGCAAAGCTGAATTTCGGCTCCTCAATTTCAGAATAAAGTTTGAATTTTGTAGAATGGGCTTTGTAGAATGTATGTGGGTTGTTGGATTTTATTTGACACGTACATTTGTTGTGAAAAACGGAATTTTATTCACAAAAGTACGTATTTTCAATGAAATTTGGATTCTGTGCTCTGCAAAGCTAAATTTTGGCTTCTCACTTTGGGAATAAAGTTGGAATTTTGTAGAATAGGCCTTGCAGAATGCATGTTGGTTGCTGAATTTCATTTGTTGTGAAAAACGGAATTTAATTAACAAAAGTACGTATTTTCATAGAAATTCGGCTTCTCAATGCGTCAAATGTCATCCAACAAACCATATGCTTTCTGCAAGGCCTATTCTACAAAATTCCAACTTTATTCCCAAAGTGAGGAGCCAAAATTTAACTTTGCAGGCACAAAATCAAATTTCATTGAAAATACGTATGTTGTGAATTATATTCCCGTTTCACAACAAATGTACCAGATAAAATACAACAACCCACATGCATTCTACAAGGCCCATTCTACAAAATTGGAAATCTGAAATTGAAACCAAAGTCAACTTTGCAGAAGATAGAATGTTCTATGATTTCCTATGAACAAAGTCATTCAAGTGAGGTCCAGGTCAGCTTTGAAAGAAGAAACTGTTTTCAACAAATACGTACCAAATGAAACACCAATGGGGAACCCATTCAATGCCGACTTTCCCAGAGAAGGCCGATTCCACAAAATTAGGAAACCAGGTTTCTGCAGGACTACAAAGTGAGCCAAAAATTCAGCTTTGGGGAGAAGAATGTGAACAAGACGTGCTGTGAAAATTTTTCACAACAAATGTACGTACCAAATGAAATCCAACAACCCACATGCATTCTACAAAGCCCATTCTACAAAATTCAAACTTTATTCTAAAAGTGTGGAGCCAAAATTCAGCTTTGCAGAAGAGAGAAACCAAATTTCTATGAAAAGACGTACTTTTGTGAATGAAATTCCGTTTTTCAAAACAAATGTACGTGCCAAATGAAATCGAACAACCCACATGCATTCTACAAAGCCCATTCTACAAAATTCAAACTTTATTCTAAAAGTGTGGAGCCAAAATTCAGCTTTGCAGGGGAGAGAAACCAAATTTCTATGAAAAGACGTACTTTTGTGAATGAAATTCCGTTTTTCACAACAAATGTACATGCCAAATAAAATCCAACAACCCACATGCATTCTACAAGGCCCATTCTACAAAATTCAAACTTTATTTTAAAAGTGAGGAGCCGAAATTCAGCTTTGCAGAAGAGAGAAGCCAAATTTCTATGAAAAGACGTACTTTTGTGAATGAAATTCCGTTTTTCACAACAAATGTACATGCCAAATAAAATCCAACAACCCACATGCATTCTACAAAGCCCATTCTACAAAATTCAAACTTTATTCTAAAAGTGAGAAGCCAAAATTCAGCTTTGCAGAAGAGAGAAACCAAATTTCTATGAAAAGACGTACTTTTGTGAATGAAATTCCGTTTTTCACAACAAATGTACGTGCCAAATAAAATCCAACAACCCACATGCATTCTACAAGGCCCATTCTACAAAATTCAAACTTTATTCCCAAAGTGAGGAGCCGAAATTCAGCTTTGCAGAAGAGAGAAACCAAATTTCTATGAAAAGACGTACTTTTGTGAATGAAATTCCGTTTTTCACAACAAATGTACGTGCCAAATGAAATCCAACAACCCACATGCATTCTACAAGGCCCATTCTACAAAATTCAAACTTTATTCTAAAAGTGAGGAGCCGAAATTCAGCTTTGCAGGAGAGAAACCAAATTTCTATGAAAAGACGTACTTTTGTGAATGAAATTCTGTTTTCACAACAAATGTACGTGCCAAATGAAATCCAACAACCCACATGCATTCTACAAGGCCCATTCTACAAAATTCAAACTTTATTCCCAAAGTGAGGAGCCGAAATTCAGCTTTGCAGAAGAGAGAAACCAAATTTCTATGAAAAGACGTACTTTTGTGAATGAAATTCCGTTTTTCTCAACAAATGTACGTACCAAATAAAATCCAACAACCCACATGCATTCTACAAAGCCCATTCTACAAAATTCAAACTTTATTCTAAAAGTGAGGAGTCGAAATTCAGCTTTGCAGAAGAGAGAAACCAAATTTCTATGAAAAGACGTACTTTTGTGAATGAAATTCCGTTTTTCAAAACAAATGTACGTGCCAAATGAAATCCAACAACCCACATGCATTCTACAAAGCCCATTCTACAAAATTCAAACTTTATTCCCAAAGTGAGGAGCCGAAATTCAGCTTTGCAGAAGAGAGAAACCAAATTTCTATGAAAAGACGTTCTTTTGTGAATGAAATTCCGTTTTTCTCAACAAATGTACGTACCAAATAAAATCCAACAACCCACATGCATTCTACAAAGCCCATTCTACAAAATTCAAACTTTATTCTAAAAGTGAGGAGTCGAAATTCAGCTTTGCAGAAGAGAGAAACCAAATTTCTATGAAAAGACGTACTTTTGTGAATGAAATTCCGTTTTTCAAAACAAATGTACGTGCCAAATGAAATCCAACAACCCACATGCATTCTACAAAGCCCATTCTACAAAATTCAAACTTTATTCCCAAAGTGAGGAGCCGAAATTCAGCTTTGCAGAAGAGAGAAACCAAATTTCTATGAAAAGACGTACTTTTGTGAATGAAATTCCGTTTTTCACAACAAATGTACATGCCAAATAAAATCCAACAACCCACATGCATTCTACAAAGCCCATTCTACAAAATTCAAACTTCATTCTAAAAGTGAGGAGCCAAAATTCAGCTTTGCAGAGGAGAGAAACCAAATTTCTATGAAAAGACGTTCTTTTGTGAATGAAATTCCGTTATTCTCAACAAATGTACGTACCAAATAATATCCAACAACCCACATGCATTCTACAAAGCCCATTCTACAAAATTCAAACTTTATTCCCAAAGTGAGGAGCCGAAATTCAGCTTTGCAGAAGAGAGAAACCAAATTTCTATGAAAAGACGTACTTTTGTGAATGAAATTCCGTTTTTCACAACAAATGTACGTGCCAAATAAAATCCAACAACCCACATGCATTCTACAAGGCCCATTCTACAAAATTCAAACTTTATTCCCAATGTGAGGAGCCGAAATTCAGCTTTGCAGAAGAGAGAAACCAAATTTCTATGAAAAGACGTACTTTTGTGAATGAAATTCCGTTTTTCACAACAAATGTACATGCCAAATAAAATCCAACAACCCACATGCATTCTACAAAGCCCATTCTACAAAATTCAAACTTCATTCTAAAAGTGAGGAGCCAAAATTCAGCTTTGCAGGGGAGAGAAACCAAATTTCTATGAAAAGACGTACTTTTGTGAATGAAATTCCGTTTTTCAAAACAAATGTACGTGCCAAATGAAATCCAACAACCCACATGCATTCTACAAAGCCCATTCTACAAAATTCAAACTTTATTCCCAAAGTGAGGAGCCGAAATTCAGCTTTGCAGAAGAGAGAAACCAAATTTCTATGAAAAGACGTACTTTTGTGAATGAAATTCCGTTATTCACAACAAATGTACGTACCAAATGAAATCCAACAACCCACATGCATTCTACAAAGCCCATTCTACAAAATTCAAACTTCATTCTAAAAGTGAGGAGCCAAAATTCAGCTTTGCAGAGGAGAGAAACCAAATTTCTATGAAAAGACGTTCTTTTGTGAATGAAATTCCGTTTTTCTCAACAAATGTACGTACCAAATAAAATCCAACAACCCACATGCATTCTACAAAGCCCATTCTACAAAATTCAAACTTTATTCTAAAAGTGAGGAGTCGAAATTCAGCTTTGCAGAAGAGAGAAACCAAATTTCTATGAAAAGACGTACTTTTGTGAATGAAATTCCGTTTTTCAAAACAAATGTACGTGCCAAATGAAATCCAACAACCCACATGCATTCTACAAAGCCCATTCTACAAAATTCAAACTTTATTCCCAAAGTGAGGAGCCGAAATTCAGCTTTGCAGAAGAGAGAAACCAAATTTCTATGAAAAGACGTACTTTTGTGAATGAAATTCCGTTATTCACAACAAATGTACGTACCAAATGAAATCCAACAACCCACATGCATTCTACAAAGCCCATTCTACAAAATTCAAACTTCATTCTAAAAGTGAGGAGCCAAAATTCAGCTTTGCAGAGGAGAGAAACCAAATTTCTATGAAAAGACGTACTTTTGTGAATGAAATTCCGTTTTTCAAAACAAATGTACGTGCCAAATGAAATCCAACAACCCACATGCATTCTACAAAGCCCATTCTACAAAATTCAAACTTTATTCCCAAAGTGAGGAGCCGAAATTCAGCTTTGCAGAAGAGAGAAACCAAATTTCTATGAAAAGACGTACTTTTGTGAATGAAATTCCGTTTTTCACAACAAATGTACGTACCAAATGAAATCCAACAACCCACATGCATTCTACAAGGCCCATTCTACAAAATTCGAACTTTATTCTAAAAGTGAGGACCCAAAATTCAGTTTTGCGGGGGAGAGAAACCAAATTTCTATGAAAATACGTACTTTTGTGAATTAAAATGCGTTTTTCTCAAAAACTGGACGTGTTACAGAAAATCTGAATACGTACCTGAATTCAGCGTAAAAAAATCTATTGAGTACATTAAAAATTGTTGAAGGGAGCGAAAAAAAGTTCAATTTTGTTGGATAGTGTTATTGGCAGGGGGGTTTTTGTCTACCGAATTTTATGAAATTTGGCCACAATATTCTTTGATATGCAAATAATGTTTGGGCCAAATTTGAGCATAAAAAACCCTTTGCCAATAATAGAATAAAACCTGCCAAAAACAAGCCGTCATTACCCCTATATTAGACGAGCGATCAAAATTCAAAGAAAATCAAAATAACCAAAAGTTCATAATGAGCTAATATTTCAATGCAGCATTCCAAGGTCTTGAACTAAATAAATAAACGAATTAAGTCAGTAGGGTTTGTAGCTGATAACAATCGCAAGGCACCGTAAAATGGAATAACTTGCAACGAAAGGGTAAATGGCAACACTAAGTATGGATTAGGGTGCCAATGAAAATGACATTTTTGAATTTCAAAAAACGACATTGCTCACAAGTTTCATTACCCCAAAATATGACCCCATGTAAAATTTGAGCTCAATCGGACATAATTTAGGGATGCCTAATCTTCATCTTCGGTCTAGGCAATTTTCGGGTTGGAAATTGTCTCGACTTCCCTGGGCATAAAAGTATCATCGTATTAGCCTCATGATATACGAATGCAAAAATGGTAACTTGGCTTAGAAACCTCGCAGTTAATAACTGTGGAAGTGCTTAATTAACACTAAGCTGCGAGGCGGCTCTGTCCCAGTGTGGGGATGTAATGCCAATAAGAAGAAGAAGAATCTTCATCAATGTTATGAAATGTTTACCCATGAAAATTTTTCCAAGGGGGGACCAAAGTAAAAGTTGAAAATCGAATTTTTGTTTTTGTTGCCAAATGACTTAAAAATCCATGAAACGTCGAGATCTGATGTCATTTAAAAAAAAATTTTGGAGAAGATCGATTTTTTCTCTTAGAACATTTTTGGGACTTAGAAATTTGTACATATGATGAAATTTTTTTCAACGAATTTCAACACCGGACGATGCACAAACGTTTTCGTAGCCAAAAATATCCCCCTATGCAAAATTTGAGCTAAATCGGACATGATTTAGGGTTGCTTAAAATTATTCAAAACTTTTTTTTCTCACAAGGGGACGGACTTTTGTACAATTTTCGATGTTCCTCAACTAACTGTAGAATACACTGTTTTTGATCCTCATCTACTGAGAGTTTGGAATTATAATTCACTACTTTAAGGCTTCAAACTCGTTGTTATTTGCGCACTTTGTTTAGCAGTTTGTTTCTCAGCTCGCAAATGAAACATGAACTTACGAAGAACTTCACCTTACGACGGCAAATTAGATGACTTGGGAAACAATGGCAAATATTTCCCAACAAACAGAATATCCTCCATTTTATGAATAATAATAATAATAATAAACAGTGTGACTGCTTTCACTTCTAAAGTTAAAATAAAATCTTTTAATAAGAAAACCTAGAATGAAAAAAAATAAATAAAGTTTTGATTAATTTCGAGCACCCCTAAATCATGTCCGATTTAGCTCAAATTTTGCATTGGGGGATATTTTTGGCTACGAAAACGTTTGCGTATCGTCCGGTGTTGAAATTCGTTGAAAAAAATTTTCCTAGAAATCCGAAAAATGAAAAAAAAAATCGTTTTTTCTTTCAATTTTATTTTTAAGTGACGTCAGATCTCATGCATTTTTAAGTCATTTGGCATCAAAAACAAAAATTCGATTTTCAATTTTTTCTTTGGTCCCCCCTTGCAAAAGTTTTCATGGGTAAAAATATTAAAACTTTGATGAATTCTAGGCACCCCTAAATCATGTCCGCTTGAGCTCAAATTTTGCATGGGGTATATTTTGAGGTAATGAAACTTCTGAGCAATGTAGTTTTTTAAATTCGATGGCAATTTTTTCCCCATACATTTTCTTGGCAGATCCCAATCAGATGCGTTATTTTCTAAATCTGGGCATCAAGGCAATCAAACTTTAGTATGTAATAGCAAGTTATGACGTTCAGAATAGAATAGAATTCCGCAAAGTTTTCAAGTTACATGTTCAATCAGTTCTTAGTTGATTTCAGCAACTCGATCCAACTTCCTAATAAGATTGCCAAATCTAAATCAGCCCACTAAATATCGGCCAAATATATTCACATTTTTTTTTTAGAATCCAGTCTCCAAATAAAATATTCAAACGAACAAAAAATGTCCTACGTCAAAATGGCTCGGAGTCCTATACTCGCTCAGAAATATAAAAATGCCTCGGAAACCTGCTCGCCCCAGAACAAACAAAAAAATGCAGGATCCGACTCACTCTGGAATAAACAAAAAGCAATGTGAGACCTGCTCAGTCTGGAATACACAGCAAAAATTGCCTCGGAGTCCTGCTCGCTCATATTAATTTATTAAACAATTCATCAACATCTACCATAATAATCACTACAAGCATATGTGATTGCCACTTTCCGGAAATTATTCAAATAACATTCCAATTGATTGCAATGTTTAGAAACCCATTTCCAAACATATAGAGTAAAGAGGGGAAAGTTTGCGCACCTAACTGTTGTCTTAGAATAACTTTTGATAGGAATACTTCAAAAGTTAATCGCCGGGGTAACATTGATCAGTTTAACCATTTTCAAGAAATGAATAAATTATTATTTTCTGTTATTACAAGTATTTATTGTGAGTGAGGTATCTTAATCTTTACTAAATTTGCTGCTCAATAATACTGCTATTCAACACCACTTTGGAAGAGGTAATACGAAGAGCAGGGATTAACACCAGTGTTACAATTTTCAATAAGTCTGTCAAGCTATTTGGTTTCGCCGACGACATAGATATTATGGCACGTAACTTTGAGAAGATGGAGGAAGCCTACATCGGACTGAAGCGGGAAGCTAACCAGATCAGACTAGTCATCAACACGTCGAAGACGAAGTACATGATAGTAATAGGTTCAAAAGAAGACAATGTGAGCCACCCACCGCGAGTTTGCATCGGTGGTGACGGAAGAATTTGTGTACTTGGGCTCACTGGTGACTGCCGAAAATGACACCAGCAGAGAACTTCGGAGACGCATAGTGGCTGGAAATCGTACGTACTTTGAACTCCGCAAGATGCTCAGATCGAATAGAGTTCGCGGCCTTACCAAACTGACAATCTACAAAACGCTTTTTAGACCAGTAGTCTTCTACGGACACGAGACCTGGACGATGCTCGTAGAAGACCAACGCGCACTGGGAGTTTTCGAAAGAAAAGTGCTGCGTGCCATCTATGGTGGGGTGCAGATGGCGGACGGTACGTGGAGGAGGCGAATGAACCACGAGTTGCATCAGCTGTTGGGAGAACCATCCATGGGGCCGTCCAGAAATCACGTGGTCATATATGGGAGGGGGGTTGGAAAATGACCACGATAAGCCACATGGGGGGAGGGGGGTGTTGCTCTCCAACCACGTGGTTTTTACACGAAAAACTTTTGGTGAATAACAATAGCGGTGTAAAAGATACAAATCATTAAAATTTAATGATTTAATCATTAAACGCAAAGCGCATCTTAGGTTAGGGCCGATGCCCACGTAGCGTCTTTTCAACTCAGCGTTAAAAAGACGCAGGTGTACATCGAGAAAAACCGGTAACGCAGCGTCGGTCGTAACGCCGATGCATATCTGCGCTATTTAACCATCTTAGCCTTAGATCCTTTTTCCATAAAAAAAAATAAACGAAAAAACAGGTTGCGATTCAGTCTCAATTTCCACAACAAAAATTTGGAAAGGAAAAATGGGAAAAAATAAAAAAAATCCGCCGCGCCACGCCACCGCCGCAGATGGTTTTTGGCATCACGCCGCCGACACTTTTGCATCAGCGGACTGCAGCTACAAATTTGAAAAATATTCATGTTTTTACAATAATCCAAGAAAAAAACTTCAAAGGAATTTCTTGTGGATATTCAGGAAAAATCCAGTAAAGAAATTTGCTGTAAAAACTTTGACATTACTTCATATAATCTTGATAAAGTGCTGGCATTCAAAATGATTTTTGAACAATTCTCTCTGAACAATTTTGCTTGGAAATTTTGCTACAAATTGTTGAAAAAAAAACCAAACATCTCCAGTGTAAATTGCGAAAAAAATTCCTTAAAACTCCGAAAAAAATTCCATGTGAATTCTGTCTGAAAATTCAAAACAGTCCCGTGGGAAATAGGGTATCTGTTCCTATATCAATAACAATAAGGCAATGCGCATATAAAATGCATTGATTTCTCACCCAATAATCAAGAAACATGAGAATAATTATGCTCGGCTCACGTAATTTTTAATTGAAAACAATTTGGTAACTTCAAAAATAAAATTATTATCACATTATAGAAGTATTTAGCTGAAAAACATCATCACCGCCATGTACCTATTTCAATAACATTCAAGAATAGTTAATCCTATGCCTGTACCTATATCAATAATACTGTTTCCAACATAAAATACGCACACTATTACTTGTGTGTATACGTAACGATATGATTGCAGTGATGCCGAATTCTACAATGTTTTGTATTTGAATTGAAATATAATTACAAAATTGCAGTTTTTGTTGTAGTTTTTCAACTTATCAGTTTAATTTTATGTTCGTCATAGATTATCTCTTCGATATACCTTATTTTACAAACATAATAGTTGAATTTCACAGTAAAAGTTTATTCAAGCATTTTAAAAAAATAATAATCTAGGTCGGCAACCCTTGAGAGTACTACAAGCCATGTAAACAGTTTGGAATACGGGCAAGGATAATTTAGACGTTGTTCGAAATAAACCTATATCAAACTATAGGAAATCGTGTTGGTTTTTCAAATATAATTATATGTATAGTGAAAATGTGATGTGCTTTATGTGTTGTGAAGTGAATTTCGAAAGGATACACTTGTGTTAGCTTGAAATTGAGTGGAAAACAACGGCGTGAAAACGGATGAATCTGCTAGTAGCAATCGAGCAGTGCATCAAACCAACAGTTCAGAGGTAGGAAAATGAAAATAAAAGTGCATAATAATTTTATCTTTTAATAATTTGATTCTTGTGCATTAAAACATTACTTTAAAAAAATCTTGAATAATATTCGAAACATTCAAGAATGTGTTGCATCCATTATTGTGTACATACGATGTGAGAAATTGTAATTAAATTGATTTTTTATTTGGTTTATCGACGGTTGGGATTAATATACGGGCTGTTATTAATATGGGAACAGATACCCTACATATAATTTTCGGTGGAAAAAAAATGTTCAAATTTTCATATATTTTTTTTACATTCTAAAGAAATTTTCTACGCCAAGTTCTTTCGAATCTTTACCAGAAATTCTTTTTTATTTCCAAAAGAAGTTTTTCGAACATTTTAAGGAGTGCACTTCAAAATGTTCAGTCTCCAGTTAGCTTTGCGAGCAAAGGCGTAGGGTTGCCAACCCGGAGATTACGAGTTCGATTCTCGTTCCTGTCTAGGATGTGTTCGGGTGGGAAACATTCTCGACATCCTAGGTATAGTGTATCCATCGTACTAGCTACACAAGATATATAATCGTGCAATGGCTGGCATATAAAAGCTTTCAATTTATAACAAAGGAAATGCTAATAGAATATACTAAGTTGAAAAGCAGACCAACTTCCAGTTGGAATATGGAGCCATAGAAGAAGAAGAAGACTTTTAAATTTTTCAATAAAAACTCTTCTAAATTGATAAGAAAATTATTTTGAGCTTTTTAGTGGAATGTTTTCACCTGTCATAAGACGAGTAATAATAATTAAGTGGTGGAATTCAATGGGATTGTATAAACTCGTCTTATGACAGGTCTTCTGAATTTCCGATAGATATTAAACAGCCAATGCCACATGAAACACTTTGATATTTCCGTTGATTTTTTGTTTTTGGATTATTTTTTTTAAATTTGGCATTTTGAAATGAATTTTTTTCGGAATACATTTTTACGCTCTTTGTGAATTCTATCACATTTTAAAAAATTATACAAGTATTTTTTTTTTCGAGGCATTATTTAGAATTTCCACGGAAGAGTCTATGGATTATCTTCAAAAAATTCTTTGGATTTTCAAAAAATAAATCTTTAGAATTCTCGAGATTCTTGTTTTTTTAATTTGTACCATAAATTCTTCCAAAATTTCATTCTTCTTCGGGAATGAAATTTGTAGGTAGGTTCTTTGTAGGTTCAGCTAAACATTGCTTTAAATCTTTACCATGCAAAAATGCACAGGAAATGATTTAAAAATTTTAAGGAATTTTCACATCAGAAAATCTTTAAAATTTTGGTTTATTTTTTTAAGGAATTCCTTCAAAAGTACAATTTTTTCGTTATTTTCACTTGTAAAAACATTATTGGTGATTCAGATGAACTTTTTTCGATTTTCTACTGGAAAATCTTAGGAATTTCCATCGGAAATATTATATTCCGAATAATTTGTTTTGGAAATTTAAAAAAACTGCTGAAAATGTATAAGAATTTCTTTTGGAAAACGAAAAAAAATTCCATTATAAGAATTTCCTTTGAAGATTCATTAAAGTTGCCCATGATTTTGAAAAAAAAATCTCAAGAGATTCTGTAAAAAAGTAAGCTGGATTTTTTTTTCTAATTACTGAATTAATTTATACTATAATAAATGAATACTGAAACCTGTTAATACCTGTTAATATTGGAATGTAAACCAATTTGATGATTCTGAAAGCAATTTCTACAGGAATGCTACTCAAAAGAAACAACAGTAGGAGGTTTTATTTGCATCTCTAAGATTACATATTAACTTTGTGATTCTCTGATAAACTTTTTGTTGTAAGAAGTCAGTTCAGATGCTTCGCTGAGGTTAATATATCTTAAGAATTTCCAGTACCTCCAGAGCTACGGAAGGTCCCATATACTCTTAATAATCTACAGGGATATTCACGGATGAACTTTATAATTATTTTAAAAAAATCACTAATAAAGAAATAAAAAAAAAATCAAAAATATAGAGATATTTTGGAAAATTTCTAAACCATTACAATTTTTTCTCGAAATTTTTATAACATATTCGCGAGTCCACATTTTTTTTGTATCTTCCGTGGTTGGCAAAGTGCAGCCATGGACCGAGCTGAATGGAGAAGACTTTTGTGTACTGCACAGGCCACGCCGGCCTTAGTCTGGTAATAAAAAACATACAAAACGAAGTAAAACGATCGGAAAGGTAAATTTTGTTACGTTTTTACGAAGCAAAACTAGCCTATTTTGTGATTCAATATTGAATGCTACCGTACACACCAAAAAATATGAATATTACAGGTGACGTACGTGAATAAAATGACAAAACCACATGAGATAAACTGAATTTCATATTTTTCAATGTTAGATGATTTAAAATTACATGTCATGAAACCTAAACACAGCACCCGATGCGACGCACCGAACGCTCTGGCAGTCGATGCCTTGATGCAGTGAAATACTTGTTCAGTGCAAATCGTGGAACATGCTTTACTTCAATCACCTCTCTTTCAAGAGACGAAGATAGTTGAGTGGTAACGTGTTGGGCTCTCACTCAGCGGGCTTATGTTCGGTCCTCGTTCTAATACTTAAATTTTTTGGTCAATATAGTTGTGATGTAAAATTAAATTATCACCTAATTTTAAGTCAAAAGTGACGCTCGAATATGTCGTTGTCACAGCACCTAAAATTACATGATAATTTTTAGGTGTGTAGCGTTCGCAATTAATCTTTTATTTTCACTTTCAAAATGATTACTGATCGGCACCTCTGTTTCCAAAGGAATATCAAGACGAATCAAAATTAATTGCCTAATTTCAGATTAGTAGCCACATTGTGAGCGAAAATGACAATTTTTGAAAGTTTAATTTAATATGTATAATGTATTTAAATGTAATTACAGTCGCTTCTCCACATCTCGATATTGAAGGGACCATCGAGATCGAGGAATGGAAGAAAAATTGAAATGGGTACTAGATTCGAAACTGCTCGCTGCTATGAAAAACGACAACAAAACAAATGTCGTTTCCTGTTGTTGATGTTATCAGTATAAGCAATTGGCGATTTGGTGTTGCATGAAAAAGAAGAAGAAGAATGCCGCGCGTTCAAAGTATTAGCACGGTTTGGAAATGTTTAATACTGTGAGTAACCAATTATACGTCTATTACGCAGTGCAAAAGCACTCCAACCCCGCGCTGATAACCGTTTTTAATTAAATTACTTCTAGAATTTTGAAGAAGTGTTAGTTCTTAACGTGAGGTATAGAAAATGACTGAGACAGATAGGTGATGGGTGAATTGAATAGGGTGAAATGAAGTGACGTCGTGTAAAATGTTTGACTTATTGGGAAATGAACTTTTCAAACCTACTAACACTTGTATCCCCTGACTTTGCTACAATAGGTTGAACTCATATGGCTCGACGACGCAATTCTCAAAATTGCTTTTTATATTATGATACGTTTTCCAACAACAGATTATATTGAAAAAACACTGATTATTTATTTAACTCATATAACTTTAGCATCGGACGTTACTTAGAACTCAGATATTAGAATGACTTAACGAAATACACAATTATTCAAAACCCTGTTTCTATGTGTGAAATATGAAGACAACTCTTAAGCGAATATATCTTATTACCATAACAAAATTTGCAGAATTTCGCTGATTTGATCACAATCTGAAAAATTTCATTACATTTTTATTCAAGACTAGCAGACCCGACGAACTTTGTTTCGTCTAAAATTGATTTATTGTCTGATTAATTCTCGAGTTATGCAGAAATTGCTGGTTCATTTGTATGGGAGCCCCCCTCTCCAAAGAACGGAGGGGTCTCAAACCATCTTAAGAACCTTCCCCGGCCCTAAAAACCTCTGCATACAAATTTTCACGCCGATCGGTTCAGTAGTTTCCGAGTCTATAAGGGTCAGACAGACAGAAATTCATTTTTATGTATATAGATTGGTTACTTGGAGGTGACAATATTACCACCCGTTGTCAACATAGACTGCTTTTAGGTATCTAATGTCATATCCAAAATACCCTATGTTCTACTCCACGTTAAACTAATTCACTTTCGTTGTAACTATTTATTGATCTGGATTAAAACAGAAAGAAACAGACAGAAAGACTGTAAAATTACTACGAAATACAAATTATAAACAATAACAGAAATTTTGACAACATGCTACTACGCGATACTCAATACAAACAGTGTTCACCGCATGAACATAAACTAATTGTGCTAAATATTGGTACTAGTAACGGTAACACTTATGTTAAGGTCTAGTCTTGTGTTTCGCCATTTGAACAATGTAGGTATAATCAATAACATAACATCTAATTATATCCCTATTTCAAGAAGTGTTACTTGGAAGTGGCAACGGTATCATCCGTTGTCAACATAGACTGCCTTTAGGTACTGATTGTCGGCTCCAAGAAACTATAAACTAAACTTTACATTCAAATTCTGCACAAATTTTACATTTCAAATCGTCAGTTAACCTTCGTTGTGTGTTTAAAACATTTTAAATTAGAACTTCCATTATTTGCTTGACAGACTGACGGGAAAACGACAATGGAAAAGGGTAAAAGGGAAATCTATACTACAACAGAAATTTTGAGATTCTGCTAGCTATCATAATACTAAAACAAATAGTGTTCAAGTGATCAACATAGACTAGTTCTTCTAAGTATTGGTCCTAGACTCCTAGTAGAAGCAAAACTTCTGTTCGGGTCCAGTCTTGACAATTTAAGCTACCAGGTACTCCAGCTGGATACCCCAAAAAAAATATTGAGGAATTAAGCCGCGTAAGGGTAATTGAAATCACACTGATCGAGTGTGTTGGCGAGAAACGAGCAGGAATAAACACCGGTACACCACCTACCCTGAAAACATGGCTTGGAAAGTATTGGAGCTGAGCAAAAATACCAAGTTATATGAACAATAATATTTAACAATATGCTTTCGTGAGTATAGTTTTCCAGTACTCGTTGGCATAGTGTGGCAAACGACATCAAGAAAATTCTCCAGCCAACAAACAAAATATACCTGAGAACTACTTCTTCTTCTTCAACTGAGAACTACAGCTCACGTGATTTTCTGTAGTTGTTAAAGAACCAGTCGATAATTTCAGCATGTTTCAATTTTAAGTATCCTTGATGCGATAGACGATTATAAATTACGCATTCGGGTTTTAAAAAAAATATAGAAATTTGAGTCAAAATACAAACACAAAGGTGAGCAACCATGCGTCTCCATGCTCGTGTGGTGTTTTTTTTTTTTTTTTTTTTTTTTTTTTTTTTTCTTGAGCAAGGGTAAACGGAAATCTGCAACCAGACACCTGAGGAGGTACTCAGGTAGTGTGGGGATGGGTATGTCATGTAACTCTTACCCGACCCACTAAAACCAAAACCCTTTCGCCAGTCCGTACCCCCGGCCCGCAATTAAGCAATACATCAGGGGGGGACTATTGAGAACGCTCACGCCTATGCTAACGCACTTGACGTCAATACACACAACATCGACTTCAAGGGTGGCTACCTCACCACCCGTCGATCGCAAGCTATGATAGTAACCTAACGGTCCGTATCATAATCTCACGTTGGAGACGAGCAACCCGACAACAACCACCGCGCGTGAACCGCAATGACCTCTATATCTACATACTGAGGTCCCCGCAGCCCACCCGCGACATGTTGGTTGTCGGGGTGAGCAAGGTGTTCACTGCATCACAGGTGCCCTTACTGCACTCGTTGGTTTTGTTCAAGACGCCACCACCGCTGCAGTTTCGACATGATCTGTTGAGATGCTGTGTTCACCGCATTCCATATAGCTTCTTCCCGGCACATCCTCTCGACGAGGTTGTCCGGGGTTGTATCCATACCACTAATAAGCAGCATGGTATTGCGTTCTACCTCGAATCGCGGGCATGCGAACATCACATGCTCTGCCGATTCTACCTCACCTACACATTCAGGACACTCCGCAGAATCTGCGAAGCCAAACCTGTGTAGGAATTTCTTAAAGCAGCCATGTTCAGACAACACCTGTGTTAGGTGGAAGTTGACTTGACCATGCTTCCTATCAACCCAGTTGGACACATCTGGAATCAGTCTGTGGGTCCAACGACCTTTGACTGCGGTGTCCCATGCTCTTTGCCATTTGAGCAACGAAGCTGCTCTCTTGACACGTCGCACTTGCACCGAGTCCCTTTCGTTGTAGCACTCCACATCCTCCTCTAGGAGTGTGTCAATCGGCATCATTCCAGCTATAACGCACACCGCCTCATATGATATGGTGCGATATGCGCTCGCGACACGTAAGCACATCAGCCGGTGTACTCTGATCAATTTCTTTACATTGTACTCGGCTTTTAGTGCTACGGCCCATGCCGGCACGCCATAACGGATGATAGACAATGCTACGCCAGCTATCAGCCTACGCACTTGACTATGCACCGCCGATCTGTTGGACATCATTCGTGATAAAGATTTTATCGCCAATGAAGCCCGCTGACATGCATAATCGACGTGGCTCGTAAAATTGAGCTTATCATCGATCATCACGCCCAGATGCTTGAGAGACCTCACGGAGTTAACTGTGCAGGTCCCTACTCTTATCCTAGCCTGTTGCAACCCATGACGGTTATGCACTACCACGACTTCCGTCTTTTGGTGTGCAAGGGATAACCGTCTCGAGTTGAGCCATTCCTCCACTCTGCCAATCGCGTATGAAGCCTTCAGTTCGACTTCGTCGAGAGTGTCACCTGCTACTTCTAGCATTACGTCATCCGCGAAGCCTTCTATCTTTACTCCGGCCGGGAGACTTAAGCGCAATACTCCGTCGTACATAATATTCCACAGAACCGGTCCGAGGATCGATCCCTGTGGAACACCCGCGGACACTACGATCGACTTTTGACCAGCATCAGTGTCGTATAACAACACCCTATTCTGAAAATAGCTTTTCAGTATCCTGCACAGGTAATCCGGAACTCTCAATCGGTGCAGGAGTCAGCAATTGCTGCCCAGCTAGCATTGTTAAACGCGTTTTTACATCAAGTGTAATCAACGCGCAGTACCTAATACCTCTTCTGTTTAAACCTCTCGCTATCTTTGCCGTATCCGTTACCGCTCGAATTGCTTCGATGGTAGAACGGCCCTTACGGAAGCCATACTGGTTGCTAGATAAGCCACCAGCACACTCTGTATAGGCCGACAATCTATTCAGAATGACCCTCTCTAGCAGCTTTCCAGCTGTGTCGAGTAGGCAAATTGGTCTGTATGCCGAAGGATCCCCGGCTGTTTGCCAGGCTTCGGTAATAGCACCAATTTCTGCCGTTTCCATCGATCTGGGAAGTTTCCTTCGTCCATGCATCTCTGGAGGCAGCTCCTGAACATATCTGGATTGGCAAGAATGGCGTGTTTAAGGGCCAGGTTTGGAATACCATCCGGGCCTGGCGCCTTATTGAGCTTAAGTTTTCTTGCTGCTACGATAAGCTCTTCGTTAGTCACTAGCGGTACCACGTCAACTGACTCGTAGGGAGTAGCGGGCCAGTTCGATGATTCATGCCTCGGAAACAACCCGTCTACTATTTTGGCCAACATCCCCGGAGATTTCTCAGGTGGCGTGCTATTGTCCCTAGCCATCACCATCCTGTATGCATCTCCCCATGGATTGTCGTTTGCCATCCTGCACAGCCGCTCGAAGCAGGCTCTCTTACTACATTTGATCTCGTAGTTCAGAGCTCTGCTCGCTGTCTGGAACACCCTGCGTCTCTCGACCTTATCAGCGTCTGTTCTGGCACGTCGCAGCCTTCTCTTTGCTCGAAGACAGGTTCTACGAAGGTCTGCAATTGTGTCAGTCCACCAGTACACAGGTTGCCGGTTTCCGGGAGGTTTGGTCCTCCTAGGCATCGTCACATCGCATGCACGGGTTAGTACATCGATTAACTCGTCGCCACTTAATCCCGTTGTTCGCGTCTCCCATCGTAGTGATTCCTCCAAGAGTTCTGGGTTGAACTGCGAGGTGCGCCATCCTAGATCGGCTTTGCCGATCCGCCTTGTGGCTACGGGGGTATACCGGATCATAAAACGAATTTCCTGATGATCGCTGGAGATATGCCCCTCATGAACCTCCCATTCTGGCTCCACCGTCCATCCCGCGCTGCAGAAGGTCACATCGATGCATGAATCACCGTTCGGTCCCCTGAACGTTGGCACTTGGCCTTCATTCAGCAGGACTACGTTTAGTACCGCTAGCGACTCTAGCAGGGTATGACCTCTGGCGTTTGTGGACCGGGATCCCCAGTCCACTGCCCACGCATTGAAGTCGCCTGCTACAACTAACGGTTTTAAGCCAGTTAGTCTTGCTGCGAGAATATCTACTACCCTAGTAAACTGCACTATACTCCACCTGGGAGGACAGTAGCAGCTACAAAAGTAAACACCGTTTACCTTTGCTATAACGAAACCCTCATCGTCAGGTGATGATATTATCTCCTGAATGGGATATCGCCCGCAAGTCCAGATGGCCACCATCTGGGACTTATCCGCAATCCAACTACCGTTACCGGCAGGGGATGCGATAAGGATCGGACAGCAAGGCTACATCAGCTTTACACTCAGTAACCGACTGTTGTAGCAGCAATTGAGCCGCCTCGCAGTGGTTCAGGTTAAGCTGTGTTACCTGCGTGTCTGGGTCCTTCTAGAGGCCGGACAAGCCTGGACACCGGTGAGGTGTCTGTTGTCTGTACCCGGGGACAGATCAGACACCTTGGTGCAGCCTGACAGGTGCGAGCTTGGTGGCCTTCAGCTCCACACCTACGGCATAGCTTACTGCGATCAGGTCCTTTACAGTCATAAGACTTATGACCGTTGCCAAGACACCTGAAACAGGTCTGAAGCGGTTGGCTTATACTTAGCGGACATACCGACCAACCCACTTTCAGTTTAGCCTTATCCATTACCTTTTGGCCTCAGCCTGAGGTACTTGGAATGAGGCAACCTGCATTCCGCGAAGCTTTTGCGTAACCGAACCGTAGATTCCTGGATCTCGACATTGCACTGATCTCTCAGTGCGTCGACCAGGTCTCGAGCCTCGGTTACTTCATCCAGGCCCTTGCACTGGATGTTCGAAACTGGACATAGGGCTCTTACTTGAACCCCATCGCCCAGGACTTCCTCTGTCAACTTTTTGTACTCAGAACTCTTCTGAGCAGCATCCCGCTTCAAGACAAGAATCATCTCGCCTCTCCGCGTCCTTCGGATGCAGTTGACATCCTCTCCTAGGCCAGCGAGTTTGTCATTAACTCTCATGGCCTTCAAGACTTCGGCGTAGCTCTTATCGTCAGTACTGACGATAATCGCCTCACCTCTATCTTTACGCTTACCACTGACATTGGAAGGTTCACCCGTCGTCTTCTGGGCTCTACCCTTCTTAACAGTGGCGCGTATCGCTCCGCCTGTCGCTTTCTCTGCGGTCTGCTGTCGTTGTCGTCTCGCCTTCTTGGGGTTCACGACTTCCCTCCAGGGTAGGTCTTCCTCCCGGCGAGCTTCAGTGGTCCTCACTGGTGGAGGCACTGGGTTCAACGGCTTGGGATGGCCATCCTTCTGCTCGACCTTCTTCCTTTTCGCTGACTTCGGGGCTGCGGAATTTTCGACGGCTGGTTTCAGGTTCGCCTCCTGCGTAACCTTACTCAGCTTCAGAGTCGCTCCCGTTACAGCCATCCTTTTGCGGAGTTCCTCGACCTGGCTCTCCGCCAGTCGTTTGCTCCTCGGACAAGAGACGAATTTTCAATTCCGCCTCCTCTTTGTCCTTATCCGCCTGCTTCCGCTCCTTGACGAGTTTGCGGAGCTCTTTCTCTGCACTCTTACTGGCCTCTAGTAGGGACCTCCACTCCGTTTTGGCCTCAACTACTAGGGCACAGAGTGCCTGTACAGCAAGTTTCAAGTCCTTGCTGTAGTTAACCCGGTTGTCTAGGAAGGACATAATCACGTCGGATACTTCCGTGACTACTTCCATCGATGTGACCACCGCGTTCTTCGTGGTTCGCCATCACAGATTTGATGACGCGGGTCAGGTAGGGCCGTCCATCTTTACTTCAACCGGCACCTCCTCAGACCCTCCACGGGCTTCACCATCGCCTTCCCCGGCGATCTTTGGGGCGACCTTTCCAGGCCGCTGCGTCTGGTGAAAGGGTTCTCCTTACCACCATTCGCTTCACCTCCTTCCTTCGTCGTTTTTGTTTAATGGGATTACTCATGTCTGATGGGTCCCCTTGCGGCTGCTGTCGAATCCTGCTGGTGTAGTCGCCTTCACGATCCCATGGTTATCTATACATACCTTGCGGCATGCAGGAGGCCATGCGAGGGTTGACACTTTCGTGTTCAGAGCCAGATCAGCGCTAGTCAGGGAAAAGCATCTGAGCCTACTCCCACTCAGCTGCCAGCTGAGCGACAGAATTGTACCGCGTGCTGCAAGGCCCGCCACGGTTTTAGGGGACGGAAGACAGCCTGGCCATTAGCCCATTCGCCGTTTCAGGTCGGTGTCACCCGGCCTTACTAAGAGAATAGAATAACCAGACTACCAGCCCTCGCGTTCACAATATCTCAATATCCAAAACAAGACCAATAACATACAACCAGTATACCATAATCAGGATCTTACTGGAATCAATCCTGATGTGCCAATGGCACTCCCTGGGCTTGTGCTTTTGAAGCGGCACACAGTCGCTTTGATAGAGTCTGCTTACGGGCACTTGTGGTTTTTTGGGAGGGATTTTAACAGAGCCCACTGCTAAATCCCACCACGCCCTAGGCAGTTCTCCCTGACTCACAGACAGCTGGGGAGGGGTCGTCAAGCCCTTGGACATGGTCCATGCTGTCCCTACTGTCCCTGCTGCCCCCGATGCTCGTGTGGTGTATATGTGTGAATAGTGTTTGTACCGTTCCCTCAAACATACGCGACACGATTCGGCGACTGTCGTCGTTGGTATGAAAGGATAAATGGAACATTGCTTGCAAGGCATCGCTTAGGTCTGGGGGAGCCTTAAAACTCCACTCATTCGATTATGATTTTGTCGTATGAACGGGATAGCGTTTAAAACGTTTTTTCCTTGTGGGTAATTTCAATCACTGCGACCATTTGCTAGATCTATTGTAATATAAAGATTCCCCTAAACATACGCAACTGGCGCCGTTGGTATAGAAGCGAAAACGAAATATTGAATCGCCCAGCGACAGCCGCGTCGCGTGTGCTTGGGGAACCTTACTTCGACAAACTATTACTTACTATTATTTATATGTTATGTAGAATTGAAAGATCTTTCAAATAAAAATGTTATCCGAAGAGACGTGAAAGACCCTCGCAGTAAAAATCAAGACAAGTACTGCTTAGCATTAGCATTTAGCATTTTAGTAGTTCGCACAAATTCGTAGGTGGTACAAGCCAAGGCTATTGTATGAGAGTAGCATTACTTTCATCCGTTACCACATATATTGATTTGGTACCAGGGACTGAATCTAAAAGAGAATGAACAAGTCTCTCACTTATCATCTCTGTATACATATACGATATGTAGCATAGCGCGAGAGACTTTTTTCGCAAGCTGTCGTGATAGAGAACTGATTCGGGAGACTATACCCGGGGACCATTGGCTCTGATGATGCATTTCAACTTGTTCTACACAGCTGTGCAGTAACCAACACGAAAATAAAGCGAGAATCACCATTTTTCTGTAGGGGCTGCCTATCCGATTCTGTTTTTTCGCACTTGTATACAAATTTGATAAATTTGTTATCATGGCTTATGATTCGTAACAGTTTTTGGCTCTCTTTTATCGTTGTTCGTTATCTATTGAGAGCGATTTTTGCAAACCTTGTTTGGGACTAATCACTAACTCTTAGATGGAAGCAATACATTTTCCAATAGTCGAGATCTGTCCTGGCCACGTCCTTGCGAATGCTGAGGAAGGGGAAGGACGGTTTGTTGGATACCTACTTAAGAAAGATGCAGAGAATTCTACGACTTCTCATAGGTGCCACGGGAGGTTTTGGGATTGTGTGGAAGGTTATAACAGTAGGAATAGTTTTGGTATAACGCGAAACACAGAAAGAACTAAGATAGACATACAAAATAGGAAAGGGACGAGCCTGGAATTGATCCCATGACTTCCTGCTTATAAGGCAGAAGCGGTAGCCATTAGACCACCGAGCTCGTCAAAATCAAGACAAGCACTGCTTCGCTATTTATCCATATCATTTAAAATATTGTAGAGTTAAACATTGATTAGGTAGACGTAGACGTTTAACGTTGGTTGATGTTGGCTTCGTCGACCTTGATCCATTGATGTCGTTTTCGGTTTTAATCCTCGACCCTGTATAACTGTCTTGCTTTTCTCTCAGAGTGAACCTTGCTGTGGTTGGGACGGATCGTGTTCCAACCCTATTAAATTACCAAACGTTTTGATAGCTCCAGGTTCGCCCCAGCAATAAGCGAAAAATAGCAAAAAGAAACGTAGAAAAGCTAAGAATTAAGATAAATCAGACTAGGTTAATGTAGAATGCTACTTGGAATGCCCAAGCAAGACCATGCTGAGGATGGCTGGGTTCGATTCCCGGTGCCGGTCTAGGCAATTTTTGGATTGGAAATTATCTCGACTTCCCTGGGCATAAAAGTATCATCGTGTTAGCCTCATGATATACGAATGCAAAAATGGTAACCTGGCTTAGAAACCTCGCAGTTAATAACTGTGGAAGTGCTTAATGAATACTAAGCTGCGAGGCGGCTCTGTCCCAGTATGGGGATGTAATGCCAATAAGAAGAAGAAGTATACAAAGGCAAAAATATAGTTTGCATCGTTATGAGAAGAGTGATTTATCCCATAGCATGATTGCAGGTAAAATGAACAGTTGTATCAAACTTACACAAATTAAGCTCGTTTTATTTCCTTCACGTGTTCATTTTACCACCTTTTCCCCTACGCCTGTTTTGACTTGATTTATGAGGTGATCTTATGAGTGCTTCGTGCCTACTTGAATGAACTGTTTTTATGCAACTCATTGCTTCAACTAGGTATTCCCGTAGGAGGAGCTTTAACGCTGGATCTATTTCTTTTGAGAGCCTAATGAGAATCAAATAGACAACGGTAATGATGCTTCAATTTCCATTTCAGAACTGTAATCTTATCAAACGGATTCCTGATGTATATACGTCCAATTGAAAGCAACAAAGTTACATCAAATTATTCAATAAATTATATTCTTATCAGCTTATCAGCACGACAAGATCTATTTGGTCATCTGCTGCTCATTAATATATGGGACATTTCATAGCTCCGTATTCAATCGCTGGGCTACAGAGCAGATGATGCAGATCCACTGTGCGAAATTTTCTGATGAGTAATTATCTCAACTATTTTGGAGACAAAATATTCGCGCTAGCTCCATAATTTCTTCTTTGTTGGCATTACATTTCTCAATGATAGGACTTTGTCGCCTCGCACTATTGTGTTCATTGGGCACTTCCACAGTTATTAATCACAAATTCATACAAATGACTTCTGTTGCGGTATAATTTTGATAGGTTTAAAATAATAATAATACCGCTATAAGAGGTTACGATATGTACAATTTGTCAATTAAAAAAATGTCACAGCTTTGACGTTCGACACTATCTCTTAATTGTTTGAATTAAACATATTGCTACCCTTGAGAAACAATTAATTTTGTGGAGCATCATGCAAACATATTCTCACATCATCCACGCTTTTGCCTTTTTCGTATACTAATTACTTATACGTAAAGACTATAGGATCAATTCAGAACCGAACTTCCCATAGAAGACTCGGAGACTCATAGTGTTACAGACCAATCGACTCAGCTCGACGGATTGAGGACACCCTGTTTGGTAGTCATCCAATTTGATCACAAAAGATTGCAATATACGCAGAATGCGGTCTAGTTGTTTCCCAAAAAAAATTGGATCGATCGGTCACTGCATTCCAGTTATTGACAAAACATTGTTTTTGCCAAAGGTTCCCTTTGGAAAAAAAATCGAAATAGAAAAAATAAATCAGGAATTTCTGCGATGCATTCAAATGACCGCATGACATCAATTGTTGGAAATAGTGGGATCTATCCCCCAAAAAAACTAGTTTGACTTCTCTAATGATTTTTTCTCATTTTTATAATGCGCGAGAAAAGCACCACCAACGCTAGGTGGATTATTCTGTGTGTTATGTATTATAACCTTGTATATCACTTTCGCTTTCATTTCGATCACACAAATATTGAGGCCATTAGAAATAAACACCACAGATGAAATAACAATTTCTTTCCGCTGATAATGTTGAGGAAGTAAACCTGCTGCATCTTAAAATCAAGCGCATTATAATATTTTGAATTATCTAAATAACTCTAATGGCTCTAGATCACAATGGAACTTGCCCTGCTTCTCAGTTTAGCGTTATATTAGGTAGCCTTTTTACAAATAATCATTTAAATCTATTCTATGCTTGTCGTTGCATGAGTATCCATCTCCGAATTTACAACCCTACGAATTGATTGCAAAGCTAACTGACCCCCGAAATCAGAAAATCAAAATTATATATCATGTCCTTGCTACACCCGATAAATCACGCAATAGAACACAAGTTGAAAAGCAGGTCAGGTTCCAATTGGAACATAGAGACGTTGAAGAAGAAAAGGACAAAACTGATTTATTATACAAAATATTTATTAGAAAAATATATTAAGCTCTTTTAGTGGAATGCATTCAACCGTCTAAGACGAATTAAGTACTGTCCATTTAATTCCACCATTTAATTTTCGTTATCTTTGCAGATACGTATTTCGACCACAACTGTGTGGTCGTCTTCAGTATCTCGTACTTGACTCGACTTGTCAAGTACGTCAAGTACGAGACACTGAAGACGACCACACAGTTGTGGTCGAAATACGTATCTGCAAAGATAACTAAAATTAGCTGGTGGAATTAAATGGACAGTACTTAATTCGTCTTAGACGGTTAAAATATTTATGTAAAGCATCAACATCGTTGAGTTGCTCATTCTTAAGTGATTTGTGTGCAAGTTGTATGCAAGTTCCAAGCTGACTTTTGCACCCAGAAGTAATTTATTGTGGGAATCAGAAGCAGTTTTTTTTATTAAATAAATTGATATTAGGATTTTATAGAATTTCTTTTTAAAAAAACCTCCAGGGGATTCGAAGTCTAAGCCCCCTGTAGCTACGCTCGCTGCTGGATGGAATACAAGTATCATTCCCATCAGTCACCAGTTTTAACTGCCTTTTGACGGAAACACAGTATCATGCCAGATAATTCAATATCAAAATCAAACAGACAATTGAACAATGATCTTGCTCTATATAGATCTAATCTTATAATTTAGATTTTGGAGACTATATGAGTGGGTGTCGAATGTTGAAGATAATAAAGGTATTTTCCAATGTGATAAACATTATTGCCCAATGATTCCGATGTCATCGCTGACATGCGTTGATCTAATTAATGTGTCGGGTCCGCTACACACCACGGCATGATTGAACCTCTTGTGCGCGGTTAAAATAGGCTGAAAGAGGAACAGTCGAAAGCTATGGAGGCAATATTGAACGCCATACTTGTACTTGTGAGTACTGCTTGACGCCTTGGGCCTGAAAGGGTTAAGAAACAGAAAGCTAGTCTCGTTATTTGAAATAGGAGATGATTGTGATATGTAGCTAGCTTTCTCTACACGTTGGAAATGGGCGAAACACTGAAAAAGCTTATATTGGCGCATCCTTCTCTACTTAAAAACTACGGCACCGTTCAAAAAACTGAAAATTGACAGATATGAGGGCTATTATCTCTCTTTTTTATGCATTTCACCTGTTTTCAGTGGCCAAGAAAGGCATCAATACCGCTTAAAAACTTTAATATTTTCTTATGCGCCATGACACGGTAAACATTATTTTTGAACTAAATCACGGTTATATATAGAATAGCAACTATCATATCCAATTTTCCAACTCACTATCCCTGAGCCAGAGTGGAATAAAACAAGTAGAATAATCGAAAGATTCCACTGGTGGAAAACTATTTCCAACCTTACACAGTGCTTGTAGAAATAATATTCAACCGTCTGGATGCAATTACTTTATGGCCGTTTTACTGTATCTAACACCACACAGACCGAAGCGGTCTCACAATAGCGTAGCAATCAAAACTGCTTCCTCTAAGGCTTCCTCTCCAGCTAGGGCAATCATCCGATGCTTCAAAGCTGTCACTAATTTAGATAACCGACACAAGTGTAACGACTTGTAATAGTCACCCGATTCAAGTGGACTTTCGCACCCATGTTATCATAGATGGATGGAGTGTTCATTGTCCAACAGATCTAGGATCTCAGTTTATCTGCCAGCCGTCGCCAAAAGATAACCAGCGATTTAACCAACACCGCTTTCTATCCCTTCAATTGTAAAATCACCGTTTATCTCATCAACGAATCTTCAATTATCTAATTACAGGTAAACCAAAAATTGCAGCAACATGACCTCGTTCGGCGTCTGGGACTACGTGGTGGTTGTTGCCATGCTGATTATATCCTCCGCGATTGGTATTTACTACCGGTTCTCCGGTGGCAAGCAAAAAACCACAACGGTAAGCAGGAATTTTGTTTTCAACTTTTTGTTCTTCTAGATTGTGTCGATTTCTACAGAAAATTGTTTGGTTAAGCTTACAATTCGTCGCGCATGGTAACTGATAGCAGTGCACGCAAAAGTTCGTTTTCGAACTACAAATTAACTCAATTCATATAGGGTATGTGCCCAAATTATCGTCAAGGTTTACACGTTGCTCTAAAACTACTTTGATTTTTGACGTAGGATTACGTCCTTTGGGAAGATAGCGCGTCATTTTCAGATTCAAATTTGAAACCGTCACGAAAAGTGGTCAGAAGGTATCGGCTAATAACTCAGCCGTTTTCCAACCGATTTTGGAGATATTTTTATCAATCGATCGACGAACTATATAATTGTTTCCAATATGTGCAACTCACGGGCTGGGCTTTAATCCCCTGTTCAATGAGGATTCTGCGGGCCGCACAGAGTACTGTCACAACGATGACGCCGGTAGCAGCAGTCCCAACATAGAGTGGATCATCGATTCGAAGGCCGTTGCCAACAGCAGCAGCACTCAAGAGAAATTTGTACGGCATATTCTAACCATCGTTTGACTGCTATTAGTGATTAGAAAGGCGCATTGTGAAAAGAAAATAAATTCTTTTCATGACTTACATTTTATGAGAAAAAAAGGGTTGATTGCAAAAATGGCGTCGGTTGCGGTCCCGGGACTTTAGTGGAGGTATTGAAAAAAAGTATTCTAAATGGTGGTGACTTTGCAAAATCATCGAGTAACTGTAGGGTAACAGCAGCACTGCCCTTCTACGCATAATTGTTCATTGGTATAGCACCAGGTATAGTATCATTCTTCAAATTGCCAAAATTCTCCAAAAATAGCATATCCTGGACAATAACATTTTCCCGGAAATAACATTTCCCCAAAAATCACTTTTCCTCGAATATTTTTTTTGTCTTAATTTGTTTTTAATGACATTTGCCTGTATGTGAAATTTTCCCGAATGACATTTGCCGAAAATGACATTTCCCTGAAAATAACATTTGCTCGAACATGACATCCAGAAAATAGCATTTGCCGAAAATAAAATTCCCGATAAACAACTTTTCTCTGGGAATCTCATCTTCTAGAATATAATACAAAATTATTAGGCAGCATCAATCTTTTTAATTAGGCAGCATCAATCTTTTTAATAGTCTGCCTTCTTTTAACCAAAAGATGAAATTTCATTAACAAACCACAATTACCGTGTTGACCAACTGGTTTTCTCATTTTCCGATTGTAACAAAAACTGGGATTCAAACTGGCAATTCCGGGCAAGACCGGACACATGCAGCTAGTAAAACTATACATACTGCCGTGAATCGCATATTTGTCCCATATGAATAGGAAACCCAGCAAACATGGGACAGAGATGCGATTCACGGCAGTATAAAGCATTCAAACAATGAACAAAAGGATTAGGATAAAGGCCATAGGAAAATAAAAAGCACAGAGAAACAGACGTCTCACTCTACACATGTATCATCGTTCATCTTTTTAATCGGCCACCGATGGCGCTTCCATCGGTTTTGCTTGTGTTTGACGTTTGCTCACTACCGCCACCTGGTTGCCGCTTGTCCACCTACAGTACTTTTAGCATTGGGCGGTAATGTTTTCGTGACGATGATTTTGATTGCATTTTGTTCTAAGTGAGACGTCTGTTTCTCTGTGTAAAAAGTATACAATTCTTATCAATGTTTATTCAATGTATACAAATATATGCATTTTATTTTCGG
This sequence comes from Armigeres subalbatus, assembly GCF_024139115.2. Lineage (NCBI taxonomy): Eukaryota > Metazoa > Arthropoda > Insecta > Diptera > Culicidae > Armigeres > Armigeres subalbatus. Next base: position 66,581,342 of record NC_085141.1, read on the forward strand.
AGATACATAGGTCGCAAAAAATATTGTAAACTGACTTGTCATAAGACGAGTTAGTACTATCCTGCAAGACGACAATGCCCCAGTAGGAGATGTAAATTTTGCAAAGAATACATAAAAAATGATGACAAAAGAGCAAAGCAGAGTCCAAAAATGCGAGATCAATTTACTTTGTGTATACAAATTTACTCCAAGCTACACCTGAACTCTTCCCATCATTCCACATTCGTTTCGAGCACTTCCACGTGCAACAGATTGGAACAGAAAGCATACACAGCAGAAGGTGCTCAATGGGGTTCAATTTCCCGACCGATTTATCGACCAACATACTCGTTAAATTAATTGGATAGGAATTCCCGGCAAGGGTACTGTGCGTCGTCACACCCCTCTAAAAAGACAGTTATGTGCAGTTTTAACAAGCTACAAACTCAATTCTTGAGCAAGTATAAAGAATTAAGAATAAGAAACCAATTGCTTTCAAACCCATGCCGGGTGTAGGACCCCGGCCCTTAATATATATGTAGAATGTGTGTATCAACGCCATACTCAGTGAATATTTGCATATCACGCGATCACCATCACCTCATGTATAGCACATCAGCTGACTATGGCGTGTTCCTTCCCTTTGGTAATGATTGTGAACTTTTCGTCAGGAAAACGAATTGCCTAGCGGAAATGAATGGGTACAGTAGAAACAAAGAGTTGGTTGTATTGATTTTGGAAATTGATCATAAAGGGATGAGCACAACTCATATCAGACTAAGACTAAGTTTTTGGAACTGGCTGGTTTAAAATGCACACAATTGACAAACGCAAACTTATGGGAGTTCAACAACAGACAAAAAAAATATTCGTTAAACATTTGACGATTGACGATTTCCTGAAATTATATTTTTTATTTAAGTATAATAAAAAATAATTTTGAAATAGAAGTAATTGGGGGGTTAGTTTTATTAGCGGCTATAACAAAAAGTGCTCAAATTCCTTTTTCTTCTTGACTTCCAGCTGCTATAGCTGCTCCTACCCCAGTTTCTTCTTTAGTTCATTCATCAACTCTAGTAACTGCGGGGGTTTATTTATTAATTCGATTTAATATTTTATTAAATAATACTTATTGAGGTCAATTTTTATTATTAATTTCAGGACTTACTATATTTATATCAGGATTAAGGGAAAATTTTGGGTTCACCCTCAAAAAATAGTGGCAAAAGTTTTTGGCCATATTTTTGCCGTCTTACATCCGATTTCGGGTATTTCCAGCTCATTACATAGATTATGAGTAGATCTTGCACCGTAGGTGTTTGAAGCGTGTCATCCACTAAAATATTACCTTAATATACACATTTTTCTTAAATTTATGTAGTTAAAATATGTTGATTTTTTCTCGAAATTGAGCCCACAAAATTTCGAAATAAAAAATGAAATGGTATCCAGTTTTAAATCATCTTTAAGAGGCATTGATGAAATTTCGGCTGAATAAAATTGCTTTAGTTTTTTAAATCAAAATGTTTACTCAAGTGCATGGTATGCATCTGCCAAAAGTTTGGGTTCACAAACTATATGGTAAACCGGTCATAAGTTTGGAGTCACTCTCCTGATATGCGTTTTAATTCAATTTTAGCCGAACATGGTCAAAAGTGCAATTCTTGCCCTTTTGTTTAGAAACTCACTTTCTTAAATATGTATTTTGCCCGAATTGAAATGGTTTATTTAGATTGTTATATCAAGATTAACCTTCCTACAGTGCCCAAAAACTCACTCTCACTTACTTTTTCTCGAAAATGTGTAAAGACTATTTTACATATGAAGGAATACGTTATCCAGCCAATAGTTCTGCAGATGTTCCATGTTCTCCAAATCATTCTTGAATTCAGAGTTTTCGTCAATAACGCACGGTACAAAATCAATAACAACCCATTATATCGATACAATACAGGCCCTTATTGGCCATGCGAGTTATTTACGATTTAGATAGGTCCATACCAGATGTGGCAAACAAACGGGATTTCCTTTTTCCTAAACACGATATTCTTAGTCCTTTAAATGAGTCTGAACTTAACACCAATTCATCTATCAGGTCAGCTAGCCATATTAGAAAATCGATAGCAAACCCACCCATCAAGCCATTAGAGGCCATGCGTATGATTTACGATTTAAATTTGTCCAAACCGGATGTTGTACGCATGGTCTCTGAGGGTCTGTATGGTCATGATGAGTTGCTGTCAATTTTCTACCGAGTTTAGTTGACCTGAGAGAGCTTAGTTCATCGTATTCGATCATGTCTAAATCAAAAATCATACTCATGGTCATGATGCGTTGCTATAAATTTCCAGCCAGGACAAATTGACCTTGTCGACTCAAATTTGAGAATAAAATTCCCTGACTTTCCAGACCATTCCTCGAAAAATTCCAGGTATGATTTTTTTTTCAATTCCTAGAAGCGTGGGAAAATCTATGCATGAGTGAATCCTTAAAGTCCATTTGAGTTCCTGAGGCTGAGCTACTGCTTAAGTAAATGCGCAGAACTCCTGAAAGATTTTCATGATTCACATCTTTCCAAAATTGGCCCCAATTAATGTTATAAGTTTTTGGTGTCTACATCCACCATTGGGAATTCTTACGGACTCCTTGGTGTCGCAATAGACCTCCCAGACTACTGACGGACTTCTTCAAATCGATCAAGTTTTTATTATCTTTCTGGAAATTTGCGTGAAGTCTTGTATCTTTTGACACGACCTTCTAATGCCGTTAAAAAATCTTACGGATAAGGTATTTTCGTGACCATCGAGAAACCTCCATTGGCTCTTAAGTATACTTACGGAGTAAGAATTCTTATTCACACTGTGGAGTTTATGGACTTCTAAAAATAGTTACGAACTGCTTCCGGATAATCAAGAATGCAATGAATCGCCTGCTTTGAGCGTGCTTACAGCGGCACACTAGGAGTTAACTTTCTGAAATCAGTATGGCGAAAGGTATCTAAGGTTCGATTTCTCAAAATTAAGCACCTTCATCGAAAAAATATTTGGTAGGCGTAGTAGCGGACACCTTCCTACATAACCGGTACCAAATAGTTTTTCATGAAAAGTTTCTAATTTTGAGAAAACCCTCATTAGATGTCTTTCGCCATACAAATTTCTGGTGGTTAACTCTTGCTAGCTATTTTGCGCCTATACTACAGCGCCTGGATGTGACAACAACGGGTAGAAAATCAGCCACTGCTAATAATTCATTCCTACAATCTATGCATCACTTACAGTAAGCCAAGCTAAACATTCTAACCACTGCAATACTTTAAATAATTTGCTCTGAATACACTCAGGTCGTTTAATTTTTGCGATTGTGGCCTTCGGTTTAAATAAAACATTGTCCCATGGAAAAATATCCCAAAAAATTAGGTCGTGTTTGTGAAGAAATGGCATAACTATTCTCAAATGTTAAGGGAAGCTACAGCTACTACAGAAAGTTCAACTACTATCAACTAGATGTCAGACAACTGCAACAAGCAATGAATTATTGACAGTGGCTGATTCTCTACCCGCCGCTTCCACATCCAGGCGCTATCGTATATGCGCAAATAGACATCTAACGCGGGTTTTCTCAAAATTAGGAACTTTTCATGAAAAACTATTTGGTACCGTAGTAAGTAAGTAAGTAAGTATTCATTAAACTTAAATAGGAACATCTAATAGAGTTTTTTGAAGAACTCGTGGAAATATGTTTGAAGATTCTTAGCATATTCTTCATATGAATCCCTTCACGAAGACATTCAGTTCAAATTTAAGTAAATACGATAAAATCTACCAAGTTTTTTGCAGCGGAGCTATTGACGAAAAAATCAGCTGAACATCCATCGAGGAGCTCCAGGATAAAAACTCTCGAGACAACTTTTTTAAATCCTTTGATTTTTTATGTTTCAGTGAGAATTCTGAAGTAATTTCTGGACAATACCAGAATACTTCCTGATTAAATTGTTTTAAAAACATCAAAAGCAGCGAATGTAAAACTGAAACCATTGAAAATATTATCTTCCTTTTGCGTCCGAGTATGATTATGGAGTATCGAGTAACGTTTAATTGAGACTATCGCCACCTACATACATGAGGTAGAACATATGATGCTTTTATCCACTATCATTCTCTCATATCACCTAAGGGCGTGAGGATCGATTATAAGCCCATATTAAAATGGAAGTTCACGAAATGTTTTTAAAACATTATGTACAGAATCTTGTTTGAAGATGATGCCGATGCTGTGGATTGTGGAGTGACGTCACAGGTACACAAAGATACTACAGACAAACAGACGTAACACTGAGGAAATTACCATCGACCATGACTTCAACGGTCGTTTTAAATTCAACTGCTTGCGAGTTTCACATCCATAGACGCGCGTCGTATACCTTTGTATTTGACATCTCACACTAGCGCCTTCTATTGACATTGTTGTACTAAACTTTGTTTCGTACAACATGCACGTTAGGTGATGGTGAAATAACTAGGCGATGGATTTTGAAACAAATTGTTCTAGCTGTTACGTCTGTTTGTCTGTGAAGATACTATTCGGCGTTTTCTTCTAACAAGGGTTGTTGGTTGTAGGTTGAACATGTTTGATGATTGTTTGTTGAACAGTTCTGAATTATTGAACAGTTCTCGCGATTGATGATTATGATTAAGTATTAGAACAAACTTTCAGAACTTCTTGTGTTTGATAGGAACATGACTCAAACCCTACCAATAACGAAACTGCAAAAAATTCATAACGACTCCGACAGAAAACCACTCAAACTAACAAATCTAAAATATTAAATGAGACTTTAAAAAACTATTTGGATCAGGTCTCAACAGTGACCATTTGAGCAACGTAGCTTTGGAACCTCTGTTATTGCTTAGAGATTAATAGAAACAAACTCGATTACCATGAGGAACATGAAAAGGGCCCGGAGTAGTATAGAGACTGCCGACGGCCACGCCTTCCGGCCCCATCAGTACCTTTATTCAAGGATGTTAACGATCATTCAGTATTTTGCGTTCGATCATTTAGTAGTTTGTCAATAACACATTCCAGAAGCGGAATTTCAAAATATGTTGTATGGTGGACTTCTAGTGCGAAGGTTTTTCTACAACTCTGCCTAATGGTTCGTTGTTTGAATTCCACTAGTAACGGAGTTATAGCTATAGTTTCAGTAACTTAGACTAAATGATAACAAAATTCCTATCATTTAGTTTGAGTTACTGCAACTAGCGCTCTAACTCCGTTTTTAGTTGAATTCTAATAACGAACCATTGGGCAAAGTTGTAGAAAAACCTTCGCACTAGAAGTTCATCATACAACATATTTTGAAATTCAGCTTCTGGAATGTGTTATTGACAAACTACTAAATGATCAAACGCAAATTACTGAATGATCGTTAACATCCTTGCCTTTATTGGTCCTTTTTCAATTAATTAAGGTTCAGAGTTTCATTGTCATAAGTGTCCTTAGTTTACATTACCCGGATTTTAAAAAAATCCTATAAATTTTCAATATTGGGTTTTATGATTTTTTTCCCTGACCTCAATCAAAATTCCCTGACTTTCCCTGACATTCCAGGTCCAAAATGAAATTCCCTGACTTTCCAGGTTTTTCCAGGTAGTCGACACCCTGTCTGGTATAACAATTGGTTCGAACTCTATAATGATTTGAGGGGCTTGATCGTCGTATTTGGTCATTTTTAAATCAAAAATCATACGCATGGCCTTAAAAAGCTTCAAGCTGATAGCTAACTTTCAGGGTTCATACTTTTTGTTTCGATGAGACGAAATCAAGCGATTTTCGGGTCAGAAGAGAATCTTTTTTCGGAGTTTGTAGTGAAAAACATCTTTTTTCCACCCCTCTTTTCTCTAGAGAGAACCTAGGAGATAAGCGAAAATCGTGCCTACTTGATGAATTTTTTTTTTCGTTTCATCACTTTTAAGCCTCACTCACAACGGGATTCGAACCTAGAACATCAACAAAAATGGCGATGGGATGCGGTCACTATAACCATACCACCACATCGACTGCATGTAGGGATGAGGTTGTTTGTTCCATAAATGCCACTCTTTTTGCAATTGGTGATGGCACGAAAAGGAAGAAAGAAGTGAGAAAACGAGCAAATCAACTTTTCGTGGCACTGGTATAAGGGAGAAATGGTTATCTCTCATCACACGAGCATTCTCTGCTGGTGAGAATGAGTGAGAATTACGATCCCTGCTAACTATCGATTTTGTTCCGGACATAGTTGACCTGGTAGACCAATTGGGCTGAAACACAGAATGATTTGGAGGACTTAGAACATCCAGTTTGGTCGTATCTAAACTGTATGGGCGGCCTCTAAGTGCCTGTATGGATATGATGGGTTACTATCAATTTTGTACTAAGCGTAATTTAAATGGAAGACAAAGGATTTAAATTCTAGAATGATTTAGAGCTGTATTAATATTGGCTTCCAAGCGATATTTAATTTTTATTCACAAATATCAAGAACAAATAGAGAAGAACGTTCGTTATAGCAGAACGTGTTGCTTTGATGTACACTAAGGAAAAACAATTTTTGGGGCACACGCGTTTTTTTTCAAATCACGTTTTCTCAAAATGGCGCAAGTTTGCACAAGATTTTCCGTGGGAATCTGAAATTCCACATCTCGAATATGATCCCCAACTAAATATCTATGCGGGAAAAAAGTGGCTGTCTTTTAAAGTTGAAAATACCTCTATTTTCAGTGTTTTGTTCGAATTTTGTTTTTTTTAATTTTTCCTTCGTGATATCACGATTTTTGTTAGTACGATATCAAAGCTCTTTTAATTATCTTTGCAATGCTATATATTAACCTTAGTGTCGTATCAGAAAAAAACCTTTCAAAACCTGGTATGAAGTGAAGCAAGATTTTGAAGAGAAAAAACGTTTACGTTTTCTCAACTTTGATAACTAATATCTCAAAAACTATAACTCGCAGGGGCCTGAAATTTTGGGGTTTTCTTATTTTGTGTATCAACTATCGAAAATAAATAGTGAAAAAATGATTGATGAAAGTTGATTTTCCGATTAATGTCCGCCTAAATCCCCATAGTGCGCAAGTGGGAATGGGACTTTTTGACTTTTTCGCTTATTGGCAATAAACAATTACAAAACTTTCAACAAAATAATTTTTTTCCATAAAAAATTGAAAACTTTCCACGAAAAAAATAATGAAAAAATATGAAAATTTCAATAAAGAAATATAAAAAAGCAATACAGCTGAGCATATTTCCATAGATGACCGCTAAATATTGATTTATTTATGGAAATTTTGTATTTTTCCGTGTAACATTTTGATTTCTTTATTGAAAATTTTTTTTTTTGAAATGTGCTAATCTATTTTTGTTATGTGGAAAATTGACAATTGTTTAAGGAAATTTGCAATAGTTTTGGAAATTTAATATTTGTTTTTTGTTTATTCCCCGAATTATTTATTAACGATTTCCTAAATTTTTATGGAAAATTTTTAATTCTTCATGGAAACTATATTTTTACTGAAACTTTAAGTGTTACAATGTCCATAAAACCTTTATATCTTCCGCAGGAATACCTACTAGCCGACCGAAATATGTCAATATGGCCCGTTTCGTTCAGCTTAATGGCGAGCTTCATGTCGGCCATCACTCTACTGGGTGTTTCAAACGAGAACTACCAATTCGGGACACAGTTCGTGGTGATCAATTTTTCCTATGGCTTAGCAACCCCGATTGCTGCATACCTTTTCCTGCCAGTATTCTTCAAACTTCAAGCCTGCAGTGCCTACGAGGTAAGAGCATCAATTGCGGTGTAGTTATACGATTTTAGAACCACTATGAACTATCGCTTTCAGTATTTAGAAATCCGCTTCGGCAAGAAAACTCGACTGGCTGCTTCGCTTGCATACACACTACAGATGATCCTGTACATGGGAATTGCAGTGTATGCACCTGCGATAGCGCTAGAAGCAGTTACTGGGCTTAGTCAAACCTACTCCATCCTGGTGATTGGAATAGTTTGCACATTCTACTCAACGATCGGTGGAATGAAGGCAGTTTTGTTTACCGATGTTTTTCAATCAATTCTTATGTTTGCCGCCATCTATGCCGTAATCATTTGCGCTGCAGTTAAAGCTGGAGGCCTTGGCCCAATCTGGGAGGCGGCGGAACAGGGTGGTCGATTGGAACTATGGAAGTAAGATTCAGACAACAGTAAAATCGTAACAATCTAATTTGTATTTTGCATTTCCAGCTTTAATCCGGACCCTACAACGAGGCACACCTGGTGGTCACTGGTCATCGGTGGCATGTTCACCTATCTATCACTATATGCGGTCAATCAGACACAAGTTCAAAGACTGCAAACCGTCAAAGATCTCAAATCAGCACAACGTGCTTTGTGGCTGAACTGGCCAATCCTTTCACTACTTAGCCTTAGTACTTCCTTCAGTGGCCTTTGTCTCTACTACTACTACAGAACCTGCGACCCTCTGAAGCAAGGTCGAATCAGTGTACGAGATCAGACTATGCCACTGTTCGTGGTGGACGCCATGGGCGACATGCCTGGACTACCAGGGCTGTTCGTGTCCGGCATATTCTCTGCTAGTTTATCCACAGTTTCAGCTGCGCTGAACTCACTGGCAGCGGTCACCTTGGAAGACTACCTGAAACCATTATATGCGAAGATCAAGAAAAGACCTCTGCCAGACATGCAGTCCAGTTATCCTACAAAAATAATGGCCTTTATCTACGGAGTTATATGTCTCGCAGTTGCCTTCCTTGCACAGTTTATGGGTGGTGTGCTGCAAGCGTCATTGACAATTTTTGGAGTCGTTGGCGGACCGTTATTTGCACTTTTTTCAATAGGGATGTTCACTAAGCGAGCTAACCAACGGGTAAATTGTTATAAATTGAGCCAATGTGACCATATGCTGTAATATTCAATATTTTAGGGTGCAATCACGGGCCTTGCTGTTGGTTTGGCGTTTTCTCTCTGGATCGGATTCGGCCAACCCAGACCCCCACTAAAGATGTTAGACTTTTCTGTGGAAGATTGTGAGCAGTTTGGTGGATACAACAGTACTACTCCAATGGTGATGGCACTGAGAGCAGAAATGGCTGATTCGGACTACTTTTACCTTTATCGGCTGTCCTACCTCTGGTCTGTAGTGCTTGGCTACATTGTTACTTTTGTGGTAGGCTACGTGAGCAGTTTGATACTTCTCTGGTTGGGCTATGGAGGAACAGAACGAATTTATCTCGACAGTACCAAAACGTGCATCAATGCGGACTTGTTTTCACCACCTATAGCAAAACGCATGCGACGAGCTCTCGCCAAACACATAGAAAACGGAGGAGATGTAATACCAACAGAATTGATCAGATAGAATAACCATATTAGGATTATGATCTTTCTTTATATTTTCAGATCGAAATCACCAAAAGAAACGGATTCAAAAATTCAGATTTGTGATCAAAGTTCATCAAATTCCTCTGCCAAGGCTAGATTCAGTATCATTATTTGTCTGATTCAAAGCTGCTACCTTGCACAAACTACTTATTGGCGTTGTTTTTATGAACAACTAAGCGCATTTTACAGTACATACGTCAGAAGTGAGAACCATATCGAAGTCTTCCAGGGATGATCGCTACGATCAGCAACAATACGGTTAGGAGAAACAATTTACAGTAGAAGTTCATAAGTAGAATGTGCAAAATCCTAAATTTATACAGGAAAAAAATCATAATACATTAAAAATATGTTTTAGACATTTAATTTATTATTCATTCAACGAATTTTGAACTGATACAACAAAGAGATGCTTACTATCATGTACTTACTGTTTTGTGTACTTCACTTGAGCAAGCTGAAGAGCAAGCTTCTTTGTGTTCTCGTTTAAAAACGCGTGTATTGCGATGTTTAAAACATCGCTTGTAGGGTTATTATATTGAAAACTGTGGTATAATTTTTATGTTGATAATGAAATATAATTTAGTTCGTGCAAAACGGACTTTGTGAACAAATTCGCTTGTTTCAACATTGAAAGAAATCCTAACATCGAACGTTAACCTTTTAGTACTTCCTACGACATTCATAGTGACAATGTCGCATGAATAAAAGCTAGTAAGTTCGAGTTTACTACATTTTGAGTAGTAAACGTCACATTTCAAAAATACTACAAACAACTGATTCGGTATGAATAAACAAGAGTTTACTACTGATTTCTTGTAGTCTGCTCAAGACATTGCTACTCATGTTTCAAATGCAAAAAAAGTCCAATTTAAGGAAAACAAACAAAACAGACATCACCTGTCATAAGACGAGTTTATACAATCCCATTGAATTCCACCACTTAATTGTATCTTGACAGATACGTATTTCGACCTCAAAAGTAAGGCCGTCTTCAGTGTCTCGTACTTGACTCGACTTCGACTGTCGACTTCTTGACTCGACTGTCAAGATACAATTAAGTGGTGGAATTCAATGGGATTGTATAAACTCGTCTTATGACAGGTGAAAACATTCCAATAAAAAGCTCAAAATAATTTTGTTATCAAAACAGACATGTTTTTTGTTGATTAGCTGCAAAAAAAATGATCATCATCGTCATCATGGGGTATATTTGTTTTGACGTTTCTGCATGTAGTAAATGGTAGTAAACTGTAGTAAAGTAAGTTCGAATGTAGCATATGAAATAAGTTCGAAAAAAAATTATTCATATCAAACATGTAGTTTTCTCTGTGGACTTTATTTTTGAGTAGATACTACAAGCGTTGAGTTTTGCTACTTTTTAGGACCGCGATCTATCGACTATCGACAGAGAACCAACAGATGTTTGCTTGGGACTAGCACTCATCTTCAATGTACAAGTACTGGTGATCCCATAAGATAGGTCATACTGGCGCCTGCCACGTCAGAATGCAAGTCAATGTAGGAAAGGGGGAGGAAACGATGATGCAATCACTCGCCCACTGCAAGCCGAATATACCTCTGCACTTGATACGAGTTCATACGGAATTTACTGAATTAACGGAATTTAGTTTTTGGGTTAGGTTCGAGAGGCAGGGGTTCGTCTTGGTTAACGAGCTGCCAATGTGATGGAATTTCTAATTGGATGTAGGAAACGAGCTTGATAGTTCATTTCCAATTCTAGCAGCTTCTGCTAGAATAGTCAAGTTGAAGGTTTAGGATAGAAATGGAAAGGGTATGGAAGTCCATTTCCAGTTTAAGCGATTGCTAGAACATGAGAAATATAGAAAGTAGGAAAATGGAACGTACCTGGGATTGAACCTACGACCTCCTGCGTATGAGGGAGAAGCAGTTGTCATATGACTACAGGGCCCGTTTTGCACAAAAAAAATGAATTCTACACACTCGAAATGACATCATTTCGATACATTTTAAGTAGTTTGAATCAAACGTGAATACCATATTGAAAAGAAAATTAAACTTACAGATCATTTGATCGAAAATTATCAATTTGAAGTTTGAATATGCGAAGAATTTTCCACAGACATTACCGACGACTTTCCATTGCAATATATAGAACTTCTCGATAAAATCAAATTCTTGAATGGAGAAGTCCCGTTTAGCCGAAAGTCATTTGGCTCAACATTCAATTTGGCTACTGATTTCGGCCATATGATTCATCCCTTTTTGAACAATTGCTCGTGAAATTTTGGAAGATTTTTTAATGGACAATACAAATACTTTCCCGTCATTCGTAAAAAATTCCCTTAGAAATAAAAAATGTGCAACTTCCGAAAAAGTTTCCTTGTAAATTCTGAATAACTTCTTGTTGAAATCCAAAGAATTTCTTCCACATTTAGAACAATTTCCCGTGAAAACTCCAAATATTTCCTGATGTGAAATTCCCGAATTTCATGTGAAAGTTCCAGAGTTTTACCCGCGAAATTCTGAATATTTTTTCGTTAAAAATTTGGAACAATTTTCCGTGGAAATTCTGAAGAATCTTCCACGGAAATTCTAAATAATTTTTCTTAGAAATTCCATCCGCCTGTATGGCGAACAACTAAGCTACAGGACCCCCCAGACGGTCTATAGTTTATGTCGTGCAGATTACATCCAACATCCGTACGATAATTGAACCATTTCACGAATAATGTTTGGATTCAACCGTACTGTTGTTCATACACTCAGATGAAAGAAAAACATTAACATTTTGACTTCAAACAATCAATTTTGGAATATTCGAAACCGTATTTACGATATAACGAAAATATAATTCCGCGATTTTTGCTACAACATTGAAAGGAACCGCGATTCTTGCAACTGAACGAGCAAAGCCGCAACAAATCCACGATAGTTGTTACAGCTTTGTAAATTGCATGGTTTCATTGCATAGACCTTGAATTTTGGTCAGTCATCTTGGATTCCAAAACGTCGTCTATAGATTTTAAAATTCTACATATTTATCAATCTCAATTGAGATACCCATATTACAAAGTTTCATTGTTGAGATACCCACAAAACGTCCATTATCTTGAATTTTGGTTGGATCTTGAATTTCTTGGATTTCAAATGGCGTCAAAAGTTGATTTTTGAAATCTATTCATCGACCTTGATTGATAGACACCTATATTGCTTGATTTTATTGCCAAAATCCCCACGAAAAAGCCATTATTATTTTTAATTTTGGTGCGCCATCTTGAAAACTACCCAAAAGTGAGATCTTTCCACCCAATTTCTAATTTCCGTACGGGAAGCCAAATTACAGTAAAGTCAACTCTACATATCGATGTTCTATATCTCGATGACTTTTCGTATGTCGATGATTTTCTCGGTCCATTCAATCTACATACATTTGGGTTTTCTACATCTCGATATTAAGGTTCGGTTCTATTTAATACCCTGGACAAAATTTCAACCAAATCGGTTAACGTTTGAGCGGTGCTAAACTCGTTGAAAGTTTATGTGTATGGGAAAATGTATGCAGAAACATCGAAAAACAGTGATTTGCAGTTGGACGGCACATTTTAAGATGCAGAACTATGATACTCATCCAGTTCTTGTAGAATTGAATACAGAATGTTACGCTGAAAACCGCGAGAAGATTAGAGTTTATTAGGCAAAGATATTTGCGTTTTACTGGAGTGTTGTATGGGTGAATTTATTTCTTTTCGAAGAAACGAAATTTGCTCAAACCCCACTTCAGAGAAATGCTAATAACTTCGCCGGGCAAACACTAATCTTCTCGCGGTTTTCAGAATAACATTCTGTATTAAATTCTTCAATATTTGAATAAGTATCGTAGTTCATCATCGTAAATTGTGTCAATTAACTGCAAATCACTATTAATTGCATATTATTCAGCAACTCGGCCGTACGAAAATCTTTTTATTTTCAAATCACTGTTTTTGGATGTTTCTGAATACATTTTCGCATAGGCTGACCATACGTCCCGTTTTTTATGCCTTATTGTACTGTCCCGTCGTAATCTAGAAAATCCTCAATTTGTCCCGTTTTTTCTTAAGAAAATTATTTGAGCTTTTTAGTGGAATGTCTTCACTTGTCATAAGACGAGTCGAGTCAAGTACGAGACACTGAAGACGGCCTTACTGTTGAGGTCGAAATACGTATCTGTCAAGATACAATTAAGTGGTGGAATTCAATGGGATTGTACAAACTCGTCTTATGACAAGTGGGTCCGTTTTTTCATTGATTCATCAAAGGAGCTTCAAAATGTTATTCAGACAAATTCAATAGGAATCTAAAACCAAATACAAATAAAGTGGACTAAAAACCCATAAAAAGAGTGTGACATGTTATGATATAAGTGTTGCTTTTAAAAGAATGCTATCTATGCAGTTATGTATTTTGCATGGATCGACTTTTCTTAAGATTGTTTAACAGCTAATGACAACAGGTGAAACGGGAGATGTTTTTCATACAGTTTCATTTCAATGATTTTTTCTGCTTATTCCGAAGGCATTAAAATTTGGCCAATTTCATCAGCGGATTGAACGGAACCGGTAACTTGGTAGGCATGTCTGTATATCCTGGAAATCAGGGTATCGCCTCAGCGTCAATAAAATGAAGCGCAGGGACAGACATTCTAATTATAAGACCGAGGAACCCTCTGCATCTCCATGAGCGCACTGGAAAGGAATAGTATATTAGTTGGGAAGGAAATATATTGGAATTCGACTTGGTAAGCGACTAATTATTCATGATGATACAAAAACGGAAAATCAACGCGTGTTTTACGTATTTTCCCGAAGACTGATTCGATATCTTAACTACTTCGCGACGACTAAAACATGCACTGCACAACGCTTGCTCGATGGCTACTGCAAACTATCGAAGATCGCGCTTGATTCGACCTGACAATACATGCGCATTAGTCACCGAACAGAAGATGGATATTTTATTATTTTCCCGACGACTAAAACACGCACTGCACTTACTTGCTCGATGGCTACTCATCAGCTGAACAAAACCGAGTTCAAGCCAGTTTCTAATCGAGGGGAAATTTGTTCAGATTTCAGTCCTCACATTCTTTCAGGCTAGTTCACTGATCAGGCGCTTGTCTGAAAATTTCGCGGGCGGGTTTAATTTAGGCCCGATTTGAAATACAATCCGGCGGAAATCTCCGAGACTCCGAGCCGTAAACCAGCCTATAAATTAGGCAGGATTTGTTTTTTACTTTTCGTGACGAAAATTGCATGAGTTCCGTCTGTTTGGAAGCACATGGGAACAACATCAATGAACAAGATTCCCGAGGTGTGAAGCTACTTTTAACGTCATTTGAATAAATTTCAATCAAATAGAACTGTGAATTGATTAGGTTTGACATTTATTCACATGCGAAATATGGAAAAAATTACAATTACAGTTTATTAATGTTCTTTCCATGATTATCTTTCCTCAGATTTTCTATCACTTATATTTATGAAAAAGGGTTTTAGTTTGGGAAATCAATAAGTCCCCCCTATTACTCTTTTCGCTTTTGTCTTTTGACATTTTTTTCATAAAATTATTTTATATTTTCACTCTAATGCCCAGACTGGCTTTAGGCAGGGTACTTTGACAGTTTTTGCCTTTCTCGTATACTAAGTATACGGTAAAGGCTATATGATCGCTCCAAAAACAAACTTTTTATAGAAGGCCCGGAGACCCATAGTGTTATATACCAATCGACTCAGTTCGACGAATCAAGGTGATGTGTGTGTGTATGTGTGTGTGTGTGTGTGCGCAAAACTACTCAAAAAATGTCACTCATTTTTCGGGCACTTATCCTCAACCGATTTACTCGCAACAAGTTGCATTCGACGCAGAATCCTGTCTCATTGTTTCCTATTTGAAATTGGCCAGATCGGACTATGGGATCGAGAGTTATGGCCAAAATACAAATTCATACGAAAAAATCGCGTAAAAAATGTCACTCATTTTTCGGGCACTTATCCTCAACCGATTTGCTCGCAACAAGTTGCATTCGACGCAAAATCCTGTCCCATTGTTTCCTATTTGAAATTGGCCAGATCTAACTATGGGATCGACAGTTATGGCCAAAATACAAATTCATACGAAAAAATCGCGTAAAAAATGTCACTCATTTTTCGGGCACTTATCCTCAACCGATTTGCTCGCAACAAGTTGCATTCGACGCAGAATTCTGTCCCATTGTTTCCTATTTGAAATTGGCCAGATCTAACTATGGGATCGAAAGTTATGGTCAAAATACAAATTCATACAAAAAAATCGTGTAAAAATGTCACTCATTTTTCGGGCACATATCCTTAATCGATTTGCCCACAATAAGTTGCATTCGACGTAGAATCCTGTCCCGTTTTTTCCTATTGAAAATTGGCCATATCGGACTATGGGATCGAAAATTATACCATTTTTTTCATGGAAAAATCGCTAAAAAAACTCATTCATTTTTCAGGCACTTTTCCTCAACCGATTTGCTCGCATTAAATTGCATTCGACGCAGAATGTCTCATATTTTCTTATTGAAAATTGGCCAGATCAGACTATGGGCTTAGAAATTATGGTCAAATTACTATTTATTGTGAAAAAGAGTTCAAAAAATTCTAGCACTTAGACTTCATCTATTTCACAAGATACACAAGTTCAACAAATCTGGTTGCAGTAACCATATTGTGACTGAATCCGGTCATATAGAAGTTACTGTGATTGATGTGCAATATGTGAGCTTCTCAGGTCGCTCGCAACAGATTGCATTCGACGCCGAATCTTGTCCCATTGTTTCCTATAGAAACTTGGCCGGATCGTACAATTGGGTAAAAAGTTATGGCGAAAATACTAATTTTAAAACTACAAAATAAATTTTTGAAAAATTAAATTTTTTGCTCTTATGCTCATCCGATTTGTTTGCAACAAATTGCGTTTGGCGAGATTTTTTTTTATGCATATATTGTACGTGGATTTCCCTATTGGACCCGACCGTTCGAAATAGTCGCTCCTTGAACGGTCGTTGAAATCGCCGTTTCCACTTTCACACCCATCTTCATAGTAAAATCTGTCAAAACTGACAAGTCTGCCACGTGTTTTTTGCTGTTTCCCTCGGACTTCTCTTTCTTTTTCCGATGTTTTGACATCTGTTTTGATAGACAAGGAGCAAAAAACAAGGTAATCTACCAAACATTTATTGAGTTTGGCAAACCTTGCTGGAGAAGGGAACGTTTGAAATAGGCAAGTGAACCCAACGAACGAACGAACGAGATTATTCTGGTTTTTTTATATTCAATTTTTTAGAATTGGAAAAGTTTTTGATATTGGTCAGTAATAAAATCCTTAATGCATGTTTAAAAGTGAATTAAAATAATATTTCAAAATTCCAGAATTTTCCATTTTTTTTAAATGCATTATTTTTTGCTCCTTTGTGTTTTTGTCCACGCCCCTTTGAAGAG
Source organism: Armigeres subalbatus (assembly GCF_024139115.2). NCBI lineage: Eukaryota > Metazoa > Arthropoda > Insecta > Diptera > Culicidae > Armigeres > Armigeres subalbatus. The sequence goes on from NC_085141.1 coordinate 66,598,250, forward strand.
TTAAATATTTGTAGTTTAAATAAAATAATTCCACATCTAACTCAAAACAATAGAAAGTTATTGTGGCGAATGATTCACTCTAAAATGTTTTTCTAACTTCTTACACGTAAAATGAAAATAAAGCCCATAAATTATGAAATTTCCACAGCTCTTGTATTTTGACACAAGGTTTTTTGACATGGCCCGTTTGCAAGTGCGTTTGTCCCGTTTTTTCACCGAAATGATCTGGTCAGCCTATTTTTGCATATAAACTTCCAACGAGTTTAGCACCCCCTAAACGTTGACCGATTTGGCTGAAACTTTGTTCAGAGCATCAGGACACCAAATAGAACCGAATAAAAGGACGGCCCATCTAAAAAATTGGAAAATGTTTTTCCATACTAATTCCATATCTCTTTATCTCGATGAGTTCTGGTCATATTGTATTCTGCTGGATTCTCTCTCCCTATGACGATATATTTAAAATTCTAGCCTACTAGACCATTTTTGGACAATAACAAAAACATCAAAACCAAGAGATGACATATGTTTTGTTGCCGTTTTTCATAGCAACGAGCTTTTTTCGAACTAGTACTCATTTCAATTTTCCTTCCATTTTTCGACTCGATGGTCCCTTCAATATCGAGATGTGGAGAGGCGACTTAAGGCGGAGTTAAGAAATGAAATAATTTTAAAAAAGCTGCTAGTCACCATAGAGATCGGAACGTCTTTTCTGCATATTGTAGCTTTTTAGAAGAAAATTGAAAGAAATATCATCCCAGTACTAGAATGAGGCTTTTTGGTACCGTCATCGGGGGTGACAATGGGCCAAATGGGGGTAAGAATGTGCCACTGTTTAGTATTTCTTTATAATGGAATTATTGTTTCTAAGGACAAGAACTAGACACTCTTTCGAAGTTATCCGACCTATATGTAGACTATTGATGAGAACGATGGCCCATTTTTACCCCTAGACCCAATGTCACCCCCGTTGACGGTACATATTGAAACAAATTTCGTTTTGGGTTGATCATCTTTCCGTCAAAACCCTCGTCCCTCTCGACTAGCTAAATCTTGAGAATTCGCGCGCGCATTTCAAAAACCCGTATCAATCCACATAACGACGATTGCGCCTTTCTGGAGCATTGTAAAATGTGAACAAAGCACATTAGATAGGTCGAAATAGCACTTTCAGGAAACAGATTCCATTTATCCCACCAAATTACTTTTAGCAACTTTAATTTTTTTCTGAGGTAGAAATTTGGGACAAACAGTAATTTGGTAAACTCCAGAACGCAACGACCGATACAATCAATTATAAATAGGAAACAATGAAACCGTTTCGTTGGGCTGAGTCGATTGTTAAAAACGCTATCGATCTCATGGCCTCCTGTAAAAAGTTTACTTTTCGAATGAACACACGGTCTTCCATAAAATTAGCGTACAAGAAAGGAAAAAACGGACTGTTGGAATGACTTTGCATACAAAGCAAGTCCCACTTTTACGGTATGTTGTATAGAACATAAACCAAAAAGAGGAATCGATACTAATGGGTCCCCTCCCAGCTCAATTTTTATGTGTTTTCTTGAACGCTCCCTCAAGCCAGCCATTCTTCACTATCGAGGAAAAAAGGTGTAAAATGCGTCTATCGCATAAATGTGCTCGCGATTTCTCGTTATGGTCAATCAACTATTGTATTGAATTAAGTAAACATCTCTTAATTATAGGGTAAAGTAGATCACGTCATAATCATGTGACTTATTTAATAAATCTTTATAGTTTATCAGATAAGAAGAATGGTTGTTTCCTACATTCTTTTGGCAAAAGCAAGTTTGAAAACTGAAATGATTGAACAAAGAAACATGTGGAAATGTTTTAATATGCAATTGATCACACTATTTCACTCTCCCCTACCTGTACAATCGGACGCCGGGCGTACGCTTTTACAGTAAGAGCCTAGCCTGTAAAACAGTTCCAGTAGCATGTTCGCAAACCCATTTCCATCAAAAGACTATAGCAGCCCAATACCTCAATGATGTCGCGAATGCAAAGACTGCTTGTTTCTTATGCTGAAAGGCAGATGAGTTTGCAGAACTGTGACCTAGCAGCAGGTTCTTTTATTAATCAATCGACAATCCATCACTAGACGGTGTGACCGGCCGAGGGTATGCGCGAAATGTGTAGTAGACAGACATATGTACGCTTTGGAGAACGCCGCCGTGAATATTATAAAAGATGTTCACCGTTCCAGAAACCAGTTAGTCCGTCGCGTTTTGATGTTGGGTCCGGTTGTGGAGTCAAAAGCTCATTGAATTGTTTTTTTTTTCTTCTTGAGAAATTTTGTGGGAAATCGAGATGGCAACAACCACTAGAGTCCTACTGATGGTATTCACCACGTGCTATTCCTTTACACTCATCGCCGGGCAGTACTACAGTATAAATCTTGGTGGTGAAGAAGCTGTTATCGCACAACCAGCCCCATCTCCTCCCACCGGGGGACCTGCACAGGAAATAAGACCAAAAATCACTCCACTCGATGCCATGGTAGATAAGACCAACCATCTCGGCTTCCGGATATTGTATCTGCACTCGAAGGGAAACAAAAACAATATTGCATTTTCGCCATGTGCCCTAGCGAGTATTCTTGTGGCGCTGTATGAAGGTGCTGATGGAAAAAGTGCTGCTGAGATACACGAAAATCTGGTGCTGCCATTCGACAAGGATATCTTGCGCGTTGGCTATCGGGACATTCATCGCCGTTTGAGGAGTTATTTCTACCGAAGAGAAAATTTACTCAGTGGATTAAGTTTAAGCAGTGAAAATATAACGATCAGGTAAGTAATGGTTCGTTATCCTTCTTCTTCTTCTTCTTCAATGGCTCTACATTCCAACTGGAACTTGGCCTGCTTTTCAACTTACCCAGCGGGAAGAAAAGCTCCTCCCCCATTCATCTCCATATCGATGGAAGCATTGTCTCCGATCCTCCCGAAGTAATCAATGCCATTAGAAAATATTTTGCAACGCTATCCACCATAAATCAGAAGATCAATTTGTTCAGCAAACATCACCCAGGAGCATTTCTGGATTCCAACGGATCGTCAAAACATTCTTATCATTCAGCTTTTCGTTTGTTCTCTCTAGGAGCAATGGAAAATCTTCAGGGCCTGATTAGGTAGATTCTTATTCTTTGGTGGCTCTACATTTCAACTGGAACTTGGCCTGCTTTTTAATTTAGTGTACTATTAGGTGCTATTAGCATTTCCTCAGTTATTAATTGAAAGCTTTTCTATGTCCACCATTGCATGAGTATGTATCTTATGTGGACACTACAATGGTAATTAGCATTAGCATTGAGCAATCCGCACAAATTCGTAGGTGGTTCAAACTAAGACTATTGTATGAGAGTAGCATCACTTTCATCAGTTACCACAGATATTGAAGTGGGGCTAATATCTATCTCTTAGATGGAAGCAATGCACTCTCCAATAGTCGAGATCTGTCCTGACCACGTCCTTGCGAATGCTTAGGAATGGGAAGGATGGTTAGTTGGGCACCTACTTAAGGGGCCCCATACACGCTCCGACGTGTTGTACAACTTTGACTCCACACCCAGGAAATTTGGTTCGGTCGGAGTAAAGTCGGACCGTCTGTGGGCAAGTTGTACGACTGTTTGACAGTACAACTTGCCCACAGACGGTCCGACTTTACTCCGACCGAACCAAATTTCCTGGGGGTGGAGTCAAAGGTGTACAACACGTCGGAGCGTGTATTCCCCTATTCCCGTAACACGGTAGATCACTTTGACGTAGTGTGTTGCGGTGTAAGATCTACCAAACAGAGCCCTAGCTTAATCCATTTTCCTAGCTAGGGCAATAAGTTGTGGTAATTAAGGAATCATCGTATTTAGTCCCTGCTACCAACAGTAGTCTCAGAAATAAAACATAATTAATGTTACCTTGCAGACAGTTGAAAGACTCGAATTCCTCTTGTTTGAGGCTAGACTGTATGCAGCGGAAACAACTTTTCAAGCAATTAGTTAAAAAACCTCGGTACCCGTCCCTAGGCTGAACTGACTGCTAGAAAAATCGAGTTAGGGGTTTAAATACGTACTAACTCTTCTTGAACTGGTGAACAATGGTAGTGAACAATGGAACTGGTCGCAGTGGCACACCCGAACAGGAAAAAAAAATAGGGCCCCTAAGAAAGATGCAGAGAACTCTATGACCTCTCATAGGTGCCACGGGAGGTTTTAGGAGTGTGTGAGGAGGTTATAACAGTAGGAATCGTTTTGGTAGAACGTGAAACACAGAAAGAACTAAGATAGAAATACAAAGTAGGAAAGGGACGAGCCTGGAATTGAACTCATGACCTCCTGCTTATAAGGCAGAAGCGGTAGCCACTAGACCACCGAGCTCGTCATCACAAGTCGAAACCGATGAGCAAATTTATCAATCCGACGCTCTTCCAGAGCATTTCCGTCATCACAAGTCGAAACCGATGTGCAAATCATTTAAATCGACGCTCTTCCAGAGCGGCTTCGACATCAGAAATCGAAACCGATGTGCAAATCATTAAATCCGACGCTCTTCCAGAGCGTCTTCGACATTACAAGTCGAAACCAATGAAAAAATGCCGCAAAAATGTCGCCCACAGGATACTTACAAAACAATTATTTTCAACCAGGAACAACCTGGCAGGATCGCCAAATGTGCGGCCTAGTTCTGCGGAACGAGCTATCACGGGGTGTGCTGTCTTATCGCGCGTGCGACTCCGTTCGTTGTGATACGAGGAAAGAGGCAAAGTCATGGCCTGCTATTTACTCATGTGGGAACTATTTATTTTTTTTATTTATTTATTACTTGTCTTCGAACTAATCGTACAGACAGATACTACTAACTAGTTATACTATAAGAAAATTATTTTGAGCTTTTTAGTGGAATGTCTTCACTTGTCATAAGACGAGTTAGTACAATCCCATTGAATTCCACCAATTGTATCTTGACAGATACGTATTTCGACCTCAAATGTAAGACGGCCGTCTTACATTTGAGGTCGCAATACGTATCTGTCAAGATACAATTAAGTGGTGGAATTCAATGGGATTGTACTAACTCGTCTTATGACAAGTAGTTATACTACTTTTAAACACACACTTGGTCATATTATAATTAAAATAAACATACACTTCATTAAAACGTCGACAATGGTAATCAACCGAAAACATCTTAAGGATCGATATTGCCGTCTCCGGTTATCCCATCACTGCAGTCATTTGTTTCCTTAAAGATGGCTTATTCAGGAACATCTATTCCAAACGGCTCCATGGGTATGCCAAGGATAATCTCGGACCCACAATTCGAGACGCTCGGGCTTCCCTCGGACTCTCCCAAGGTTGTAAGTCCCCACCCTCAACTATTGATTTAAATAAGGTCAGCTGGGAGGGCGTCACACATTCCCAATTCCAACATCTTCACCTAACCCGCTCCGTCTATCTCCTGGTCGTTTCTTGCAGCACTGCAAGTTTGAAAATGCTGCCATCGAAAACTTCAATGAATTTCTCTTTAGCGTTTCCGGAGAGCAGTACATTGAACGACAACAGGTCCTGCTTCAACACCACCAATGGTTACCTGGATCCCAACTGTACGACTGATTGCCGGGTTGCTGGATCAACACTAAAATCGTTCACATATGTTTGTCTATGTCAGTGGTTCTCAACCTGGGGGTACCTTCGCTGGTCCTAGGGGGTACCTCGGACAAAAATGCGTAATGGCGGACGTATTACAATTCCAATCGAAACTTATTAACAAAGTTTTGACAATTGTGTATGTTTCATTTCTAAATTTTGTATTTTTTATACTAAGGCCGGAGTGGTCTGTGTAGTGCATAAAAGTGTTCCATTCAGCTCAATCCATGGCTGCATGTCACCAACCACGAAGTCTGCGGAGGTTCCGCAAATCGTCTGTCACCTGATCGATCCATATTGCTCGCTGCGCACCTTGGCTTCTTGTTCCCGTAGGATCATTATCAAGAACTATTTTCACCAGATTACTACCCGTCATTATGGCAACGTGCGCGGTCTACCGCAGTCTTCCGATATTCGCGGGGTGAACGATGGATGGTTCTTCCAACAGCTGGTGCAACTCGTGGTTCATTCGCCTTCTCCACCATCTGCACCCCAGCTAATGAGCGTTTTTTAGATAGTCATTTTGGTAGGACAGCGAAGTCTATACGATCGGAGCGCTTTGCTTCTCGGAAGGATTCACCCAGATAGCCTTTCAAGATGTTCAGAAGCCTTCTTTCGAGAGGCTTTGAAGCATCCTTTCAAGATGCTGGAAAATCTCCTTTCAAGAGGCCTGCAAGCCTCCTTTCAAGAGGCTCGGAAGTCTCGCTTTGAGATACCCGGAATCCTCTTTTCAATAGGCTCGGAAGGCTTTCAAGAAGATCAGAAGCCTTCTTTCAAATAGCTCGGAAGACTTTTTTCAAGAGGCTTGAAAGGTTCTTTTCGAAAGGCTTGAATAACTACCTACAAGATGCCGGAAGCCTTGTTTTAAGATGCCCGGAAGTCTACTTTCAAGAGGCTCGGAAGTCGTCTTTTAAAAGAGTCGGAAGACTTTTTTTCAAAAAGCTGGGAAGCTACTTTCAAGAGGCTCGGAAGCCTCCTTTCGAGAGGTCTGGAAGCCTCGCTTTGAGAGACACGGAATCCTCAAAAGGCTCAAAAGCCTCCTTTCAAGAATGTCGGAACCCTTCTTTCAAAAAGCTCCTTTCAAGAAACTCGTAAAGTTCTTTTCAAAAGACTTTGAAAACTCCTTTTAAGAGGCTCGGAAGCCTCTTTATAATAGGCTCACAAGCTTCTGTCTAGTAGGCTCGGAAGCCTCCTTTCAAGAGGCCTGAATGCCATCTTCCAAGAAGCCCGGAAGCCTGCTTTCAAGAGGCTAAGAAACTTCTTTTCCACACGCAGGGAAGCCTCTTTTCAAGAGGCCGGAAGCCTTGTTTTAAGACGCTCGGAAGCCATCTTTTAAAAGGGTCGGAAGCCTTCTTTCAAAAAGTTCGGATGCCTCCTTGCGAGAGGCTCGGGAAGCTCCTTTCAAAAGGCTTGTAAGCCTCCTTTTAACAAGCTCGGAAACCTCCTTTTAACAGGCTCGGAAGCCTATTTTCGATATGATCGCCTATTTTCAAGAGACACGGAAGCTTATTTTCAATAGGCTCGAAAGCCTATTTTCAAGTGGCTTGAAAGCCTCCTTTCAAGAGGCTCGTCTTCCAAGAAGCCCGGAAGCCTGCTTTCAAGAGGTTGGGAAGCTTCTTTTCAACAGACTACTTTTCAAGAGGCCGGAAGCTTTGTTTTAAGGCGCCCGGAAGTCTACTTTCAAGAGGCTTGGAAGCCGCCTTTCAAAAGGGTAGGAAGCCTTCTTTCAAAAGCTCGGAAGCCTCCTTTCGAGAGGCTTGTAAGCCTCCTTTTAACAGACTCAGAAGCCTATTTTCAAGAGGCGCGCAAGCCTATTTTCAAAAGGCTCGCAAGCCTATTTCAAAGAGGCTCGGAAGCTTATTTTCAAGATGCTCGAAAGCCTAATTTCAAGTGGCTCGGAAGCCTATTTTCAAGAGGCTCAGAAGCCTCTCTCCATTAGGCTTGGAAACATACTTCCAAGAGGCTCAGAAGCGTCCTTTCGAGATGCAAAGGAAGCCTCTTTTTAAGTGGCTTCAAAGCCGCCATGCAAGAGGTTCTAAAGCTATGCAGGAGGCTCAGAAGCCTTTCATCAAGGTGCGAAAGCCTACTTTTAAGAGGTTCAAAGGCTTGGAATTGTCCTTTCAAGAGACCTGGAAGCCTACTTTCAGGAGGGGGTACATCAATTAATGCGTTAGTTTGAAGGGGTACCTCTCAAGAAAAAGGTTGAGAACCGCTGGTCTATGTTACTTTCTCCGACCAGTTTTCAACTTCCAAACAAAATTTATTTAAATATCTAATGTCGTTTTCGTTTTTGTGGTGTAGCAACACCGTTTAGTGCAGCATTTTGCACGACAAAAACGAACGTTTTGAGTGCAGTTGGGTTTGTTTGTTATGGATACCTGTTGGATACCACAAAAAAAAACAATAACAACAGGAGAAACTTGACAACAAACTACACTACACGGCACACTCTGATTTTTTCTGGTGCTACACTGCTTGTTTCAGTGCAAGAAAAATGATACACTGGTGTAGCACGAAAATCAAAAACGAACATTTTCGGTGCAAAAGTGTAGCTACACCGCAAAAACGAAAACGACATAAGTGTTAGTTATAAGTTTTATCAATGTTAGTCTTAATTTTCATTCTTTAAATATACTTTGCCTATGGAAGGTCCCACGGTTGGACCTGAGGGTGGTTATTTTGAACCTCCTCCCCCTTCCAAGTGCCCCTGGCCTTGGTCCATGCGACGAGTGAAGAACTGATTCAAATATCAAAATTTACATTAATAAAGAAATAAAAAAATAATGCTTGACTACGCTGACGACATCGCCGGAGATACTCCCACCAGAACGTGTCCAAGCACCTCAAGTTGAACGATCTACTCATTCCCAACCGGAAACTTATTAAGGTCCTTGGGGTCTCTATTGAACGACGACTGATCTTCCTCCCTCATTTTAGAGCGGTAAAAACCGGCTGCAGGTCCAAGATCAATCAGATCAAAACTCTTTCAAAATTTAAATTTAAAGAAAAGGAATAATTTATTTATTCTTATAGCCAGGAGGCACTAAAAAACTCAAATCAATCCACCTAGCAGTGATCATGCCTTTCTCGTCCATTAGGGAGGATATTAAAAACAATCAGATAAGAAAAGATTAAAATTGCACTTTAGGTAAATAGATTTCATTTTTTCCATTGATTTACGTTTATTGCATTTAAAAAACCTGATTAATCACCCTAGTGGTAATGGTGCCTTTTTCGTTCATTACATATAAGAAATAATATTTTGGCCATAAATGTTGATCCCATAGTCCGATTTGACCAATTTTCAACAGAAAGCAATAGGATAGGATTCCCCGTCGAATGCAACTTGTTGCTTTGCTACTTAGTTCCAAAAAGTATGAGTACAATAATTAGACAGGCCCAATAAATTAAAATATAAATTAAACTAATTATTTCCGTTAAATTCTTGGCTGTGCATATGCACAGCATATGTTTCGAAATGGACAAATTGATATGAAATTTTGCGAAAAAGAATCCACGTGTCTTGGAGGGACTCGAACCCTCAACCTCCTACTCTCTAGATAGGCGTGATAACCCCTACACAACAAGACCACTTAAAGGTCCGTTTGCGGAAAAGCCATCAGAATCCGAGTACCAACCTCCACCGCGGTTAGCTCTCTTTTTTGCAAATTGAATATCTTTCGGATGCTTGATTTGTCCAATCTCCACATTTGCTTTACTATTGTATATCCACAGCCAAGCGAGTGCACATTGTTTATTAAACGAGAGGATCGCACTCCATGCCCCCAGCAACAGGTTGGGCGGCACGGAATAGAATGCGAATTCAATCGCACTCTGCTGTGCCAAAGGCTTGCTTGGCTAAAGCATTTGATGAGTTTGATTGCCTTTACGTAAGCGGTCGCGTGTACTCAGACGACTAATGACGGTGAAAGACCGACACTTGATTACAATTAATTGCATATTATTCGGCAACTCGGCCGTACGAAAACCATTTTTTTGTTAAATTCTTGGCTGTGCATATGCACAGCATATGTTTCGAAATGGACAAATTGATATGAAATTTTGCGAAAAAGAATCCACGTGTCTTGGAGGGACTCGAACCCTCAACCTCCTACTCTCTAGATAGGCGTGATAACCCCTACACAACAAGACCACTTAAAGGTCCGTTTGCGGAAAAGCCATCAGAATCCGAGTACCAACCTCCACCGCGGTTAGCTCTCTTTTTTGCAAATTGAATATCTTTCGGATGCTTGATTTGTCCAATCTCCACATTTGCTTTACTATTGTATATCCACAGCCAAGCATTTAACAAAAAAAGAATTTAACAAAAAAATGGTTTTCGTACGGCCGAGTTGCCGAATAATATGCAATTAATTGTAATCAAGTGTCGGTCTTTCACCGTCATTAGTCGTCTGAGTACACGCGACCGCTTACGTAAAAGGCAATCAAACTCATCAAATGCTTTAGCCAAGCAAGCCTTTGGCATAGCAGAGTGCGATTGAATTCGCATTCTATACCGTCCCGCCCAGCCAGTTGCTGGGGGGCATGGAGTGCGATCCTCTCGTTTAATAAACAATGTGCACTCGCTTGGCTGTGGATATACAATAGTAAAGCAAATGTGGAGATTGGACAAATCAAGCATCCGAAAGATATTCAATTTGCAAAAAAAGGAAGCTAACCGCGGTGGAGGTTGGTACTGGATTCTGATGGCTTTTTCGCAAACGGACCTTTAAGTGGTCTTGTTGTGTAGGGGTTATCACGCCTATCTAGAGAGTAGGAGATTGAGGGTCTGAGTCCCTCCAAGACACGTGGATTCTTTTTCGCAAAATTTCATATCAATTTGTCCATTTCGAAACATATGCTGTGCATATGCACAGCCAAGAATTTAACAAAAAAATGGTTTTCGTACGGCCGAGTTGCCGAATAATATGCAATTAATTGTAATCAAGTGTCGGTCTTTCACCGTCATTAGTCGTCTGAGCACACGCGACCGCTTACGTAAAAGGCAATCAAACTCATCAAATGCTTTAGCCAAGCAAGCCTTTGGCACAGCAGAGTGCGATTGAATTCGCATTCTATACCGTCCCGCCCAGCCAGTTGCTGGGGGGCATGGAGTGCGATCCTCTCGTTTAATAAACAATGTGCACTCGCTTGGCTGTGGATATACAATAGTAAAGCAAATGTGGAGATTGGACAAATCAAGCATCCGAAAGATATTCAATTTGCAAAAAAGAGAGCTAACCGCGGTGGAGGTTGGTACTCGGATTCTGATGGCTGTTCCGCAAACGGTCCTTTAAGTGGTCTTGTTGTGTAGGGGTTATCACGCCTATCTAGAGAGTAGGAGGTTGAGGGTTCGAGTCCCTCCAAGACACGTGGATTCTTTTTCGCAAAATTTCATATCAATTTGTCCATTTCGAAACATATGCTGTGCATATGCACAGCCAAGAATTTAACAAAAAAATGGTTTTCGTACGGCCGAGTTGCCGAATAATATGCAATTAATTGTAATCAAGTGTCGGTCTTTCACCGTCATTAGTCGTCTGAGTACACGCGACCGCTTACGTAAAAGGCAATCAAACTCATCAAATGCTTTAGCCAAGCAAGCCTTTGGCACAGCAGAGTGCGATTGAATTCGCATTCTATACCGTCCCGCCCAGCCAGTTGCTGGGGGGCATGGAGTGCGATCCTCTCGTTTAATAAACAATGTGCACTCGCTTGGCTGTGGATATACAATAGTAAAGCAAATGTGGAGATTGGACAAATCAAGCATCCGAAAGATATTCAATTTGCAAAAAAGAGAGCTAACCGCGGTGGAGGTTGGTACTCGGATTCTGATGGCTTTTCCGCAAACGGACCTTTAAGTGGTCTTGTTGTGTAGGGGTTATCACGCCTATCTAGAGAGTAGGAGGTTGAGGGTTCGAGTCCCTCCAAGACACGTGGATTCTTTTTCGCAAAATTTCATATCAATTTGTCCATTTCGAAACATATGCTGTGCATATGCACAGCCAAGAATTTAACAAAAAAATGGTTTTCGTACGGCCGAGTTGCCGAATAATATGCAATTAATTGTTATTATTTCCATCAATTATGTCTAAATAATCATAAAAACTGGTTAAAAATTCCATTATAAATAAGTATCGGAAATTGCCTCGACTTCCCTGGGCATAAAACTATCATCTCATAACACACGAATGCAAAAGTGTTAACTTGAATAAGATATGTCCCAGTGCATTCATATTTTTCACTATAACCGCATATGAAATGTACCTATTAATCAATAAACCTTAAATCTAATGTACCTCTGTTTTATTACAGACCCGAATATGAGTCTATTCTCAAATTCTATGGTTACGATTTAGAGAATATTCCTGAAATGAAAATGCAGACCACGACGACGACACTTGGTCCAACTTCACCCGATTACATGGAAAGTACAACACCCCTCACCGATTACGAAATGACCTCCAGTGAAGAGGAACAGTCAACGACGGAAGCGATCGCAACTACTTTCGATTTGAGCATGGGTTCGGCGGAGCCAGGTGATGAAGGAACTACCACTACTGAATCAGAACAAACATCCGAAGAGAGCGACACAACAACAGATTCCATCGTGACGGAGACTACAACTATCTCGGATATAGCAACGCCTGCGGAAGACACATCGGAAACTCCTACCGATGATGAACAAACCGAAGAGCCGACCGAGGAATCCGCCGCCGAAGGCACTGAAAAACGTCGTCGTAATCTCCGTAAGCGTGGTCAAAAGCAAAGCCAAGTGCAGAGACGACAATCTAACTCGAATTACCGCAGAAGAATGGTACGTTCTCGGCGTAGTCCCGAAGAATTTGACCTGGTAGGCCACCAACGTTTTCTACAAAACTTCCTACTACAAGATGTAACAACTACGTCGCCATTTGCAGCGTTTCCCTCATTCTCCGAAAGAGCTAGTCAATCTCAACAGGATCGTCAATTGGATGATACTATTGAGCATAACTTTTACCTAAGTGAAACGGAAACAATTAAGGTACCGTACAAGATCTACAATACAATTTTGAAGTACGCCTATATCGATCGGCTACAGTCAACAGTGCTGGAGTTGGAACTAGACTCCGACGACTACAAATTGATCATCATTTTGCCCGACTACGAATTTGGACTAGGAAATCTGATGAAACTACTGCAAAGCGGAGAGAATGTTCCTAACTTGAGAGACATCGTGAAGCAGATGGCACCTTCGTGGGTTAAAACTATCGTACCAAAGTTCACATTGAAAGGAAATATCATTCTAACAAGCGATCTGCAGAACGTGAGTGGAATTATATTATATAATGATGAATCTATTAATCTATTAATCTTTGCTAGATGGGTATAAACGACATTTTCGAACCAACGCGTGCCGACTTCACACCCATGACGGAAGACCCACTGATCTACGCCAAACACATCGAGCAGTCAATCAATATCAACATCCGGACGCAATCGCTGCAGCAACTCAAAAGTAATTATTGTAATTTGTTGATGCTTAATGTCTTTGGGAAGTTGTTAAGGGGGTGTGTCTACTTTGCGCGTTCATTGAATACCGATGATGTTTCAAGTATGTACGTACAGTGCCGGACAAAACTATAAGGCCAGAGACCGTTTTTTATATAAAACGACCAACTTTGGAGGGCTGTATCTCGGCTTGTAGTTGGACAATCGAGCTGAAATTTTGGCTACACGGGAAAATTTACTGGAATACACATTTTTCGGACCACGGAGTTCGAACTTACAAACCTCTGAAAGGACAAAAATAGGACAAAGTGGTGGTCCTATTTTAGAATTTGTAGATCAGCTCGCAACAAGGCAAGTAGGCAGCAAAAAAAGAGAATTGTCCAAAATTTGTTTCAACAGAAACTCCCAAGGTTTCGAAAACTTTTTTCCCTGCAGGATTACCACCGCTTGTCGGAATTTTACTTCCGCAAACGGGTCCAACGTAAAACGAAGGCACGGGTCCAAGCACAGATCGCAACGGGATCAGTAGGTACTGTCGTGACCGGACACAAATCTATCACAGGTACAAATAGCGCTGAGAAGCACTGTTGAAATTAAAATAGCTTGGGGTAGTATTAAAAACTTCACTTGTCATAAGACGAGTTTATACAATCCCATTGAATTACACCACTTAATTGTATCTTGACAGATACGTATTTCGACCTCAACAGTAAGGCCGTCTTCAGTGTCTTGTACTTGACTCGACTTAGTCAAGTACAAGACACTGAGTCGAGTCAAGTACAAGACACTGAAGACGGCCTTACTGTTGAGGTCGAAATACGTATCTGTCAAGATACAATTAAGTGGTGGAATTCAATGGGATTGTATAAACTCGTCTTATGACAAGTGAAGACATTCCACTAAAAAGCTCAAAATAATTTTCTTATTAAAAACTTCCTTCCGCAAAGAGAGAAAAGAACCACACAGCACTAAAGCACGGTGCGGTCATTACACGGGTTTTAATTTACGCATGAATGGGACCTTCCTTAGCCGTGCGGTAAGATGCGCGGCTACAAAGCAAGACCATGCAAAAGGTGGCTGGCTTCGATTCCCGATCAGGTCTAGGAAATTTTCGACTTCCCTGGTCATAAAAGTAACATCGTGTTAGCCTCATGATATACTTCCGCTAACCGCAAATCGAGCACATCTGTATATGGACGTATAATACATGTATGCAAAAATGGTAACTCGGCTTAGAAACCTCGCAGTTAACAACTGTGGAAGCGCTTTATGAACCCAAATCTGCGAGGCGGTAATGCTCCAATGGGAGATGTAATGCCAATAAGAAGAAGAAGGATGGAGTTGAATGACAACAATGCATCTGTGGGGATAGTTTCATGTGAATCATGTTCATTTTAGGGGACAATGGGGCAAGACATCCAACGTTGTATGACTTAAGTGAGGATTATAATCACATTATTATTACGAGGAATGGTTAACAATTCTGTAAAAGGGCTATAATACTAAAAACAACCTCACTTGTTCTTGAAATATTGATTTTAAGATGGATTAGCTGAAATTCGAATTTTCTTACAAATATATAAATTACTAATTTTTCAGCACAAATTTATATTTACCAAGGCTTTTATATAACTATAGCTTATCTACATTCATATTTGAGGAGATTCACAGTAATTAGGATCGATAGGATACAGATCTTTGATCGATTTGGAGCTGTATTAGGAACAAGGTCAACTCCAGGATTAAGAATCGCCTAACCTAACCCTTAAATGCATTTAAAAAATCATCAAAATAGTTTCTGCCTAAATCAGAGATTATTTAAACAACAGTTATGGTTTTAACAGGGTGGCCACTCAATTTCCATTTTCAAATTTCCGGTTTTTCCCGGTTTTCCCGGTTCACATATTGAAACTTCCCCATGTGTGGTGCAAGTTTTCAAAATTCCTTAGA
This sequence comes from Armigeres subalbatus, assembly GCF_024139115.2. Lineage (NCBI taxonomy): Eukaryota > Metazoa > Arthropoda > Insecta > Diptera > Culicidae > Armigeres > Armigeres subalbatus. The sequence continues at coordinate 66,613,353 of NC_085141.1, forward strand.
GATTTTTTTTTAATTTTCTTCGGGAAAACCCTCAAAATATCCTCAGGAAATTCTTCGGGATTTTTCAAAAATTTTCCGGAATTTCCTCGACAAATTCTTTGGAATTGTTCGGAAAATTTCCATTGGAAATTTTTTGAAACCTCTCCGTTTTTTTAAATTTCCTCAAGGAAATTCTTTTAAACTAAGTCCGGTATTTTTTCGGGATTATTTTGGCTGTTTTTTGGGAAATTCTTTTGAATTCTAGAGATTTTCCTTCCAAATTTCCTTGGATTTTTTTTTGTTATTCCCTCAGAAAATTATTCTGAATTTCCTAGGCAAATATTTCGAAATATCCACGTCCACTTCGCAATTTACTTCGGAAATTCTTCAAATCGTCATAAGGAAACTCTATGCAAACTCTTCGGGAAGCTCTACAGAATTTCCTTTGGAAATTCTGAAGAACTTTTTCAGGAAGTTGTTCGAAAATTCGTTGCCGAGAGGGCGCTGCCGAGAGTAGTTATTCTCATGATTTTATTATTCCTGCTAAGACTGGAATCGAAGATCCTTCCCCTTCGTGATTTCTGATAGCATTCTAGAATTCATTTTGTTAAGAAAAACGAGACTATAACAAGTTTCCAATCGATGAATTACACCGTGATTATGCTAATGCTAATCATGATGCTAAATCTCCATTTTAAGAATAGTATGCTTGAAATATGTAAGGAAGACAATTCTTTTGAAATGGAATTCGTTTAATAGAAAAACTTAATCAACAATGAAAAGTGTTACAAGGATTCTCAAATTCAAAAGGATTTTCTACGACTCATACCAGAATTCCGAAAAGAGTTTCTTCAATTTTCCAATGACGAATTTCCAAAGTTCTGAAATCTCTGCAACTTTAAAATATTTTTTTTTTCAAAATATATTTTAAAAGGGATTAAATTCAAGTTTTGGTATTCAAATACCACCCAACAATTCTTAAACTGTGAAAATACTCCGAAAGCAAGGGGCAACTAACTCTCAACTTTCGACAGTACTTATCCAAAAATACTAACAAATATTAGCGAAAAACTACGCCGTATCTACGGTAAATTGATCGAAGAGCTCTGGTTGGGAAAGCATGAAACACAACGCTATCCAGTCGATACAGTCCTCCCAGTTTTAGGCACACATGATTTTAGTCTCCTTTAAATTCTTAAAAAATCACTGAACATCTATTTCTATTACTATTACTTTTTGAGCAACCTTTGGAGCCAACGTTTGGGTTTGATGGTATTAGAAACATAAAATGCGGTTTGAAAGTTTTCAAGAACCGTTTTCCGAACTAGCAACCGTTTCATTGTTTGACGAAAATCGTGGATACTAGGAATATCACGAAATACTATTGCCGGACAATGAGTGATATTATCCCAAAGCTTAGAGATACTTGCCCCTTGTCCGAAAGCAATGAATGTTGAAAATATATGAAATGAGAACAGACCTCGTCTTCCTGATGGATTTTTTTTAAATTGATTGAACGAAAACAACTGACATAACAAAATAATTTTGGAATCGAAATTCTGATAACCGGAAAAAAACCTGTTCTTTTGAGAAGAATAATATTATTGTGGAAATCGTGGAATTAAAAAGTGATTCCTAAGATATTTAGGTTCTGAGATGATTTTTGACATGATTTTGAGATTTTGACAAAAATCAAAATTTCATTAATTACTGAAATCCGGTACATTTATAAATACTGAGATAACAAAAATCTCAACAACACGCATCCTTATAATAGTTCCTATAAAACACTATTATAGTAAAACTCATTTTGATATCGATTGTACATATCTAAAAAAACTGTTGCTCCGTAAAGTGTTATACACGCTTGGGCCTACCAAATAAACGAACTTAGAAACAAAACTCATTCAAAATACGCATCAAAATTGGAACCTTTTGACCCATAATAGTTTCTAGAAAACAAATTTAAGAAAATACGAGAAATCGGTGTATATCAAGTAAAAAACCTAAGAATAACTCAATGTCAACGAAATTCCCGGTTATTTCCCGGTTTTTCCCGGTTCTGTCAAATTCCCGGTTAATTCCCGGTTCTACCGGCTTTCCCGGTTCAGTGGCTACCCTGTTTTAATCGTAAAAAATAGCTTTAGGCAAATTCAAATATTGTTATCAGATCCCTAGAAGTGCAAGAAACCTGTTCTAAATAAATTTAGCATACTTTTGATATAATTTTTGGTCCTCGCTCGTCTTGCCCCGAGGGGGTGGCCATATGGCCCCATATGATAAATATAGGTATCATGAATAAACCTTTTTTAAAACCAGTTTATAAGATACTGAAACGTATCTTTAGTTTCAGGCAAAATTCTACGTATTCATGATTATGGCAACTTGGTCATAATTTTACGTTTCCAGTGAGTTCTACATACATGAATAATCACGAATAAATTACGCGATTTTCACATAGAATGTAAATCTAATAAGAAAAGACCCGCGTAATGTTCAGTGTTGGGAAAAACTTTTCAAATCTCATCCACGATTCAAATCAAGCGCAAGTCAAACCACACCCACTTTCTTTGCTTAAAACAATGGATAATAAATCCATACGTAAAAATCGCGAGTTAGTTCGCGCATGAGACTTCAATGATTGATATTTGAGCATGATTCTGGCAACACTGGTGTTGTTTGTACATTTCTCGTGCATTAAATATACTAAAAACTAGAGTGGATTTTTCTTAGAGTGTTTTTTGCATGAAAATCATATTTTGGCAGTAATTTTGATCCCATAGTCCAATCTGGCTAGTTTTCACAATAGGAAAGGATTCCCCGTCGAATGCAACTTGTTGCAAGCAAATTGGTTTAAGACGAGTTCTATGAGTGAGTTCTATTTTGCGCACAAACATACACACACAGACAGACATCATCTCAATGCTTCGAGCCGAGTCGATTGGTATATGGGGCCTATGCTGCCGTCATACGCATAGTTGTCCCATGTTTGCTGGGAATTCCTATATACATGGGACATTTATGCGTAGAACGGCAGTATGGGCCTCCTACAAAACCGCCTTTAGAGTGAATATATAGTAGAGTGGCGCATCATGGTCATTTTTTCAAATCAAAGGTTTTTCGATACCATTCGGGGTCGGTCCCAAACAACTGTGCAAAATTTGAGCCAGATTGGTTGCTTCCTCGCTTTCCGCAACGCGTTTGAAGTTTGTATGGAAATTAGTATGGGAAAACGTTCATTTTTTGCATTTTTGCTTCTAGAGGATTCAGTTCATCTCAAACCAAGTGGCACATTGTGTTAAAGTATAACCCGAAGGATGCCGAAAAACTTTGCTGAAGAAGGTACGTTGCTAGAATGTCCACAAAACAAGTTATAACCCTTCGAAGATTGCTTGTTCAAACCATATCCCAAAAATCAATTATTCTGTCAGCACTGCCGAACTACATGGACCAACAGGGAATCAATTTTTTTTCGATGCGCAAGCGAAACAAGCGACAAAAGAGAACCAACGACAAAGCTTTGTTTTTGTCGGAGATAATAATGACAAAGATCCGAATAATTTTGTCAGCAACAAAAAAGAAGACAATTTTGTTGCTAACTTTTCATCCCGTTATTTTGCATTATCTCTACAGCTAAATTCGTTTTTGCCTTTCTCGTACAACTAAGTTGTACCGAAAGGCTATCATTTCACTCCAAATTCGAACTTTTGATAGAAGTCCCGGAGACCCATAGTGTCATATACCATTCGACTCAGCTCGATGAGCTGTACAAATGTCTGTCTGTCCGTGTGTGCGTGTGTGTGTGTGTATGTGTGTGCGTGTGTGTGTGCACAAAATGCCATAAAAAACATTAGCCAAATTTTCACAAAGAAACTCTTAACCGATTTTCTTGCAACAAGTTGCATCCGATAGAGACTAAAACGCTGTTGATCACTATTGAATTTCATAATAATTGCAAATTGCAAAAAATAGATAATATTAAAATAGTGATGAGATATAGTGATATAGAACAATAATGTGTTATGAAAAATGCCTTGCATCTATGAATATTTTTAAAGTTTATCCACGGCTTGCTCCCATTAAGAGTTTCATCGTACTATAAAGATGCTCGTGTTGCACGCATTTAGGCGTAAGTATGCTCTTCGTTCAGTTTCATAGTACTATGAAATTGTCCGAAAGTCAAAATACGAACATAGGAAATTCGAGAAACTTTTGGCAGCGCCATCTGTCGTCTACTAGTGTAAATTTTCTATCATAACATTAGACGGTGTAACTGTTTTGGCTTTCTTGTACATCATCGAGGTGTAAGCGTAAAGGCTACATTTATTACCTTTTTGCGCGAGGAAGGCGCCATCACCGCTAGGTGGATTAATCTGGGTTTTTTGCTATCATAGTTTCTGCTTTTATGGAAATATTCGAGAATTTAACTATGATTACAAAATTAGCATCGTATTTTCCGAAATATCAGAGCATGCAAGGCAAATGATTCTTGTCTTATTGTGTTTGGGTTCTGCTAAAGGCTTGTTGCGAGGTGCGTTTGTCAGTAACAAAATCTGTTGACGAGAAAGGGTATATTGTTAGGCGTTGCTCGAATATTGATTCCCTGTGGACCAATAAATCAACTAAATGTAATTTCGAAATCATTGATCTTATAGGGCTGGGGTGCTAATTGGAGTTATTTGGAATCATTCCTCAACGTTTAAATCGGGTCAAGAATGAAGAACGGTTTTGCCCACATGTAACGATATACAGTCACTCTCAAAATTGAGCGTACAGCATGGATTAGATGAATATATTCGAAAATTTCAAAGGAAATTTAATTGTTGGCTCGATTGTTTTTAATGCATTTCAATATTCATCATTTCCTTCAATGTATGCGTACATAAAATGGTTGAAATTTTTTCTCTAAAGTTCATTTATTTGAAAATGATCTCAAAATACACCTATTAGATGAGACAAAATTGAGCGTACAGCGATTTTTTTCTGTAAAATTTCTTATTATAAACACAATTAATGTTTTTTAATATTGATTTTTCATGATTATATATTTATAATAATAAACATCCGCTACTTAAACATTCAATGTTTTGAAATTAAACCATGTTTTGGTCAAAATGGCGAACAAGTGAGAGGTAAGAACATTGCTATTTAACTATTCAATGCTGCTAGGGAAAATAGATGCTTTAAGATATGGATTTCACCGGCATCGTATCTTATATATGATAGATAATCGAAATCGAGCGAGACATACGATAAATTTGGGAAAATTCAGTCGGTAAATGATGAAAACAGATGTAATCATACAGAGAAAACGACAAATGTTAGGAATGACATAATTCAAATTTAGTATGTCTTTAACTGAAATTTGTTTTAAAGCTTGTTTTTTGTCTCAGGTTTTTCATTAAGAGTAATATTATTGAATCCAATCATTAACAGTCAAATTCTAAAAGTACAAGGTGCATGTTAAGGTACCGAACATAAAAACAGCTTTTCAACCCCGTAGAGCAATTCTGATTGAATATTGAAAAGATAGCTTTAAATCGTAATTTCATAATTAAATTTGGATTAAACTCCACGATCTGTTACCATCAGGGATACAGTTGGATGATTTCCATGTGGAGAGAAAAAATGAACTTTTTTAAAAGTTCGACAGCTTATTTAATGATACCTTGATGAATTTAAATGATTCAACCAAATTTGTTCCTACGGTGACTGAGTCTCCAAATATAAAATGACATCTTATAATGTATCCGTGTTCTGCTCTTTTATTAATATTATTATTAATGAGTGTCCTGAGCTTATAAGCTACCTATACATTGACCTTTAAATAAAGTTATACTTAATTTGAAATATGCCATTCCCAACATTTGTCGTTTTCGCTGTATGTTTACATCTGTTTTCATCATTTACCGACTGAATTTTCCCAAATTTATCGTATGTCTCTGCCTCGATTTTAATAATCTATCATATATAAGACACGATGCCGGAGAAATCCATATCTTAAAGCATCTATTTTGCCCAGCAGCATTGAATTGTTAAATAGCATTGTTAATACATCCTACTTGTTCGCCATTTTGATTAAAACATGGTTTTATTTCTAAACATTGAATGTTTAAGTAGCGGATGTTTATTATTATAAATATAATCATGAAAAAACAATATTAAAATACATTAATCGTGTTTATAATAAGAAATTTTATAGAAAAAAAATCGCTGTACGCTCAATTTTGTAACATCTAATAGGCGTATTTTGAGATCATTTTCCAATAAATGAACTTTAGAGAAAAAATTTCAACCATTTTATGTACGCATACATTGAAGGAAGGGATGAATATTGAAATGCATTAAAAACATCCGAGCCAACAATTAATTTTCCTTTTGAATTTTCGAATATATTCATCTAATCCATGGTGTACGCTCAATTTTGAGAGTGACTGTATAGCCTGGTAGTGTTGGTAGAAACATTGATTTCTTCCATATGGTTCAAATAATTAATCTTCGAAGCGTAATAACATTTTTTGTGGACGTTACAGCACCGTACCTTCTTATATTTCATACTATATGCCAACGAAACAAGTCATGTGATTGACGATAAATTGAAGCCGCTTAGAGAAAAAATGTAGAAAAGTACGATTTTCTATACTAATATCCATTTAAATTTAAAACGCGATGCGGAAAGCGAGGACGCAATCAATTGGGGGCCGTACACATATTACGTAAGCACTTATGGGGGGAGGGGGGTCGGTCAATGTCTTACGCTCCATATAAATAAAAATTCATTTGTATGAAAAAAATCTTACATAGGGGGAGGGGGGGTCGAAAAACCCAGAAAAATTGCTTACGTAATAAGTGTACGACCCCTGAGCCCATATTTTGCAAAGTTGATTGGGGTCCCAAAACGATTCAGAAAAACCTTGATCTCACTTGCTTGGATAAAGTTTGCGTTTTTCCACACAACTGCGCCCCACTCTAATATATAGCCTTTTCGTTACATCTTGGTATACAAAAAAAGGGACAAACATATCAATTTCGTGTGAATTAGGTGAAGATTATCAATTGTTACTGATTTTGGAAAAAATCTACGTGTTTTATGAGGAAACGATGAGCAAATTTTTAGTGTGCTTATGTCAAAATAAATATGAATAAACATAACATTTTTTTTATTCCGCAGGATTTACGTCGCTTTATAAAAATCCGATCGAACTGGCCATTAACTACCCGTTTTTGTTTTGTATTCTGGATAATGAACTGGATTTAGCCCTTATTACCGGTCGGATACTTAATCCGCTAAACTCAAGAATTCATTGATATTGATGTATAATATATAAGTTATAATAAAAGTTGATAAAAAAATCGAAAAATCGAAACATACCTTTCACTGGCGCTGAACCAGAATACCCATCTCGAAAATACGCTTTCGAATTTCTGGACATCTACAGAAGCCGATATTGGAACCATCGCAATACTGAAATATTTGAATAAAGTAATTATTTCCCTTAATACCAAACTACGACGGGTCCGACTAACCTGAAACAACTCCAAAATAGACCGCGCCTTCAGATTGAACAACCTGAGTTGCATCCGGAGGAACTCGGCTTCCATCATACTGAGTGAAAGCGTCTGCCTGAGGTAAGCCAATTCCATGTTTTCCTCGTCGATGACGGAGCACTGATTTAACAGTGCTAGTTCGATTTCATTGAAAGTGACGTGAGCAATTGAGTTGTCCAAAATTTCGGGGATATTGGAAACTGGGGTACTTGTAGCCAAGTACGCAGCATTGTGGTTGACAAATTGCAGCGATTTAGGGACTTGTTCGTGTGAAACCTCGATTACTGTTGAATCGATTGTCGATGAGACGATGGGTGTTATTTCTCTATTATTTTCCTCTACAGAGTCATCCAGCGGGATCGAAACCATGACAAGCGGCGATGGAGTTTTAACCGGACCAAGCACTTTAGCTATCTTCAGAGGATCAGGTTCGTCAACCGGAAAGCCACAGTTGGCCAAAAGCTCACCTAACAAGATGACAAATCTAATAAAGCGTAAACTGAAAACGAAGATCGAACTTACTTAGAACTGTAACAGCTACTGCAGGATTGATTTCCAAATAAACTTTTGCCTGCGACATTTTTAATGCTCTGAAATGAACCATGGTATTAAGAGTAATAAAAATATGGATTGTTAGCCTATTCAAACAAGGAACCACATCACTTTATAAAGCGTATCTAATATGAAACGAATATGATATATTATTCCAAGTGGATATTATAGATGTAATGTCTGTTTCCAAAGATACTCCTTATCAAGTGACAGCTCGAAGCATAAATAGGCTACTTGGATGGCTTCATTCACAAATTTCGTTCGCCAGCAATTTTTTTCGTTCACGAGTATATTATTCACCAAAATAATTTAAGCATTGCGACCGAAAGCAGGAGAACCGAGTGAAAGGTCACGTTTGTTATTAACAATACTGATATTGTCAGACGTAACGACATATACTGTCACCGTCGGCCGTCGTCGGCATTCCAGCTGAGAATTATTCCTCTCACATCAGAGCGAATGCTGATTCAACGAATACTACTCTAACTAGTGGGTTTGTTCATGAACTCAACTGAAGCACAGTGGTGTGAATTGTAACTTTTGATAAACACCTCCCACCTCTCCAGCGTTACGTAATTTGCGAATGAGCTCAAACAACAATGGTTTCAAAAGAATATATACTTACCAATTATCTCCGAAAATATTCGTTAGATTTGACTTCAAAAATGTACACGAGTTCACTGATGTTGGAAAATGACGACCTTGTCGAGTATTAATACTACACTGATCTAGGAAAGGCATCAAGACACACCAATGCAATTGAGCTTTCCCGTTGAAAATTGTATCTCGTTTTGTTGTCTCAGTCAATTCTTTGACTTATTTAAGGCCCACCTTCCTAAAGAGGTCTTGCTTTTTGAAGCGTCTAACAATTCAAAAAACCAAAAACGAAAACTGCAAAATGCAGCAGTTTTAACCCGGCCTCAAGAATTGGATTGATGTTGGTTCAAAATCGAACGATTGTTAATTTCTTCTTGCTTTTGTTTTAAATAAAAAATCTGAAGAATCAATTGAGCGAATATTTTTTTTTTTTTTTACGGGAGAGATCAACTGTCGTTTTACTTTTCAATGTACATAATGGTCACAGATGCAAAGCACTGAATCCATGGTCAGTTTCCCAAACAGCGCGATAAGTTTCGTGGCGTGAATCAATAATCTGACGCCTCAATACACGGTTTTCCACATCCTCGATTGCATCTCACGAGTGCCAAATCGTTTTGAACATGGTCCGCCTACCTCGCTCGTTGCGCACCCCGCCTTTTTGTACCGGCCGGTTCTGAGGCAAACAAAACTATTCTCGACCATGACTTTCAAATGATCTACGCAATCTATACTATCGTATGCCGCTTGAAAACGATCAACAGATGGTTGCGTTGGGAGTGGTTGGTATCTAATATTCACTGTAGTTTTGAAGGATTTGCCGTACAGTAAAGATCTGGTCCGTTGTCGAGACAGACAGGCGACGAAAGATGATCTGGGATATCACTTTGTAGGCAGCGATTAGGATGGTGATCGCTCGAAAGTTCTCACACTACGGCCCTTTTCTTCCACTCATTCGAAAGCTGTTGTTTCCCAGAATCTGACTGTTAGTTTGTGCAGACAAGTGACCAGCTTTTCCGGGCCCACCTTGATGAGTTCAGCTCCGATACCATTTTTACCAGTTGCTTTTTATAATAGAGTGCTTTGAAAATAGGTCGTATGTGCAAAAGAGAGTCTCTCTTTGGATCTATTCTCTTTCGATTATTACGAAACTATACAAAAGTTTACTTCGAATTTCTTGTTAGATATCCAAAGACAATAGCTTTGTTTATCATGCTGAAGTGGAAATGTAGCAAAACATGCAAAACTAGCCGATATATTAGCGAAAGAGAGCGTGACCAAAGAGAATCTCTCGTTTGCACATACGACCTATTCTCAAAGCAATCTAGTATTGTTCTTTGGCTGTTGGATGGCATCCAATTCAAGGTGGGAGTGATTGGTTTCTATCGTTCGCTGAAGTGACGTCTCCTTCGATGCCTTGACCGTCACTGCCTCTGCTCTCAGCAGCATTTAAGTGTTCTTCGACTGAACCTTCGAATCACAACACGTTAGTCCGTCAAGAAGATCCCTTCATTATCCCTGCCTTTGCTAAGAGATGCGTTAAGCATCTGATAGAACTTGCGTGTTTCTTGAGAACCCCACAGCTGTTCTATCTTATCATATTCCACTTCATCTCCGGGTGATCTCCAGGTTTACCTATATGGAAG